>NC_046630.1:1436133-1788633 GCF_900324465.2 Anabas testudineus
CACCACTTCACTCTTCCCCACTTGATCATTTTTTCTCATCTCATTCATTCGACCTACAAACACACCTAAACACTACCTGCGAGAGCTTTGCACAAAATGTCACTTCACTTTCCAACAACTGCCCGTATATAATCCTCTGTTTGTCAGCTTAACCTCACATCAGCTGTTGCCATGGCGACGTTTAAAAAAAATTTGACTCATCTGAAACGAGTTAAACCTGTGCAGAATCGATGAACGGGGATCGGAGTACAACAACTTCTCATATTTCTCACTCACTCACTTTCAGAGGCAGACACTACAGCTGCTCACTGCCCTGCTGCATGATGGGAAACAACTTGTAATTCAAGACGCTGTATTTTTACACATTTTAACACAGTTTTTTTTCCGTCTGATAAAATAAACTGGACTCCAGATCAACAATGTCAATAATAAACCACAAAGTAAATGCTTCTCTACACTCTGTGTTTTTACATTTCACATATCACGTCAGCATCTACTCTACAGAGACGTCCTGTTGTCTACAACTACAACTGAGATGTGTTATTAGTACATTTCATACGGGATCAGCAGGATAATGTGGGAATATGCAGCATTTGGACCAGGAGCCAGTGAGTTCTGTTTGTCTGACGAACCTCAGCTACAACAAAAGAAGTTGAATTTCAGCTTCAGTCTGTCTCCTCACAGGCCTCCGCATTGAATCAGGTTGAAGCAAAGACGTCAGCAGCGACATTGTGACTTTTCTTTCGCCATATCTGAAGGAACAGAAGGAGTTTTTGGAAGGGAACCCTGTGTTTGAACCGCTCGCGGTGCGCTTGATGTTCGAGACGTCTTAAGTAGCCCCGCGAGTGGGCATGTCACCTGTGAGATATAAGAAATCAAGCGCTCCTCATGTCTGGGCAAAAGGTTATTCTGACATTCAGCAGAGGACAGGAGACAACAAAAGTGTCCAAAGAGTCATTCTCTGATCTAAGAGTTTCAAATTCCACCAACATCTGATCATGTTTACACAGACAAGTCTAAAATGACGACAGGTTTAGTTAAAACATCACAATGATCCAATGTTTTGAGCAGTTTGTGAGCTGCTTCGAGAATTCTGATTATTTGATAAAACAGCTGGTTTGGATGCTGATCCTGAGATGCTGAGGTTCAGTAGAGGAGCATGAGGTGCGGGAAAAATGAGAATCTGGATTTTGTGTCTGCGCCTCACCACAGCATCACCAGACGTCGCAGCAAGACGCAGCAAACAAGTGTGAGTGTGGATGTGTTATAGTGCGTATCATCAGCAGGGATTCAGGCCAATCCCGTCTTACCACTGAATGACTGTGGTGAAATCTGCTGGGAACTCTCACACACGCCTCGTGTGTTGGTACCAATCAAAAGGCTGCAAAGGCACAAACAACACACTGTGCTGCAGACGCATTGAAGGCAGCAGGATGGTGCAGTAGAGGACATGTTCTCCTGGAGGATTCATCATTCACCTGTTGACCTGTCTCACATCCATCTACTGTCTTTTGGTTTTGTTTGTTTCAGTCCTCACGTCAGCTTTAGATGATCAAATCAGAACTGGACAAGCACCTGAGACCAAGCTGCCTCTAACCTGAACATGGAGAACTGTTGTCTGTCCATCTACACATCACTCAGTGTGAGGTTGGTGGGTGTTATAAGAACAGGACGCCTCTCAGGCTGATTACTGGGTTATCACTTCCTTATAATCTGAAGTTAGAAAACAGGGGAGGGACCAAGAGACTGGGCGAGCGAGGGAATGGAGGACGGAGAAACAGAAAGACAGAGAGGAGTTAAGTGTCTGTGTGTGTCTGATCCAGTAAATCCAGCCGAGTCAGACACAGATCACAGCACTGTCTGTCAACCTCGATCCACCACTCTCTCTCTCTCTCCCTCTCTCTCTCCCTCCTCTCCGGCCATCACCTCTCTCTCTCTCTCTCTCTCTCTCTCTCTCTCTCCCTCCTCTCCGGCCATCACCTCTCTCTCTCTCTCTCTCTCTCTCTCTCTCTCTCTCCCTCCTCTCCGGCCATCACCACTCTCTCTCTCTCTCCCTCCTCTCCGGCCATCACCTCTCTCTCTCTCTCTCTCTCTCTCTCTCTCTCGTCTTCTCTTTTGTTTTTATTCTCTTAGTCTCTCTCTGAGTCCCTCTTTCACTTTTCCCCTCTCGCCTGGTTTCTCTCTGGGCTCCTAATCTCCCTCTCGCTCTCTTTTTTCCTCTCTTTCTTTAGCTCGATCACTCGTTCTCTTTCTCGCTGAGCTCCAAATCTCTTTCTCCCCCTCTCTGTCACACATGACTGTTCACACAGATCCTCTGGCATCTCACAATACACTCGCTCTCTCGGACACACACACACGTACACACCAGTCCTCAGGCACATAAACACACAGATACACTCATCCACATGGACACACTGCTGCGCTCTCTAATACACACACACACTCGGTCCTTGACTGACAGGGCTGGCTTCATGTAGCTCTTTGATATTCACAGAGTGTCAGTAAGAAAACAGAGAGGATGAGGGGCTTCAGCTGCAGAATGGAGCTGCGTTTACCCCTCACACACACACACACACACACACACACACACACACACACACACTCTCAAACTGTCCTCTCTGCTGATGATACTGCTCAAACCCACACTGTTTATATTTGCAGCCATTTATCCACCAAGTTACTTTACATTTGAAGAGACTTGTCTACAAAACTGGACAAATACCTGCTGCTCACAAAATCACTGTGTTTAACTCTAAAAAAGAACTTTTAGAGAACAGTCAAGTTAAAAAAGTGGCAGCAGATTTATTTCCCCGTTGATTTCCAGATGAGTGAGCTCCAAACAGTGAACAGGAAACTTACTGGATGATTTGGAAAATGTTCAGCAGGAGTGTAAAAATGTTTATTATGGCTTCACTGGGATAAAACATGCAGAAACTTCGTTCCCACAGAGACGGACTGCAGCTGCTTTAACCTTGCTAAAAGCCCATTTAAATACACTAAAGAGACGTCTGGCTGATAAAATCGTTTGGCTTAATGTGAAACCACCCAGTTCAGAGCTGCTCGTTTAAAATGCTGCTGATAAAGGAGAAGGACAGATTTGTCTTTCCTCTTTCCATCCGTCTCTATTCATATCTGTGTTAATACAGTTATCTGGGAGAGTGTGTGTGTTTAAAATGATGGATAGAGTGATGCTCCTTGTTAATAATTCACTGAGGTGTCGCCTGCGGTCGCTATGCCCTTCACATCTCATGCAATCAGAGGCATTTACACAAAGCTCTGATTGGAGGAAACGCAGTGAACACACTGCCTGTTCTGCAAATGAGATGGAAAATATTGTTGCATGTTCACCTCAATCTTTCTTCATTTATTTCTCAGTCTATGTCCTTTAACTCCCAGCCTGCGGTGAGACTAAAACTAAAAGACAGTGAAGTCAGTGAGAGTGTTTCTATTCCAAAATTTCCTCTCGTTCTGTTTTCTCCATCGTCTTTTTTTAATCCTCCATCTCTGTGTCTTTCCGTCTCCGTCTCTTTCTCTTCCTCCATCTCCAGATCTTTCAGAGTCAAGGAGAAGTGAAAAACATCGTCTCCATCCACACGTCAAATTGTTGAAAAGGGAATAAAGTCTTGGACTGAAGTTTCGGGGGCAAACATGGAGGAAGACGACATCTGAGTGCGGGATTGAAGTCCAAGTTGAAGGGCACGACTAAAACGTGGTAAAAAGGCACAAAGAAAGTCAGAGTGTGTTATTTTTGGAGAAGAGAGGGTGACTTTCCTTTGTCAAGTTGACTTTTAAAACCGGGATTTTTTGGAGGGATGGAGACTTTTTAAAAGCACACAAATCCACAGAGAGATTGAAATTCTTTCACCAGTAAAGCTGGAAAACAACAGCACACGATCGAGTCTCCTTTGTTTCTGTCGGTGAAACTGAAGAACTGCAGCTGCTCCAACACCATCGTCCTTAAAAATGTGCTGTGCTGTTCAACGAGGTGATGTCCTCATAAGGAGGAGAGACTGGAGCGCTTAAAACCCGGTTTGACTTGTTCAATTTAACATTTTTCTAGTTTTATACTCATCTATTCTCTCTTTTTTCTATGATACTAATTCTACTGACATCAGATCCAGCAGCTGGTAAGAAGTCACTCTGAGGAGGTTTCATAAACCACCAAACACAAACTGAGCCTGAAAATAAAATAGAAAATATTATATCTCTGTTTTATTAGCACTGGTTTAGTCTAAGAGCAAACTGACTTTGAATTATACAGATTATTCCATTTCATTTATTAGAAGCTGTCGGTAGCGTGAGTTTATTTCTCCAAACATTAATGATGAACATGTTTTGTTCCCATATATGATTCCTAATGATTGTGACATCTGTTCTTAAATAAAATACAAAAAGTCAGAAAATTACTTAAGACTGAATTTCAGCAGCTTTCTTGACCCTAAAAGATTAAGACACATAAACTGAGGACCTCTTCTACCTCTGACCCATACGTTGAATAAACTGAATTCTATGAATAGATGTGTTTTAATCAAACTCTGCTGGTCAATTAAGATAAGACTGTAAATGCAGCGTGTAGTCCGTTTAATGGCGTCAAACTGTGATAATGATCTGAGGAGAAGCCGAGAAATAAGATGGGAGAATTCAACAGGAGCGAGTTGGAGCCTCGTGCAGGTCCAATCTGTATGTGCTCTACTCAAGTGTGTGTGAAGGGTGCATTTCATTTTGTGTTGATGTATATCTGTGTGTGTGTGTGTGTGTGTGTGTGTGTGTCAGAGACACAGAGGCAGAGTGCCCAGAGTCTCCATTACAAGGACAATATTTCCTGTCATATCTGATTTACAGTATGGAGAGGGAGAGAAGAGAGGGAGGGAGAGGACGGGAGGAGATGAAGGAGGAGCAGCACAGAAAATCAAACAGAAACACAGTGAATCAAATACAAAACTAGTTTAAATATTAAACTTGGACCTTCGAACCACATCTTGAAAAATTTTCTTAGCTTTTGTTTTTTCGAAATATCAGTTCAATGTGTTTCAGTCCGTCTTTTCCTCACAGGACTCACACTGTGTGTGATGTATGCACATACTGGACAAAGAGTGTCAGTAGAGCTGCAACTAGACTGACCGATTTCAGTCTTTATGTCCCACTGTCCAAAACTTAATATTCATTTTACTATGACTGAAAACAAACCAGCAGCAAATGAAAATAATGAAAGTATTAGCTGATTTTATTCAAGCTGAGCGACTGTTTAACCACTGACAGTAACTGCTTCACTGTAGCTTCAGTCATCTTTAAATACTTGGAATTATCACTGGCTTCTGTGTAAAGAGCATCAAGATGTAAAATGAGGAAGAAGAGAGATAAAAACGAACAGACGGCCAAACAACCAGAAAACCATTTTAACCAGAATAAATTCAAAGAACAAGAATTAAATCCACCAGAATTACAACAGTGAGACATGAAAGGACGACAAAGACGTACAAAGCTGTAAAATGACTACAAAGTGATGCTAAACTCTCCTAATTAGACGCTAGAAAACTAAAACAAGATGCTAAACGACTAAAAACCGCATGAAGCCACTGAAGTTCCAGGTCCAATATCAGTCTCCAACCTGATCTATGACTTTATTACAGCTGGTCCACGATAACCAGGCCTGAAATCTTACTGCATTATTCATGAACAGTTCCCTGACGGGTCACGAGGGACTGGACCAGAGCAGGCAGGATTCATTTTCCTTCTTTGAGAATGGGATTACTGCTAAACAATGCTTTGGACTACTTGGTGACATTGTGGAGGGAAAGAGGGATGAGAGAGAGAAAGAAGAAGGAGGAAACAAAGGTTCAGAGCTGCTGTCGTCCTCTGATACTCCAATCTGAGCTCCTCGAATCAGCTCAAGGAGGTGTCGCCATTCTAATTACTGTGTGTGTGTTTTTCCCAGACAATCACAGTCTAATTCCTGGTGAAAAGAGCAGACGACACTGATGTAATGGATCAGAGCCAAGACGCTGCTCAGCAATTAGACAGTCACCACACACACACACACACAGTGCGCACACACACACACACACACACACACACACACAGTGCACACGTGCACTCACTGTTTCACACATGTGTGTATGAATGCTCTTCCCCACACATTATTCATGCATGTATCCTCTCTGATTGAACACATCATGTGATCGGATCCTCTTCCCTTTGATAGGAATCCTCCGAACTCACCGACACTGTGTTGGTTTATATTTACAACACAATCTGAAATCTGTTACATGTTAAACTAATTTAAATTAACAAACGAGAACAGGAAGTAAACAGGAAACATAACTAGATTCTTTCTTTTGTCCTGTCCTCCTCTGTTCATCTCTCTTTACTCCTGCTCGTTTCCCCTTCACGCTCTCCTCCCTACGAATCTCCCTTTAATCTGTTCTCCTCGTCCTCTTTTCCTTCATATTACCTTCATTCCTTTACCTCCATCTCTCCTCTAATCATCCTCTCATCCTTTCTCGTCCATGGTAACGGACAGTCAATGAAAAAGGCATTCAGTAACCACGGAAACTTTACACTCTGTGTGTGTGTGTGTGTGTGTTGTCTCCATGGGAAATGTGAATGTCTGGCAAGAGACAGAGGAGAGACAGAGAGAGAGAGACAGAGGAGAGACAGAGAGAGAGAGAGAGAGAGAGAGAGAGAGACAGTGTCTATCACCTCGTGGAGGGCCGACCCGGCTTCAATAAAAACCTTGTTTCAGCTGTTTTTGTTTTCATTTTTAACAGCAGACGATATAACAGCGTGAAGGAAACCTAGCATATGAGCAAACTTTAATTCGGACTGTACGCCGGCGTCGCTGACCTCCATCATGTCGGTTGATTGTTATGATGGAGGAGCTGAAACCGAGTCTTCTCTGTACTGTGCATCAATAAATATCATAAACAACCGGCTCAGCTGAGCTGTGAAAACGCAAATGAAATGAGTTTTTCCATGTACTGTAAATAATCGCAGCAATGTGGCGGCCGCGTGTTCTGCAGATAAAAATTACAGAAAACAGCACAGCTGAACTTCAAAGTGCAACACAAACACAGAAGAGGTGGGAGACGGACGAGGGGAGGGGGTGGGGAGGGAGAAATGAAAGAGAGAAAGGTACAGAGGGAGGAAAAGACGGAGAGATAAAGAAGGAGAGAGAACATATTGCCACTGTGTCAATACAATATATATGCTAATCACGCCTTTAGTATATGTGTGAATTTCATTACACATAAAGGACTAATACAGTCGCAGCGTGGAGCCCTAAAACCAATGACTGTCAAGGTCATTTACAGAAACACCACGATGGGAGGAGAGAGGAGATAAAGCTCCTGAACCCAATTATGATCCTCAACAGAATGGGTTTTACACCACACAACCAAACTAAGAGTAAACAGGTCTCGAACTCTTACCAAAGCGACGTCCTTTATTATGACGATGTTTCCATGAGTGATCAATGTTCTTACAAAGATGTAAAGACGTCTACCAGTTGTCAGGTCAGCTGTTAGTCCAACTAGGGCCTAAGAGTCTAGAAATTAAACTTTCACTAACAGAATGATGCATTTACAAAAGTGAAATGTGGTTTTAACTGGGGTTGGCTCTCACTCTTAGTTTAATGTAGGTTCAATAATAATAATAATAATGATAATAATAATGATAATGGTAATTCTGTAGTTCTGAACACACTCACTGAGCTGAGTTCTTTAAATCTTTAAATTTAAATAGTTTTCAGTTAATAGCACTAAACTACTTTATTGTATTTAGGTGAAATCATAGTACCGGAGCTCAGCAGCCGTCTCTCAGCTGGTTCAGGTGAGCTCCTACATGTTTCTGTACATTCGTCTCCTCAGTTCAAGTACAAGCTGCTTTCACGTTTCGTGTTGACTCTTGTTCTTTAATCCTAATTTCCTCGACACATTTCATTAGTTTTTGCTCGCAGGCAAATCCAGTGATAATCAGCAGTGGACTGTACCTGGTCATGTACACAGACAGCTGACTCACACACTCACATTTCCATATGCACACAGGTTGAAACCCAGGTGCACACTTGCATCTCCATATATTCTGCAGCTCTCACACACAGTGAGTTAGCACAGCCACATTATGGATATACAGCATCAACAGTCAGCTAATTCATATGTATGCGTTTCAATGAAGCTCTGTATGTGTCCAGCAAGACAGCTCACAGCCATGAACTGTCAGTGCCTGGGCCTCTGGTGTGTGTGTGTAAATGTGGCTGCAAGCCATCAGATGTCAGGAGGTAGGTGTGTGTGTGTGTGTGTGTGTGTGTGTGTGTGTGTGTGTGTGTGTGTGCGCGCTGAGAAGCATTCAACAGCTCACTTCATCACAGTGGGCCCTCCACACCTCCCTCTTCCTGTCTCATCACCCCCCTCTTTATGTCTTTTTGACTCTGGTCTCTTTCTAAATTCATCTGTTGATTATGTTTTTTTTCCATCAGACTTGAGAAGCTGAGAACAACCTGTCGATAAAAACCATATAAATCAAGAAAAGGTTATTGAGACATGGTGACGTTACCGTTATTCAGGATCAAACTCAACAACACGAGAGAGAGGGAAAAAGATGCAAAATGGACAAAGGAGGCGAGAATATTTGTCACAAAGAGACTTAACAATATGAACTATTTAAAAGGAGCTCACTCACAGAGAAAATCAACAGATTATTAAGACGTTTGGTTTTTATAGAGTTATTTTTTAATTCACTGCTTCATTTTCCATTTTAATACATTTGTCAGGTCTGGTTTAAGCTGCAGCTGCTGTTGGTGAAACATATGTGATATAACATAGATATAAATATATTTATTAACTGGTGAAGAAGTGAACATTTAGCAGCTGAAGTGACAAATATTCCACAGGAGTTGGAGGAGAACAAACCTGAGCATAAAAAAAGCTCACTTTTATTTGATGGATGCAGAAACACAAATCAAACCGATGCTAAATACTGACTGTTAACACAACGTCATTTATTTTCTCACACACAGGGTGGACACACACACACACACACACACTTTGGATGGCAGTCAGTGTGAGGACACCCACTAACATAATTCATTCTTTATCCCCCTACGGTTGCGTAGACCATGTTAATCTACTCCATTTCAGCTAATTTACTAATTTATCACCTGTCCTGCCTCATTCTAACCTAAACACCAGTCTAAACCCTAAATTGCTCTTTAAACTCTCTTCTTATTGTGAGAATTGGCTAAAATGTCCTCATTTTGTAAAAATGTCCTCAGTCCTATGGTAAAAAATTCATGCTAGTCCTCACAATGATAGTTATACAAACACACACCCACAAAACCATGTGGGATGACGACGTTGGCGGCGGCGCGTCGAGGAAGCGTGGCCGATCAACATTAATATTTATGGGCTGCTTTGCAAAGAGAGAAACATTGATAAGCTGCAGTTTTGAATATTAACACAGACTTTATTTTAAAAAATGCATTAAAGCAAAATATTCTGGTCAAATTAAAGAAAGCGAGAGAGGAGCAAGAAAAACCCCACAGAGAGCGGTGTGGGGGGGCTCTGCAGGCCGGAGACAGGAGACACAGACACAACGTTAGCTCCAATTGTAAAGGGTGCGATGTTTGCTGTGGACTAACAAAGGAAGTTAGTCTTTGAAAATAATACTTCTAATACTCTGACATGTAAAACAGAGCAGGTCTTACAGGGTGAACTCAGGTACAGCTGCAGGATCTGAGCTCACGTGGAGATGAAACAAGCAGAAACCTGCACATGAACAGAAACGACAGGCTAAAGGCAGCGTATAGACACAGTCTGGGTGAAGGTCCAGGACGGGATCGTAGCTGCGTTTCATACGGTTTCTCTTCATGAACTTGTCGTAGTAGTGCTACTTCAGTATTTGGGAACCACGAGAAGAGAATAAAGAGAACATCAGGACACTATGATGTAAACTATGAAGCAAAGAACCAAGAATGAATCAAACATTGGTCCATATTAATGTGAACGTTCATTAACCTGCTCTAGATGAACTTTGATATGTCGACCGTCAGCAACGAAAGTCACTGTACCTCTCCCTCTTTCAGCTATTAGAGCACATTTATAGTATTTTCTGTACAAGCAAACAACACACACACACACACACAATATGTCCTGAGTGCGGGATCAAGACGTTCTTTCCTGGCTGAGTGCCTGGATGAGACGAAGCAGAGAGGGAGCCACAGACATATACACAAATTACTTCATGACCTTGTCTGAAAGCTGCTCACTAAATACTGGCAGAAATAATAAGACAGAAAGAGAAGAGGAGGGAAGAGAGAGAGAAGCTGAGGTGGAGAGAAATGAAAAACAGAAAACACATGTAAGGAGGAGAGAAAGTGAAAAGAGAAAATGAGAAGAAGAAGAAGAAGAAAAGTAGATTAGAGAGAAGAGAGTTGGACAAAGAGACAAAAGCAAAAAGAAAATAACTGTTGGACAACAGAGAGACAGAAATTAAAACTAAATGAAAATGAGGACAGAGAGAAGGAGGAGTGTGAGACTGAGACAAAAACACTGAAGAGGAGAACAGACCACAGACGTCCTGACACCCGACTCTTCCTCTCATCCAAAACCAAACCAGAACCGTTGTCCGGGTTTCTTTCTGTCAAACTCCGTCCTGCTCTCGACAGGTCAAACGTTTAAATGTGTTCTGTGATTTCCTTTTTATTTAACCTGGGTGGGAGAAACGACGCCGGGGGTGGAAAAGAACAAGTGATCAAAGTCAAACCAAAAGAAAATATAGGATGTGCGAGGCAACCTCGTCCTCCTCCACCCTCAGAGCAACAGAACGTTTGGCTCATAAACATCTGAAGCGTCTTTATCTGAATTCTCAGCTTGTGTTTACACCTGAGTGTTTGTGTGTAACCTGCATCCATCAGAGAGGAGCTGTGCTCTTACAGCAGCTCCCAGCCTCTCAAGCCTCCCCCACCACCTCCGCTTCCTCCCCTCCTCACTCTAACTCCCCTGCCGGGCGATTACAGAGCTCACTTGTTGGGAGACGCTGGCTGTTGTGTGGTGAACAAGTCGCTCCTCTATCAGCGGCCCCCGTTGTCCGAAGCGCCGCGCTGATTTTCATTAACGATAGCAGCTCGCACAAATCAAAAAGTGGAGGCGCTCGGGGCGCTGCGCCACACTCCTTTAATTTCCTGTTGTGGGAGACTGAAGGATTGTGGGGCAGCGGTGAGAAACAGGAAGTACGATAAAGCCATCACGTGGCCGCCTCTGGAGCAGAAGGCGTGTGTGTTTGGAGTCAGGTCATCCAGCGTGTGTGTGTGTGTGTCTGCGTGTGTGTTTGGAGTCAGGTCATCCAGCGTGTGTGTGTGTGTGTCTGCGTGTGTGTTTGGAGTCAGGTCATCCCGCGTGTGTGTGTGTGTCTGCGTGTGTGTTTGGAGTCAGGTCATCCAGCGTGTGTGTGTGTGTGTCTGTGTGTGTGTTGGAGTCAGGTCATCCAGCGTGTGTGTGTGTGTGTCTGCGTGTGTGTTTGGAGTCAGGTCATCCCGCGTTGTGTGTGTGGTGTGTCTGTTGTGTGTGTTTGGAGTCAGGTATCCAGCGTGTTGTGTGTGTGTGTCTGCGTGTGTGTTTGGAGTCAGTCATCCCGGTGTGGTGTGTGTGTGTCTGTTTGGAGTCAGGTCATCCAGCGTGTGTGTGTGTGTGTCTGTGTGTGTGTTTGGAGTCAGGTCATCCAGCGTGTGTGTGTGTGTGTCTGCGTGTGTGTTTGGAGTCAGGTCATCCCGCGTGTGTGTGTGTGTCTGCGTGTGTGTTTGGAGTCAGGTCATCCCGCGTGTGTGTGTGTGTGTGTTTGTGTTGTTCTTGTACTTCATGAGAACCCTGTGCAGCCACGATGGGTCTCTGACCCACTGCTGTATGGTGCATTTACCTCTGCCGTCGCCCCGACAACCAGGTTTCCATACTGTTCACCACAGTGCGTTGTCATGGCAACCATGCTATGCACGATTAGTGGGTGGAAGAGGTCTTTTTGGGAACTCTCTCTGAAACCACGAATAAATGTCTTAATCATGTGAAACTGTATCAGTCCTCATAGAGAAAAGCTCTGTGTTTATTGTGCTAATGCAGCATTTCACAGGTAATGCACTTGTTAACAGGCTGAAATGATAAGTGTGACAACAGAACATGTCTCAGAACCTCACACTCACACACACACACACACACACACACACACACACACACACACACACACACACACACACACTCAAACAGGAGTGTGAACTCAACTCATGTGCTGCCACAGCACTTGGCAGCCTCTCTGTGTGTGTCCACTGAACACAGAGCACCTCAACATCTCATTATCCAACACACAGCTGCAGTTTCAGACAACATTTCACCCCGTTTCTCTTTCATTCTCTCACTACGTCTCTCTTTTTCAGACTTTTAGTCGTTCCCTCTCTCAATGGGGGTGAAACAGTGAAAACACAGTAGAATAGAAGCAGAAATACCCGCTCGTCTTTCTGTAATGATTTTTAATTTAACAGGTCGTCTAGGGAGCAGTGCTCCTGGCAAAAACACTGCAGCTATGACATGTGAGTGGATCTAATTCTTCACCAAGAATCAACCTGAGAGAGCTGTTAGTCCTGATAAAGCAAAGTTCAACTGAGTACTATTTAATCTCTCGTTTACAAGTATGTGAGCTGGAAAACGAGCTTTGTCTTCGAAACGTAATAGTTTATACATAGGAATTATTATTATACAGTAATATCCAAGGAGATCGGGATAAAAGATGGTTTGTCAATTAAAGGTCGACTTTACAAACGAACATTAATAAAGACAATGTTCGTCTAACAACAGGAGACAGCCGCCGACTACTGGACAGATTCATAACAGCTGTGTGACGGACATGTTACAAACAGATCGACCAGTTCAGAGTCGAACCAGACTGCGGTTCACAAGATTCACTGCAGCTACAGCTTTTCTGTCCTGATGGTGGAGCGATAGGGGAAAGGTCGCGGGGTCATTCAAATATGAAAGTGCTGAATCGACCAGCATCCTCTTCAGGCCTCAGGCCTCCCTGTTAGCAGGAGCAAAAAACAGCATGGGCTCAATTTCCAGTTTAGCTGGAGAGTTTCTGTAAACACACACACACACACACACACACACACACACACACACACACACACACACACACATCCAGAGAGTTTCATCCAGAGAAACAGAGAAAAGCACATTCAGCCAATTCAGCTTCAATCAGTGCATATAAGAGTGAAGATTACTTGACTATTTCCAACCCTGAACTCTGACCTTTCACTGCAGTATTTACAGTAGGACTTGCTTTTTACTCGATGCAGAGTGCAGGAGGAGGTTGGATCAGCACACACGCAAACGAAACGGATATAAATGTACCTGCAAATCCACATGCAGTGTGTGAGAGAACCAGATGTGGTGAGGTGTGTGTTTGTGTGTGTGTGTGTGTGTGTGTGTGTGTGTGTGTGTGGCTAAATCCAGGCTGTAATGGTCCATGCTAATGAAGCTAGCGTCTGGGCTAGCATGCCAAATCTGCCAGCAGACAGCGCCATTTGACTCCTCTAACTGGATTATGCAAATCAGACGCTCATCACAGCTCTGGGAAACGAGTGACACATAATTTATACCAGAAGAAGAAGACGCCCGAGCGCTCGCACACGAGGAAAAAGACCCACGTAGAAGAACATGCAGCTACCTGGATCTGTGCGTTAGTGTAAAACCCAGATATGTTTAGTTAAAATAAGAATTCCAGCTTTTTTACAGTAGATTTAAGGAGACCGCTGAGTGAAGAGCTAAAAGAGTTAAATTCTACTTCTACTTGACTCAGCTCTGCTCTAATGTTTCTGCTTCTTTCTTCCCGAACGTTTCACTTTCTTTGGCTTTCCTCTCTCTCTTCTTCTTTGCCGTCCTCTCTCCATCCTCCACTTGTCAAAGTTAATCATCAAAAAAGAACCTACACATCTCCCCCTGCTTCTTTTCCACCTTCCTCTCTTTCTCTCTCTTTTTGCCTTAAACCTCCCATTTCCTTCCTTTACTTTCTTCCTCCTGTACATCCTAATTTCCTTTCCTCACTCCTGTTAATCTCCTTTACTTTCCTCTTCCTCGTCTCTTCAGAATCTCCAGTCTTCCTTTCGCCTTCCTTCTTCCAGTCCTACATGATCCTTCCTCCCTCTCCTCATCCCCTCCTCCATGTTGCCTAAACCCTTCCTTTCCTACCCTCGTCTCCATCACTCCCTCCCTCCTGTAACTCTTTAACACACTCGTCAAAGTTCACAGTAATTCGTTACAAAACGAGTCAAAGTGAGTACAAAAGATGACAGAGAGCTGAAGCGAGGGGTGCACCCAAAGGTGGCAGGTGTGGGGGGGGTTGGTGAAGAAAATGAGGGAGGTAAAAGAGGAGGAAGTTATGCTGGGAGGCAGAGTAGTAAATTGTTCCATTTTTGCAGGTAATCTAAATGCTAACTAGAGGCAACTTATCACCAGAATGGATTTCCGACCATCTGTTCAAATAACAGGGGATTTGTCCGGTGGCAAGCGCAAGAATGGGATGATGGCGGGAAGATTAGGCGACGGTGACGGCGACGCAGCGCTCTGCATCTCTACAGTCGCGGCTTCAGAGAAAAAAAACTAAAGAAGAAAAGAGAGAGGGGAAAAAAATGAATTTTGTGCAAACAAGAACAGATGACGCCCTTACAATTACACCTGTCAGGAGCTCCGCAAAGCAATCGATCTCTGAGGCAGCCGAGCGACGCTCCCTCTCTCTTTCTACTTCATAGCAAAATGATTTTCTCTCTTTTTTCCTCCTTCTCCCTCCCTCCATCTCCAACTCTCTCTCTGTTGTCTTACTCTCACGATCTCACACTCTTCTTAAACCATTTGCAAGGAAAAATGGCTTTTTGAAATGTGACAAAATGACGTTTCACTTTTCACTGGTGGAGAGGAGAACACAGGGAAGGAGAGAAGGAAACGTTAAAGGAAAGGAAAAGGAGAGAGCAAAGGGAAAAAGGGAAGGAGAGGGGAGGCTGGATGGAAAATGGAGAAGCAAGAAAATAAGTTAAGGGAAACGAGAAGGCGAAGAAAGAGGAGCAGCTAAAGAAGGAATCAGAGAGGAGGAGAGAAGGGAAAGGAAAGAAGATATGAGGAAAGGGGGCTAGAAAAAAGGAAACACAAAGCAATTAAGGATAGAAGAGTGAAGCCAGAGTACAAGAGAGGAAGGATGGACAGCAGAGAAAGAAGAGAGAAGAAGATGGTGAAGATGAAAACCAGTGGAGGGAAGAAAGAAACGCAGCAGCAAATCAGGGGAGGAGAGAAAGAAAAAGGAAAGGAGACAAAGGATTTAAGGAAGGAAGGAAGAAGGACATAATGTAACAAGGAAACAGGAGAGGAGAGAGGAAATGAGGGGAAAGGAAAGGAGACAAAGGATTTAAGGAAGGAAGGGAAGGAAGAAGGACATTCGAGGAGGTGAAGAAGGAGAAAGTGAATTAAGTGCAAACTGGAGGATTGATCAAGAAGAAAAGGAGGAATAGGGAGGGAGGGGGGGACAGAGAGACAGAGAGAGAGAGAGACAGACAGAGAGAGAGAGAGAGAGAGACAGACAGAGAGACAGAGAGAGAGAGAGAGACAGAGAGAGACAGAGAGACAGAGAGAGACAGAGAGAGAGAGACAGACAGAGAGAGAGACAGACAGAGAGACAGAGAGAGACAGAGAGAGAGAGAGAGAGACAGACAGAGACAGACAGAGAGAGAGACAGACAGAGACAGAGACGAGAGACAGAGAGAGAGAGACATAGAGAGAGAGAGACGAGATAGGACCGAGAGAGAGAGAGAGAGAGACATACAGAGAGACAGACAGAAGAGAGAAGACAGAGAGACAAGGAGAGACAGAGAGAGAGAGCGACATCCAGATACAGACAGAGAGAGAGACGACAGAGAGACAGAGATAGACAGATAAGACAGATAGAGACAGAGATAGCGAGAGAATCAGACAGAGAGACAGACAGAGAGATAGACCAGACAGAGAGACAGAGAGAGACAGAGAGAGATATACGAGAGACAGACAGAGAGAGAGACAGACAGAGAGACAGAGAGAGACAGATAGAGACAGAGAGAGACAGAGAGAGAGAGAGAGACAGACAGAGAGACAGACAGAGAGAGAGACAGACAGAGAGACAGAGAGAGACAGAGAGAGAGAGACAGAGAGACAGACAGAGACAGACAGAGAGACAGACAGAGAGACAGAGAGAGACAGAGACAGAGAGAGAGAGAGAGAGAGAGACAGAGAGAGAGACAGAGAGAGACAGAGAGAGACAGAGAGAGACAGAGAGGGAGAGACAGAGAGAGAGACAGAGAGAGACAGAGAGGGAGAGACAGAGAGACAGACAGAGAGAGACAGAGAGAGAGACAGAGAGAGGATGAGTAATTAACGGTAAAGACAATGAATGAAAAAGAGAGGGATGGAGGGATGGAGAGGAAGAATAGCGGGGTGACAGAGCGTGCAGTTTACTGGCCCAGGAAGTGTTCTCAGGCTGACGGCCAATCGGCTTGGCTCGTTCCCCCGTGTCACTAACAGCCCATTGGACGATGAAAGCCGGCCTTTATTCGTCGTTTCAATCGACGCCTCACACCATCAAAGAGGAGCCGTTTATCTTTCCCTCCCATCGCCCACACACAACTTCCCCCTCTTTCGATCCCTCTCTCAGACTCTCAATGCATCTCTTTTTCTCGCTACCTTCACAATTTGTCTCTGTGTCTGCAAAAAATGCCTCCACACAACAAAAGAGGACAAATAAAACCTCCAGATTCAGCAACTGTGGAGATAAACTGAACCCAACTCCTCTGTTTTCGTTTCCTTCTCACAAAACTGCAGCTGAGTGTCGTGGTTGAATATTTCCACCTTAACAAGGCAATACTCCACTATTTAAATATATTCCAACACTGACAACAGGTCAGTGAACACAACTCGAATGCCAACTTAAAGTTCTGTGTTGTCCACTTTCACCTCATGTCTACTGAACCTGGAGTCTTAAACACACCTTAACATTTAATGTCTCCCTTAACAAGCTTAACTTCAGAGTAGTGTAAGAAGCCCACATTCCACCTTAATTTAGGCTTTACTCCACCTTAAAGACCTTCTCATCGTACCAGAACTACAAACTGGAAGAACATATACTCCTGAAAACTTTTCCAGTACAATACAAACAGGTGGTTGGTAAGAAAAGCCTCGGTTCAAATTCAGACCAGAAAGCCGTGATCCACCTTACGCAGGAGTTGATGGACTTCATGCATCCCCCTTTCAACGAAAGCTTAGGCTCAACACTGCATCTCCCAAAGATTTCAGTTCATAAACCACCTTAACGATTAGTTGGTACCAAGAATATTCAGAATGCAGAACCAATAATGAGATATTCCACCTTAATGCAACCTTCTGTTCTCTGCTTTTAACTTCAGATGCAGAGAAGGGTTTGATTTTGTGAGTTGTCCTCTTGTGTCAGAGATTTAAATAACTTCAATATAAATCATGTCAATCACTGTTGCAGGAAAACTATGGAAATCCAATATCTAAAGAACGATTTAGGACAAACACAGGAAGTAGGCAGGCAGATCTCCAACTCCACTTTTATTTGTTAGTTATGGTCAAATGTTAATAAGAGCAGAGGAAAAGGAATTTAACCGTTTATCTTAAAGGAATCAGTGCACAGAATGATCATGGTTAAGGTTAGTAAGTGAAAATAAACTGGAATTATTAACAAAAAACTGTGGAGATGAAGTTTTTCTTTCAGAACAAACCCAGAACCCAACGTTCATGATATTATATTACACTAAAAAAACACCTTTATGTTGTTAAAGGGCAACTTCATTCATTTTAAACCATCCTATGTCTGAGTACATGTGTACAAATGATATGAAACCTCCTTAGATGATGACTTTGACCCGCTCCTCCACCTGTACTCTGAAAACCTCTACATGAGGTCATTCAGAGGAGTTTTTGGGAAACAAGCTATTTATTATATAAGTTCCATAACTGATATATAAGTTATTTTCATACAGCAAATAATAGTTTAGAACAATGCATATGCATGGATTCCTCAAAGAACCAGTGAAGTCGCCTTTAAAGCTACTGTACATGTCCAATAATATGAAGATTGGGACTAAGGACAGAATCAACAAACCAACTTATCTTGATCCATTTAACCCAACAGCAGTACTTCAACTGTGTACGATGGACTGGAGCAACATATTGCAGTACATTTGGGGACTCTCCTTTTTTCTAATGTGCACCATTACTCAGAATAGCGCTGACTGGAAGACGTACGGTCTCCACATTCACCTGTTTACCCACAACACTGAGCCGCTTTACGACTCGCTGCAGAAACACATGAATCAACAAAGTCTAGTCCTCAGAATGCACCTGTCCCGTCCCCGGAGCTTTCATTCACAACAAACTACATCCTGTCACATTTCTACATGTACACAAGTATAAAATAGTGACGACAGCAATATGGGAGTAAATTAAATGTACTTCAAACACCTTCAGCAAGACCAGAATTATATTAATGCAAAGTCTGCTGAAGTAGATAATTAATCACTAAATGTGTGAATATCATTTGTCTCCTGTTAAGTGGATTTTACAGTGAGGCTACAATAACAAGTTCCACCATAAAGAGTCCATTTACTGCAGTTACAGTGTTGATGGTTTCTGAACTCTGACCTCTGACTTCACTTCACTTTCATGTGATTATTCTATATGAATGTCACGCTAGTAAATTCTGAGTCAAATATTACAAAGATTAATAGGTGAAAAGACGAGGAAGGAAGATCTCTGATACAGTTTGAACATTTGAACAGTGTGTGTGTGTGTGTGTGTGTGTGTGTGTGTGTGTGTGTGTGTGTGTGTGTGTGTGTGTGTGTGTGTGTGTGTGTGTGTGTGTGTGTGTGTGTGTGTGTGTGTGTGTGTGTGTGGCAGTTTCTTAATCTAATAGCATGCAAAGGAAATAGAGCAGAGCTGGACATCCTTGACACACACTGACTCAATACCAAGACCTAACACTTTATCATCTGTAGTACCTGGACACACTGTCTCTGTGTGTGTGTGTGTGTGTGTGTGTGTGTGTGTGTGTGTGTGTGTGTGTGTGTGTGTGTGTGTGTGTGCAGCCTGGGAGCTGTGTGGATGGGCAGTAGTTATTAACCTGCTGCCCAATTTCTGTCACGGCTGCTTTGTGGCTGCAAGCAGAGAAGTTGAGAGAGAGAGAGAGTGTGTGTGTGTGTGTGTGTGTGTGTGTGTGTGTGTGTGTGTGTGTGTGTGTGTGTGTGTGTGTGTCCACTGTGCAGAGACTCTTCCTCAGTGAAGTTATTACCGAAGCCCGACTGTCACAAATGACTGAATGAAAGCCACTAAATGAAACGACTGGGTCTGTGTATTTTTACAAAACAAGTGTTGAATTAAACCAGATAATAAATCTTTATTCTTCTTCTTCAACATGTTTGGACAATGTGATCTCCTTCATTAGCTCTTTATTTTAGTCTGTCTTCAAACAACAGTCCCAGAACCAAAGGTTTCCTTTAAGGATTCTTCTTATGTAAGTGATGGGTGACGGAAACCACAGTGCTCCCCGTATTGAAACGGATGTTTAAAGTTTATCTCAAGACAACATAAGAATTCAACCTTCCAAATTAGTCACATTAAATAGTTTTATTCCAGTGTTTCGTCTTTTTCAGTACAGGAATCCCCTTCAGAGGTACTGTACACCCACTGCAACTCAACAGAGAACCACTGTCTCCCTCTGGACTGGACTTTGTGCCCCCTCATCTCCGTTCACATGGCTTTTAAAGGAAAAACGTTTTTTTTTTGTTGACTGACTATTTTAAGACGAAGAAAAATCAGGAGCTTTTCCTTTGAGGCCACAGTTCAACTCAATTCAAAGTGTGTAGGAAAGAAAATAGGAAAAAAGAAAATCCTCCACTGACACGTGTCATTCAGTGGCTCTAAATGATGACAGCCCAGCTTGTAAAAATATTATCATGTCCACAGAGTACTTCCAGTTCCCTCCCATGCTCGGAAAAAGTACTAATATTATTTTTGATTTGCCGCCGTCAGTCAGTCTGAAAGAAAAGCTGTCACACCTCTCAACAAAGAGAGATGAAACTCATTGATTCAAATGCAGATCTCAGGCAGGAAAAAAACAGAACACTGTCAGTTAGAAAGATTTTATTCCCAGTGCCTCAGTGAGTTTAGTCACACAAACACTGCAGCTATATCAGCCTAGCTTTGAGCAAAACTGTGTGTGTGTGTGTGTGTGTGTGTGTTGATGCTCCCATAACATTATGTGCCACAATGGAGCAGAAAGGCTGCTGGTTTATCTTCTGATCAATGCTGCAAGCTGTCAAACACACACACACTCTTCATCAGCCCATACACACTCTCTAACACTCTCGCTCTTAAACACACACACACACACCACATACACACATTTACTCAGACCCCTGCAGTGAAAAATGTAGGCATGTGGATTATGGTTGTGTGTGTTTTCCCCTCAAACAGACTGTCAGGCAGTCAGGCTGAAACGTTCTGACAGGCTCGGCTGGAGGAAACTCAGCGGCGTCATGGAGACCAGCGAGAGATTAAACTGCATAACAAATGTCCATTTACACTCCAAAGCCTCCAGTTAATGTTCACTTCATCTCAACTGATGTTCGACACCCGAGACCTCACCAACTTCAGCACTCATTAACATCAGCGTTATGACATGATCATACTTTCTACTTCCTATTGTCAGGATGCTCCGACCTCTGACCTCCTCACCGTTGGTCTTTTGAAATATTAATGTTCAGAATTTGTCCTTTGAGATACATTTGATTCAAGTTAAACAACATCAGAGCTGTATCTTAGATCTCAACACTTGTCAAAGTCAAGTCACGTCCAAAGTCCTTGAGGACAAGTTAAGTCCACATTAAGTCAAGACTCAAGTTCTAGAGGGTAAATAACGACTTAAGTCAAACAATAAAAAGTCCAAGTCTCGTCACCTCAGACCTTGAAGCTGAATTCAATCATGTCTTATTCACCATAATGTCCATGAGCTGCAGTAACGGTGCCGAAATTCAGCAAATGTCCATATAGATGTCTAGTTTCTTCTTCTGCTTCTCCTTCACAGGCTTTAGTTGCATCTCTAACTGCCACCTTCTGGATTTCAATGCACTACACTGTACGATACTTTAGTATATGACCGATCATGAGCCATCTGCGTCCATTTCCACCTCTCGGGTTCTCGCTGGGAACCACAAATATATTAAAGCTATGTTGTGACCACTGTTTAACCAAGTGTTGTCAGATCAAGTCTAAAGTTCAGTCTCACATCTGGTCAAAGCAAGTACAAGTCAAATCCTGAAGAGATTTAAATGAATTCTAATTTAAATCTAGTATATTAATTTGTTCTCCTCATCACTAATGGAAATGGTTGATTTACAGCAACATCATCATCATCCTATTGAAGTGGACTCTCTGAGGAGTGTAATGATCAATATTCACTCTGCTTTTAGCTCTGGGTTCATCTCCTGACAGTAATAACCGTTTCTCACTGTACGGAAATATGTTCAAAGGCAGCAGAAATCTGCTGAAGGACTCGCAGGAGAGACCGCATCAATTCAGAGAGAAACTTTCAGTAGAACTAAATTACACAAATAGGAACAATGTCAAAACCACTGATACATAAAGTGGTGACAGCACGTTCGGTGAAACTAGGACATCCTCTGCCACCAGAGAGGCTTCGAACGGATGAACACACACACTTTTTCTATTCTAACAGTTACTCTCGACATCTGTTCAAAAGCCCTATTCACACACACAGAAACACACAAGTTGAAATCAGCCATAAGGGCTTTTGTGCAATTAACAAACACACACACACACACACACACACACACACACACTCGCATCATGCTGGGAGCGCTGCTGCAGACTCACCAGGTGGAGCGTTTGCCTTATAGCGATGGGGAACGCAGCCAACACCCAGCATCCCTTTAAGGTCCTCTGTCTGGATCTGTTGCTTTTTAAAGGGGAAGGCTGGAGAACAATCCCCACTCTAACTCCACTAAACAAGTTGAAATTCACAAATCATACATGATTTGTAAAACCGACAGCAGCACGAGCAGAAGTTTTCCTTAACCTAGAAAGAAAAGTTGAACATTTTGTACATCTGCCGTCCTGCTGAGAGGCAGACAGGAGCATTGATACAACTCTGATGCCTGGACGTTTTCTCATTTGCTCTATGTTACTGCTCTTTCAATGATTTGCATTTCATATTTCGTAGAAAGTCAGTTCCTACGTGACCTAAAAAACAACAGATTCTTCTGGTACACACTCGATTCTTGTAAAATGGCATCAGTTATTAATGATTTGTGTAAATGATGATATCAGTTTGGCTCAGATACATTTTGTAATTAAGTACCTGAAGTTCTATGGCTGATATTCAAATGAAGCTGTGCTTTAGTATCAGTGTCACTTTAAATGCGCTGGTATCAAGGCTGCTATGGTAATTTTCCAGATGATTCCCAGCCTCACTCTCTGTTGCTGCCGCTGCAGCAGCAACAGCACCGAGGGTCTGAATCTGTTTAATGTCTAAACAAGCAGCAGTCAGCTCGAGGTCAGAGAAGTGAGCCGGGGAGACTGAGGGAAGCTGTAAAACGCTGTAAAAATAAACGCTTCAAACCCGACATAAACAAACTGTCAGCTGTAATAAAGAGAAGAGCCGCTCGGCTGCTGGAAGCTGCAGCCACTCAAAGGTAGAAAGATGGAAGCAGAGTAGGAGTTTATCTCACAGAGAAGCGAGGTTTAGGACATTTACCTTCCACTTAGGATGTTATCATTCATTTAAGCAGCTGATGCACCAAAGCTGCATCTCTGAGAGAAATCTGCCTTCTAATAATGTGACATAACTTTGAGAAGGAGAGTTTGCATCTAGTGGTTCTCAATACACCGTCTAGGAAAGATAGATTGACGTATCCTCAATTATGTGGAGCTAGCATTTGTCAGGGCCGAGGAAACATGCTCATTAAATTCTTCACACTCTTCACAGAACAGAACGAAGTGCCCAACAGTGTACAGAGGATGAAATAAGTTTTAGGAAATGTTGACAGAGACAATCGACAATCACAAAGTCAATTTCTAAACCATTTTCTATGGTTAAAAAAGTGGCTTCAAACAAAACACCTTAAATCAAATTCAAATAAAAACAACAAGACAAAGACATGACCTGGAAGCAGAGTTGAGGAAGAGTATGCACACACACACACGCACACACGCACACGCACACACACACACACACTCCGTTCACTTCCACCTGTGTCCAGATTTGATGCCGTGGACCACAGAGTCTGGAGTCTGAGACCTGCTCAGTGATTCTGGTGCTTTTTACAGCAGCTTTAGAGACACAAACACTAACTTAACTCTTCTCCGTGACTTCAGCCTCATGTACTCTGATAAAGGAGGTTCAGGTCAGTGTCAGACAGACAGGCAGACAGACAGGTGGCCCGGCCAGCCAATCAGAGAGTCAGAGACAGACAGCCAATGACAGCCGCCCACGCTGCCAGCTGGAAATGACACTTAAATCTCTCCCCTGTAATCTAACTAATAATGTTCCCCTCTTAATATTTTCCCTCTGCCTGCGCTGATGGATGGGGTCAGGCTGCCATTCTCCCGGCTCAGGTCAAATGTCAAACCAGAGGCTCGGCTCCCTGCACTGCTACTGTAATGGGAGCTGAAATATTAGTCCCAAACGCCTGCGGACGCCGCAACGTCTCGGCACAGATGATGAATTAACTGCTATGAGGAATTACAGATGGAGCATTCTGAAGACACACACACACACACACACACACACACTTTCATTTGCACACCTCCGTATGCAAATGATTGATAATAGACATCAGTGACATCAACTTTCTGCCCCCCCTCCCTCACACACACACACCCCACCCTTCCTTCCATATGCTAATGATTGATTGTGGTCTTCGGTTGATGCTGGCATCATCACTGCTTTTATTTATTCAGCTGTTGAGAGCAGCTCTTGGCCTCTCGCTGTCAAATATTAAATTGTTTTTTAAACGTATTTTGACGACTGATGTGAAAAAACAATCAGGCTAAAACTCGATGAATCCATATTAAACTCACACATAGAAACATTTAATTTAGTCCATCACATTCATATCACAACTGTATTTATTACTTTGCAGATTTTAATTTATAATTATAAATATAATAATACTTTAGGTATATTTATTATTATATATGTTATTATTTAAATTATTAATATTAAAATTAACTTCAGCAGCTCCAACACTTTAATATCTGATAATATACTAGGATTATTCTGCCTATAAGTACATTTAGGTAACATCTAAACTAAAACTTCACGTCTTTCATTTGCAGCTACAACAAGTCACACGAGTCTTTTACCTGCTCAGGTGTGTTGAGCGTGGAGCTCCAGAACTCAGTTGTAAAACAGACAACGAAGCTCTGTCAGGGAGAAATGAGGAAAACTAAAACGCTCCTTTCTTGATCATCTGGAGCTTTTTCAGACAAAAATAAAAGTTCAGGTTGAAATTTTTGTGTTTGGAAGTTTCAGAATAAAGTGCAGCCTGTTTCTGCAGAGCGTCTCACTTCCCTCCACAGGTATAAAACATCAGCTGTGTCCAGGTGTAACAGACTAGAAAAGTCACTTTACTTTATAATTAGTATTTTTAATTATGTTGTGAATTTTATTTATTAATATGAAGATCTCATTTAGTCTTTGTGAATTTTATCTCATTGAGCATTTTTATTTGCACTTTGCCTTTTATGTTCCTCCTGAGGTTCCGTACCTCTGGAGTCTCCGCCCCCTCCCCGTCATCTCTGAGGTAGGTGGTGTGGAGGAACGCGGGTGGCGCTATTTTGCTAATTTCTTTATAGAATCAGTTGTTTATTATGTTGTTTCGACTGTATAACTTTTGCGTTTAAAGCTATAATGACATTGAGCCATTTTTGTTGAGCTTTGACCGCTAGTATAAGTTTTAAAGACGTTGTTGTTTTACTCTTTAGCGCCACTAGCTTAACAGCAGCCGCCATGTGGTGTCTTAAAGTAGCTGTGTAGAGTTTTCACTGTATTCTCACTGGAAACTTTATTTTTGTACATGTCAGCTCTTTGAGCTCCATCCCTCATCTGAGTCCTCAGGGATAAAACAGGAAGCAGCTTGTTGTCCGTCCTCACGAGAGACAGACGCAGGCTGAAAACCAGACGATCAGTTTCAGCTTCAGACCAAACTAACTGAGTCTAACCACAGGACAGAAAACCTGCTGACACTTCACACACCGAAGGTGAGTTTGAAAAAAGTCAAAACTGAAAGAGGAACTAAATGTGAGTGAGTAGATATCAGAGCAGGGAGTGGCACCATGACTGACTGAGCTGTACTGTCTGTTTCCAGCTTCACTCAGAGACTAAATGGCTTCCAGGTTAGAGGAAGAGCTCTGCTGTCCAGTGTGTTATGAAGTCTTTAAGGATCCGGTTGTTCTGTCATGTAGCCACAGCTTCTGTAGAGACTGTCTGAAGAGATGGTGGAAAGAGACACAAACACAAACGTGTCCAGTTTGTAAGAAAAGATCTTCAAGAGATGAACCACCTATTAGTCTGGCGTTAAAGAACCTGTGTGAGGCGTTCTTACAGGAGAGAGACCAGACGTCTTCAGAGGGTCTCTGCACTCTGCACTCAGAGAAATTTAAACTCTTCTGTCTGGACCATCAGCAGCCGGTTTGTCTCGTCTGCCGAGATTCAGAAAAACACACCAACCACAGATTCAGACCCATCGATGAAGCTGCACAACAACACAAGAAGCTTCAGAGAACTCTGGAGTTTATGAAACAAAAGTTAAAGGTTCTTGGAGAAGTGAAAGTGCAGTGTGATCAAACAGCAGAACACATTAAGGTCCAGGCCCGACACACACAGAGTCAGATCAAGGAGCAGTTCAAGAAGCTTCACCAGTTCCTAGAAGAGGAAGAGGAGGCCAGGATGGCTGCACTGAGGGAGGAAGAGGAGCACAAGAGTCAGAGGATGAGGGAGAAGATGGAGGCTCTGAGCAGAGACATAGCAGCTCTTTCAGACACCGTCAGAGCCACAGAGGAGGAGCTGAGAGCTGGAGACGTCTCATTCCTCAACAACCATAAGGCTGCAGTGGAAAGAGTCCAGCAGCGCCCTCGACTGGATGATCCACAGCTGCCCTCAGGAGCTCTGATAGACGTGGTCAAACACCTGGGAAACCTGAGCTTCAACATCTGGACCAAGATGAAGGACGTGGTCTCCTACACTCCTGTGGTTCTGGATCCAAACACGGCTCATCCAGAACTGATCCTGTCTGAAGATCTGACCAGTGTGAGACGAGGAGAGAAACAGCAGCTTCCTGAAAACCCAGAGAGGTTTGATCATTACAGCTCTGTTCTGGGCTCTGAGGGGTTTAACTCAGGGACTCACAGCTGGGACGTCGAGCTTGGAGACAACACAAGTTGGACGGTGGGAGTGTTTGAAGAGTCGACCCAGAGGAATGAAAACATATGGCCTGGATTATGGAGAATATTGTTTTACAAAGGTCGGTACACGTCGTATTCACCGACAACTTCATCCACTTTTCTTCAAGTGAAGAAGTTCCAGAGGATCAGAGTGGATCTGAACTGGACCGGAGGACAAGTGTCCTTCTCTGATCCTGATACTAACACACACATTTACACCTTCACACACAGGTTCACTGAGAGGATGTTTCCGTACTTCTGGAATGAGCAAACGCTGCCGCTGAAGATTTTACCAGTGCAGGTTTCTGTGGTAGGGAGCTCGAGACGATTCACGCTTATTTCTTAAAGGGAAACGTTGCACAATTGAACCTGTGACACTGAGTCTGTCCTGATCTTTGCTTTTATTTCCTTTTTCAACAATGTTGTTGTCAGATGTGTAAAATGGTTTCAGGTATTTTCTGATCTCTAGATTTGGTTTGTTTAGACTTTTCTTTTTCTCGGGGACACTTGACATGTGACATGTGAGGAGGAGCTGAGAGTCGAACCACCGATCCTGTGGTTCATGGACACTCACATATTTTGAAATTGTCCCAAATGTGTGAACATGTTTTTAATGTTGAGATGTCTGTGAAAGTGTTTTCATTTCTTTGGGATTCTTGTGATGATTAAAATTCTACATGAATTCTGAATCCTGGTCATTTATTCTGCTTCTTTAACAGAAACACAAACATTTACTGACGGACTCGGACTGAACCAGCTCTGTTAGACCATTATTTACAACTTTAGATTAATGAGACAGAGAAGGTGTGAACTCTAAACCCTCAGTGATGTTGTAATAAATTCACAGTCAGCACAGGAAGTCTGGTAAGAGCTGCTGAGGAAGAAGAAGAAGAAGAAGAAGAAGAGGTCCTCCAATGCACCGTTATTCACTCCCACACAGAATAAAAGCTGCTCTGTGTCCGAGTAAGAATAACAACAGACCCCATTTCCTTTAATAAAGACACGTTTTTAAGCTGCAACATGATCAAGAAAAGTTGAAACAGGCAAAAAAGAGACTAAATAAGACAAATCAGTTTAGAAAATGTTCAGGATGATTCAGGAGCCTCCTCTAAAAACTCAACACAACAATTTAGTTTTTTCACCATCTGCGGTCAGTGTGAAAAGATTCAGGGACTCCAGAGAAATGTTAGTTTGTAAAAACGACCGATTCCTGCTGAACATGTGCAGCATGAAGAGGAAACAGCAGCAGCATCGTATCCTTCACAAATAAAGGTTCAAGCTAATTAACTGAATGTTATTATTATCTCAGAGGAAGTGACACGTACAGAGAACAGAGCTGAACACTGGACTCATGCTGGGTCAGGTTTCAGGTTTCAGGTTGGTCCTGCTCCTGAGTTAGTTTGGGTTTAACATAAAGTGTGTGGACGACAAACCCCCGAACCTGCTGCTACCTGAAGTTTCTCTGTTCACCTGCAGCACGTCGACTCGTCGATGGATCGCTCTGATTGTAGAGAACAAACCCGTGATGACTTCAGCGTATTATATCCATCCCCTAATGTAGGATCAGCTTATAAGTGAATCTGTTTTCAATCTATCCTTCATTTTCTCCCTCGTCCCCAGACTGAAGTACATTATGGTGCGGCTGATGATGAAGGGATGGTTCTGCTCATCAGGGAGTAGAGGAGAGGAAAATGAAGGAGGGACTGCGGAGGCTTTCTGCAGCGCTACGAGAAGATCATTACAGCGTGGAGAGAGATTTGAGGAGGCGCTTTACTCTGTGTGTGTCTGAACACACTCGTCGTCTCATTTTCATTCGACACCGATGCAAAAGCTTTAACACGCGTCTCCGCCCTGCAGCATTCGACTAATACAAATACTTTTAAATGTAACTTTCATTCAGAGCGTTTCAGTGTACGCTGATTGCATCCTGTGGGGACGTGTCACGTCTCGCAGTGCTGCAGGTACCGCAGAGTGTTTTCCTCACCACACTGACTCAGTGCTGATTCTCATGCATCACATTAAGTTTTGGAGTTGTTGACTCAGTTCTTCATTTCATTCAATTCACTCTTTTACTTTTTAACTCAACTCTAATCGCTCAACTGTTTTGACAAAATGCTGCTAATGGAATGAAGAGGAGCATCATCTCTCCTCCTCCTCCTCCACCCACCAAAAACAAATTAATTTTTTCTCTGCTTGCTGATTAAAAATGTACCTACCACATGCGGCTCCGAGCCGTGTGCAACAGGAGCCCAATATGCAAATCGCACCCTTTTTAAGACTTATCTACATATCAAATATTCTCCAGGCTTCACAAACTCGGAGATATTGTGCGCTGACCGAAGGCTTGGGCGTGTGTGTGTGTGTGTGTGTGTGTGTGTGTGTGTGTGTGTGAGATGGTAGCTGCAGACAGCGGTGTGTCTGAGCTCTCATGTTTATCAAAGAGAAGCAGTTATATCTGAGAGGGCTGGATGGCCTTGTGCTGCCAAAGCTAATCACAGTGATGTGTGTGTGTGTGTGTGTGTGTGTGTGTTATTGCACTGAGAGGTGACCGAAGTAGAATGAGGGGCAATGAGCTACAAGTGTGTGCCTGTCTATTTCTGTGAGGACAGTATTTGTGTATCATACCAAATAATTACGTTACATTATGTTTCCGACTGTTCTGTTTCTGAAATGCTAACGACTACACGAAGCTGAGGCCGAGTTCCTGCTGCTGAGTGAATATCAGTGAGTCAGTTTACTGCTCATTTCACTGAACAACTATGACAACAAGTTACCAGTAAGTCTTTAAATGAACATCAGCTGCACAGTGCACCATGAAGGTGCATTATTTGGAACAACACAACTGTAATATTACACTTCTGTACATTTATCAACGTAAGTAGAAACTGGAGGAACCAGCTACTACCGGAATATCATGTACTCACATCACAGCCAAGCTGCATCCTTCTTTATGTGCAGGTTGGATTAGTTTGAGACTAGAATCCCGAGAAAAGAAAGAATTTAAATGTTGTTCAAAGTTTGATGCCAAGGTTTTGATTCCCAAACCTAAGAATCGATAAGTGCAGGAGTTAGAGACAGGTTAACTAGTGAGGCACTAACAGTGGCTTAGGTTGTTTTAACATTGGTAAACTTCATAAAATGAGATTGTGTTTAGTTTGAAATACAAGATTTTACAGTACGAAGGCAAATTACACGGAACCCTTGAGTATTTATGTAAGTACAGTTTAATCAGGAAACCTCAATGAAAGACCTGCGAACTGATGGATACGAACATCATCACATTAAAACAGCCTTAGCAAAGCCTGATCTTTGCATTATGTGAGCATGACAAAGATTGTTTGCGAACAATCCAGTGAGCAGTTCTGAGGCGTACAGAGGTCTCAACCTGCTCGAAGTGGTCGAACAGACACATACAGAATCAAACTGTTTCATGACAAACCTGCTCTGAACCATGCAGCTGTCAATTTTCACAGCAGCCAACTTTCCTATTGGGCGTTCATCCAAAGCAGCACAAGTACATAGTTAGACCAGATCATGTGTTCTGGTAAAAGTCCTCTATCCTCTCATCATTGCCAAGAACCAGAAGCCAATTAAACAGATGAGTTGTGAACACAAATGAAATATCTTTAGCATATAAGACTATCACAGAGGATGATCAGACATGTCTGAGTCTCTGAGCTTCTTAATTAAAAATGAGGGAATTCAAATGGAGCCTTGTGAGACGATTCTTCAGCAGCCCCCCCCCCCAACCCCAAAGTCTTTTGAAGCAAACCAGCTCCCTCAAATTCCATTAGTGTGTTTTGTATTAAAAATAAGAAAAGTGGGAATCAAACCATTAAACAATGCCCTCGTCGGGTAGAAGAACTTCAATCACCTCCCCTCACCCCTCATTCAGCGCGGCTAGTATAGCTGGCTAATTAGTTCTGTTGAAAGGCTTCTAATTAAATTGACCTAATGTGGGGACCCAGGCAGCGAAACAGAGGAGGAGGCTGAGAAATATCACAGACGACGGGAAAAATGTGCGTGGAGGCGTGAACGAAACCTCGAATACACTGAACTTTGACAGATGCCTGTTTGGACAGAGAGTTACTCCATAGAGGAACAGGGTGGAAAAGATTTGTGGCTGTTATTATTATTCTATTACTGAATCAATGATAAAGACATTTACCAAACCAGTGCCAGTAGGAAACCTTCGGATGTGTTTACCTGTTGATCATCATTGGATTTTTTTTCTCTTTAATTCTAAATTGTTTAATTAATAAACCTGAAAAAGAATCAATATTAAATATAGTAAATATGTGAAAGTAAAAGTAATTATACAGTCTCGGTTATTTTTGTGCTCCTATAGAGTTTATTATTATATAACCTGCTGGTCCACAGATTGTGTGTCATACTTTACTGAGACATCTAGGAAAATGTACACAAGGTGGCATGAGGTTTTGGCAGAGAGGCCAAGGCAGGAGCCCGGTGAGTGATTGCTGCTGTTGCTGCTGTTTACTAAATAACTGTTGAAGCCATTTGAGTTCGAGTTTTGTTCACATCCTGCTTCTTTCTTTTTATACTTAGTCCTGAATCTTGAGCCTCGATCTCTGGGAAAAATTACCTCAAACTGGAAAACTGGTGCTGCCAGAGGAAAGTTGTGAGGAGACAGATTTACATTGGATTTATTTTGAACCATAGCTTCATCAAATTTCTAAACTTAACCCCCTAAACACTTAATGAGACCAAGAACCGGTGCTGGACAAACTTCTGAACTGTATATGTGATGTTCACTGTGTCTACAGTATGTTGTTTAATAAAAGGTTTAAACAGTATGTTACTAAATGTCATAAAGAACTCGAGGAGACGTTTAAAGCTTAACTCAACTTTTCCTGAACTAAACACACATTTCCTAACACAGTGTTCAGTTGGTCTAAACCTCCTTATTCTCTGTGAACGCCTTTCAACAGGCCTCGCAGGTCGACCAGAACGTTTTTCTATTTGTGTTTAATGCAGCAGATTTCTGATGAGGAAATTTGTTTCTTCCATTTTCACACTTTTGTGATGACAAAACTTTTTCATCAGTCTTAAACAACAATTCTCAGTTTACAAATGATTTACAGTTCAGATGACAGAGCTACAACAGGGCAGCCTCGACATGTGACCCAGGAGTCTGACCTCTGACCCTCAGACTAACTGTCTTTTTCCACACTGGGAGCAGACATCCCTTACTTACATGTTGACACAGGAAGAAGAAGCCAAACGGAGACTGGAACAGCTGATTTAAAGAGAAGTAGTAATGACCTCCAGGTCTGTACCAGCTGTGCAGCGTCATGATGGACAGCTGGGCTGGTTTTACTGGGCAGTTCCCAGTTTGAATGAAACTATATTTGAGGATCTTTACAAAGTGCTCGATGTATCAAAACACACGGAGTAATGAGAAGAAGAACTGTAAGTTTAAGATTCACAGAGGAATCCAATAATATCCAGGATGTCCTCAATTAAATCAGGAGGGCGGCCATTTGTTGTGGTTAGTGTCAGCCTGAGGACGACCCCCCCCCCCCCGTCCACTCAGGAGAAGCAGATTCATTCAAGCTGTGGACAGTGAAAGTTTGACATTTAAAGCCTTTAACTAATCAGTCCGTCCCTTTTTCTCTGACTTCACAGTGAGAGAGGAGATCATTTGAGCGCTCTGTCTGTCTGATGTACGTAATCACATGTGATCTTTTCAACAGGGAGCCGGCCGTCTCGTTAATTTGACCGTCAGTGCGCGGCCGGACCCTCCCCGCCCTCCCCCCAATCAGGCCCCTGCCTGAAGAGTAATTGCAGAGCCACCATGCTTCGATGCGCTCGACCTTTACGACCTTAAAAGCCATTTCCATTTTTCTGACAAAAAAAGAACATATCTTGTTAATTGCAAAAAGGCAAATATTCTCTCTCCTCCGCTCGCCCCTCTCCTTCCTCCGTATTTGATTTCCCTTTGAAGGCAAAACGCTGAAAAGCATTTCCATTTTCATTCATCAACGCTTATCAGTCATCTGAAGGCCCCTTCAGCCACAATCAACATCACAGCTCCAACCGAGAGGGACGCAACAATGAGAAACTATCAACAATCGCAAGAAGCAATTTGCTTTAATGTGGAGTGTGTTTTGTTGCAGCTAACTGCTATTTTTTTAATCCTGTGACAGCTCTCCTCTGATACTCTCTCAAAGACAGAAGGAAGTGTCACAATGCAGCTTTATGACCGAGTTAAATACACAGAACAGGAAGAGGACACACTAGACTCTCACTGATCGTGGAGAACAAATGCTGCTGCTGGACACTCGAGCCAGACGTTAAAGGCATGCTCAGTGCTCAGCACGACCCCAGTGTCGCTCCACTGATACAGACACAGTTTGTTTTAAAGACAAGTTATTACAAGTATTTTAAAGTGCACCTGAACGCAGCTTTGACCTTAAATTGTACAAACTGTGAGAGAAACCAAATCAAATCTTTGTCCATCAGATGCTGCAGCTGTCATCGATCTGTGGATGTTGGATCTCAGTAGGTTTCGTCCACTGATGACAGTTGTAATGAATGTTAGTCAAACTGTTTCTGAGATCAACCACAGACTTGTTGTTTACCCAGAGTGTCACATGTTTTACAGACAATGTGCTGTGTAGCTATTAAGTCACATTCAGTTTGTCAGGAATATGGAACAGCTGAGGTCACAGCCCAGGACGTTAACACACTCTCAACGTTGGCCTTGTTAAAAGACCCAGTCTTCCATTAATGCTGAAGGCTGTTTCCTCAACAACAATCATTTCAGTAAAGTTATTTTACTCCGTTTACTCAGGGACAAAACCATTTTCATGTTTGATGAGACATCGTCAAACCAACAGCATCACATTAAGAACACAACTAAAGACTGTTATCAAGGACGCTCTGCAATCAGATCCAAACTGATTTACAGCCGTTCCTCTGTTCGTCTTCATTATTCGTCCATCTTCTCTGTGCCATCAGCAGCATTGTCCTGTTTCACAGACTGACCTCATTCTGGTCAAGTAAACATTGTTTAACGTTCAGTAATATCCCAAAGCGCGTTGATCCTCACACCCAATCACCTCCATCAGTTTCCCGTCGTACTTCATCTGCTGAGCAGGTAAAACTTTCCGTGTGCGACTGACTGCACACGGACGACTGAGCTCACAGCAGCAGGAAAACACAGGTCTGATTACGGGGAAACACAAATCTTTGGAAGATCAAAACATGTTAATGATGCTTTTCTGATGATTGGGGCCCTGACACGTGTCTGTTGTCAGAAGACAATGTCACATTGAGATTTCAGTTTTGATATTGGTGTTTTCACCATAATTGAGGGAAACGTTACTGATAATTTGACGGATGTTTTTCAAACTCGAACTCTCTTTATTGTACCAGCCAAGAGAAAATGTGGAAGGAAAGGAGAGAAAAGAACAGCAATCGAACCCATAACACTCCTAAAGAAACAGACTCTGGGTGATTTCATTTCATCTGCTTCGTTTGCACAATAAATGTACATTTGTCTGACTTTTGTTTTCCAATAAATTAAGTTTATTTCTCAATGGTTGGTTTTACATTATAGTTAGCAGGAACCATGCAGTCAAGCTCTTTATGGCCGATACTAATAATAAAGATTTGTCACATCACAGGTCACATACAGAGTTAAATAAACACCAACACTGAGCATTCTTCCCTCTGCATTTTACACCAGGGTTTCACACCTTTACATATATACAGAAGCTCCACGTGAACCTTGCATCGAACAGTTTTTCTCATTTTTATTTTTTGTTGCATGTTTTCATCACCTAAGTGGCAAAGCAGTGGTTTTAATTAACAAAAAGGTAGAAGAAGCAAGGCACACAATTATATTTGAAAGATTTCAAACCCTATTTTGCCCTACACACACACACACACACACACACACACACAGTCCCAAACCCCAGCTTCACTGCTAATCATTTCAGGAGTTGTCTAGACAATAACAAGAAAACCATACATGGTACAGTAGTGGTGTACATACAGCAGTTTTAATAACAACACACGTGCCCGTCAACAGTCATCAAACCGTAACACCTACACAACAACACCACTTCAGTTTTCACCAACTTTGGTCGTGTTGCATAGATAAAATATGATTTTGTTTTTACTTCTTTTTCATTTTTGGACGCCGGTTCATCTGCTAACAGGAGAAACGAGAAAGGTTTAGTTGAGAAAAACTCAGTAGAGCTAGAGTTGACCTGATGGGTGTTTCCACTGGTTCGAGCGTGGTCACATTTTATTTTATCAACCATAGCAGTAAAATCTACAAATCAATCAGGACTCAGATACAAAAAGTAACTGTGCCCCAAACCTGAAGACTATCAAGACCTATCTTCTGCTAATGAAATGGTCTTCAGGGGATTCATCGCAGCATCATCTCCACTACCGGCCTCTGGAGAGCAAAAAAAAAAAGAATCTGGCTGCACTTCAACACTGTTTTCTTGAATTCAAAAGAGAAGAACAGTCAAAGGTTGGCAGGATGAACCCGCCCTTCTCCAGCTGAGATGGTCAGCATCATCAACACTTCCTGCCAATCATTCAGGGAGTCTCTTCAACTTAACGCTGGAAATGGAGATTTTCACCATGAAGTTTCTCTTGAACACTTGACAGGGACACAGAGGTGAAAGCAGTCAAACTCCCAGGCTGCACTTGTTGACTACATTTGGAACAGTCAAAGGTTTGTAGCTGCAAGAGTCAAAGCTACAAACGAACCACAGTCAACAACATCGAGCGTCAACCACAAGATGATCAAACCCTCAACACCAACCACTCAACACTTCAGTTCAGATTAGCAGCAGTAATTCAAATAAAGATCATTTCCACCACTAACCACCTACTCCATCTCAACCAATCAACTTCCATTCAACTTAATAGTTTCTCTTTGCTCATCTATCATCTATTGGAAGGACAACGACATGTTTTGGTGCCTTCTGCTCTATATCACCAACATGTTAGACTCACTTTTGCTGCTGATTGATGAGAGCTATAGTTCATGCAGCCACTAGGGATCCGTATCAGGTGAAAATACAGTGTTTAGCAGTTTTGGGCTTCACAGTTACACCCGAGTCAAAACCCACTGTGACAATAAACGACGTGCATGTGGCTAATTCCAAGTCTGCCTGCATGTGTTTCTCCAAATCGTCAGTCCTGCTTTTCAATGATGATGGTCGAGTTATTTTTCCTATAGAGCCTCTTTACATGTAGTAAACATTTTTATTTAATCACAACAAAACCCAACGAAGCTGATGCAAGTGTGGCTCTGCAACACGTCTCAATATTTCTGACTAACCTACTTTCAATTAATCTTCAAACTAATGCATCAGTACAACATGGCTGAATTCCTTCATGTCTCTTAACAACAAGTTCTTCCCATCAGCTTTAAAACATGTTTCAGGTTATAGAGGCTCTGTGGCTGAGTGAAGCAGATTTTACAGTTTGTCTTCTGACTTCTACAACATCTAGAACTCACAGGCTGCAGCAGGGTTCTGATACCACAGGGTGATGAGCTGTAACACAGCTGCAACCATGATCAAGTCATGAGTACTGACATCATCTGTAGACAAAGACCAAGTCTTATTTTTAGGAAGCAACATGCTACTTGTGCTACAACACTGCAGCAAACGGTTTAACAGTGTGTAAATGATAACAGGACGTCTTGCAGACATGACATTCGAGTGGTGGCAGAACAATACTGAGGTAGCTTCAGAAAATAAGAGAAACAGAGAAAGATGTTTGTGATAAATCATGAAAAGAAAGCAAAATAAATAAAAAACAACTACATGCTAAGAATAAAAGGAAAAAAGACAGAGCGAGATGTTTAGTTCCAGTCCAGTACTGAGCTGGAGTTCATCAGTACAACAATCATCTGTGGACCAAGCACCAAACAGAAAGGTGAGAAAATAGCTGGGGATGAAAATATAGCATTTAGCAGCTGAAGAGACAGATAATGTCCTCGAGAGACGGTGACGTCCAAACCAGAGCTGGACGAGGCTGCAGAAACTACCAGCTAACTTTAGGCCTACTCTTTTAGATCTACCAGTCAACATCACAGGCAGTCGACACGGGAGCTGCAACAATAACGTACGTACAGTAGGTGATGAACAGCACAAGTGAATCTGTCGAGTAGGTTTAGACGTTAATTATAAGTGGCTTCAGCAGTTATAGTGGAAAAACATCTGAAATGGCCTGGAAGTGAGACGCCTGTGTCTCAGGGACATTAGTCTGATGTTGTGTGCAGGCAGTCTCCAATAAATGATCAATAAATACAGTAAGGAAGACGGGATCCATCGCAGGGTGAACCAGTCAAATCCTCCTCAGTGTAGTACATTGTTATAAGTTCAGTATAACACATCAAACCAGGGTAAAAGAAAATAAACCTGTAACGTTATTCAGTAATATTCCTTCATTTCCACTGTTCACACAGCTCTGTTGCTTCTTTTGTAGTTTGATCCAGTTATGAAACAGATACATGGAACTCTCCAACTTGAAACTACACATGCTGTATTGTTCATTTGTATTTCTACAAAGTTTAATAATCACATTTAAATTGTTGTTGTACAATGGCACTACATCATTTTCCTTAAGATGCAGAAACTGTATTTTAAAGTAGATTTGAAAACTTGTCTGCAGACAAAATGTGCTCAACCAAACTCTAAAAGCTTCAGATTCACTCAAACGTATTGGAAACAAGGTCAATCCCTGAAATCAGACTCATTATCAGTGTGAAAAATGTTTGATCTGATACAGCAACATACATTGATTTATCCTCAACTAAGAATCCGTGTGAGCTTGAGCCTGAAATGAAGCGTCCCGTCATTAAAAGAGCAGTTCAGCTACAGCAGTGAGATCAGAGGAGTGAAAGGCTCCATGAGCAGAGAGGGAGCAGCTGGAGAGATGAAGCCCAGAAGAGAGATCAGACAGAAGAAGGAGAGAGCTGCCTCACAGGTGGATCCTGGAGGTTCCTGTTCCCAGCACAGGTATTCTCTGAATGAATGGAGAAGGACAGAAAAAGCTTGTTAGCAGAAAGATACAGGTCACTCTCTTCAACCTGTTAGTTAGGTACATATTACTGCTGTCCATTCAAAGTTAATAAGACTCGTACATGCAATAGAACCATAATTAAAGGAATATTATACAGTATTAACTGGACTTGTTTGTACTGTGTACTGGAACAGTGAAATTCTCGAGACCTCACCAGACATTAAACGAACATGAACCGGGGTTCATACAGAACTCACTGTTTCTAATCATACGGCCGGTTCTGCTGCGACATGCGATAAACAACACTGAGATTTCCTCAGTTTACGTTCTGTGTCACACTCACAGCCCGGAAACCAAAGACTGTTCCTCAAACGAGAACACGTCCGACACAGACTATCTCCCTTTGTGTTCTACATGTTACTCAGCCTTTTTAAAAGATCTGATGCACATTCTTAATGCGACCACTTTCTACAGGACTATTACTGCTGCTCGTACCTGATTTATTTTGTATGAAGGAAATCTGGAATCTTCTGCGAAGTTTGTTCTTGTATTTGTGATTTTTGAAGTCCTGTTAGATCATATTTTAGTATTTTCAACTCTGCTACAGTTCTATTCTATTCTACAGTTTTATATATATATATCTTTATAAATGTATTGGTTTCATGAATCCCATTGAATATTCAGCTGCAGCTGTCTCATCATCTCTCTTGTTTTCCATTCTCTGTGCCAACAGACTGTTTCCTCCTGTGTGTATCAGATATTCAGCTTCGTTTCTGTTCAGCTTTTCTATGAAACTTTCCAAACATGAGTCAGTGATGAGACCTGAACACACACTCTCTCTCTCTCCTGTGTGTTTTGTTGCAGACCTTCTGCTGTCTGGGTCACAGAGCACATCATGAGCCGCATTCACGATTGCTTTAATTGCACCTGTGTCTGTGTGTACAGTGTGTGTGTGTGTGTGTGTGTGAACAGGTGGACTAGACTGGGGCACGCCATGGGGGTCAGGACCAGCTGTACGCATCACTGATATGATGTGTGTGTGTGTGTGTGTGTGTGTGTGTGTGTGTGTGTGTGTGTGTGTGTGTGTGTGTGTGTGTCCTTTGTCATGGGTTTACATGCGTTGTGAGGGTGTGTGTGCACTGAGTGTGATTTTGTACTTTCATGTGTGTATTTCTGTGCATTAGTGTGTGTGCAGGTTTGTCCTCTGGTGTGTGTGTGTGTGTGTGTGTGTGTGTGTGAGTGAACAACATGTCTGTCTAACCTGCAGCTGTTGGGCTGTCAGAGCTTCTACCTGGGCTCTTATGTCCTGCCCTCAGGGGTGTGTGTGCATTCGTGTGTATGTTTGGAGTATGGGGGCAGTAGGTTTTGCTTAGCCCTGGAGGCACCCATAGGGCGGACACATTACACACACACACACACACACACACACACAGATTGTGTCTGTGATGGTCTTTGTTCAGGTTCTTGGTCTGATTTAAAATTTGAAAAGATGATGAAAACCCAAATAAATCCACTGCTTGTGTGGAACATGATCACAAACTGTTTTCATGGAGTTTGTGAAATTACACAATAATTCATGGGAACTGGACTCAACTATTCAAGTAATTTAGTCTGAAACATTTATGAAGGACATGAAACATATCTACAACCTTATTTTCTATAAAGGAATTCAAGGTGAGTGATGTCACGATCACTCCCAAATCTATTGACCAGTGATCAAACAAAGGCAGAAAAATCCACCCAGGAACTAAAGTGTTACAGCTGATAGTCAACATGCTCTCACCTGGACTGTGAAAGTTTCAGCTTTAGAAGAATAAAACCATCATATTGTACATAGGTCAAAACAAAGGCTTCATGTTTAGCTGAATGACAGTAACTGAAAATCGAGTGCTGATAAAAGTTGAGATCTGCACTCATCCCTCTTATCTGTTTTTTTATATCTGGTGATGTCAAAAATGAGAAATTACTTTAAAAGCTTTTATTATTTTCACTCACTTGTTTTCATACAAAGTCTGGTTCCACTTGTAAAGCACAACAACAGCTGCAGTGGCGTGTGCTGAGTGTGTGGAAGCCAAAACCAGTTGTCACTAAAAACATGTCACACATTTGTTCTCAGTGGAAAGAAAATGATCAGAAATGTTGAGGATTAAAAATTTCTACTGAAATGTGGATATTCAGTAAATCTGACTGATGTGCTGCCACTGTGTTACTTCTGGTTTAGTAACACCAGAACAGTGACAAAATACAGTGACAAACCCGAGTGTCCGACCTGGGGCCACGTGCAAACACTGCTCACATAAATATCTCGTTCGTATGTCGTTCAGATAAACGTGTGAATCCTGCTGATTTATATACAGAGCACAAAAAGTAGTGTTTATTTTGAGCTCTGTGACTAGTTTGCTTTTTGCTCTTTAACTTTAACAAACCCCACTCAGTAATCACACTAAAAGTCTGAAAGAAACATCCAATCGCAAATAAGTGAGACGAACAATGCTAAAACACAGGACTGTGTGTGGTAACTCACTGTAACTGTCCCTGTCCTCGATGTCGGATGTCTCACGGAGGCTTGGCTGCGGCTCTGTGCTGTTCTAGGCCCAAGATTAACACCTGACTGGGAGCTCACCTGAGAGAGGAAGAAACAGAGAGGGAGAAAGAGATTGGAAGAGAGATGTCAGGAAACAGTAAAGGATTGTAAAGGGATAAAGGACAAGAGACACGGGAGGAGACGAACGGTAAGAACAACAGAGAAATGTGTGTAGTCACCTGAAGGCTAATTCATGACACAGCAGAAACGGAAAAAAACAAATTTCACTTTATTCTCTTCGTTTCAACAGTGGGAAAGAGAGAGAGAGGTGGTGACGGATGACGGGAGAGCGAGTAAAGGAGAGAGACAAACAAGAGAAGGGATAGAAGAATAAATCAAAACGGCATTATCGGGCTGAAACGTTGTTTGTCTTTGTTTTCTAATCGGCTTGTTCTTTCTTTGAGCGCAAACTGATGAAAAGTTGCAAATTAAAACAACGAGCATCAGGCCGAAAACAATTCTCTCCCTCTCTCCACCACGTTCTCCTAATTGTTTTACAACTAATCGCTTTGTAAAGAGCTGTGTAGTTATTATCCCTCCCTGTACATCTACCAATGCTGCTCACACACACACACATGCAGAAATACTGTACACGTCAGCACAGATGACGTGATGAAGCACAGCTACCCCCAGCGCTGCCTTTTCTTTACATGTTTTGGTTGGTCCCTTTTAATGGTTCATATATTGAACAGTGAAACAAAAGACAAATGAATCTTGAAAATGCAAAAATAAAGTCGAGATGTTTTGGACAAAAAAATACAAAATAAAACAGAATCTAAAACATATTGGAATAAAATGTAATCTCTGAATACACAGGAGGAAACCACTCACTGTTGTATCCCTTTGTGTTCTCTAAGCATCAGATCCCATAAAGGTCACCAGTGCTGCCAAGTTGGCATGTTGAATTCCCACTGAAACCATCGCCACCCCAACCCCTACAGTTAGTAGGGGTTAGGGGTGTTAATTAATTAAGTTAATTAAGGACTGAGCTACAGTCCTTAATTAATTCACATTTCCATAATAGAGAGAAGCTAATTACACACAAACATCCAGAAACCAGGCTTAACCATGTTACACGCTGGAATAAAAATAACATATTAATTAACTGGTGTTTGATTTCCTGGTGTGAGAAGGTGATTTTCAGAAATCACGTTTTGAAAAGAAAACTGGAAAAACACAGAGGGAGACAGTTGAATTCTAACAATGCAAACACGCTAATGTTCAGCAGGTAAAACACTGAACCCGTCCACTCGGACTGCAGGAGGCAACAAGCTGCCAGCTAGAAAAGAAGAAAGTTCGATTAACATCATCTTACAAAACGTGTCTTGCTCTTACAGTCTTCTTCTTCTTCTTCAGTTACTACAGTACTACAGTTTTAACTTCTAATGCCTGAACTCTACTGCATTGAGTTAGTCCGGTTCAAACCATTACACAGGCCGGAAAGCCAGAAATTGAGAAAGTGATTTTAGTGATCAGCATCCTAAAGATTAAATAATGTGATTTTGTGCTATGGTGCAGTAACAGCTACACACTTTGGAAAAGGACACATTGACTTTCACTGTTGGAAAAACAAGCACAGGCCGGTCTGCACTGTATCCTCTTCAGCTAAGCCCCGTTCCTCTTTAAGAGAGTCAAAGTTGATAAATAGAGGAGGTAGCAAGGTTGCAGAGATGCTAAAAAAATGCCAAAGTCATTTGCATGAGGAAATAGAAAACTTAAAAGGAGCACAAACACGCTAATTCAGCGATGAAATGCTGATGAATCCTAATGAAATCTGACTGATAGTAATTATGCTGATGTTGTTCTGTGGACCTTAACCTCTTAACTAAAAAACTGAGAAGTCTGCAAATCCCCCCGTCCATTAACACCTGAGGGAGGAGAGGAAGGAAGGAGAGGAGGCAAGAGAAGAGGAGAGGATATAGGAGAACAAAGAGAACAAAGAGAAGAAATGAAGAGACGAGAAGAAGAAGAAGAAGAAGAAATGAAGAGAGACGAGAAGAAGAAGAAGAAGAAATGAAGAGACGAGAAGAAGAAGAAGAAGAAGAAATGAATACAGACGAGAAGAAGAAGAAGAAGAAATGAAGAGAGACGAGAAGAAGAAGAAGAAGAAATGAAGAGAGACGAGAAGAAGAAGAAGAAGAAGAAATGAATACAGACGAGAAGAAGAAGAAGAAGAAATGAAGAGAGACGAGAAGAAGAAGGAGAAGAAATGAAGAGACGATAAAGAAGAAGAAGAAGAAATGAAGAGAGACGAGAAGAAGAAGAAGAAGAAATGAAGAAAGACGAGAAGAAGAAGAAGAAGAAATGAAGACAGACGAGAAGAAGAAGGAGAAGAAATGAAGAAAGACGAGAAGAAGAAGAAGAAGAAATGAAGAGACGAGAAGAAGAAGGAGAAGAAATGAAGAGAGACGAGAAGAAGAAGAAGAAATGAATACAGACGAGAAGAAGAAGGAGAAGAAATGAAGAGACGAGAAGAAGAAGGAGAAGAAATGAAGAGACGAGAAGAAGAAGAAGAAATGAAGAGAGACGAGAAGAAGAAGAAGAAGAAATGAAGAGACGAGAAGAAGAAGGAGAAGAAATGAAGAGACGAGAAGAAGAAGAAGAAGAAATGAAGAGACCCGAGAATAAGAAGACGAAGAAAATTAATATAGACGAGAAGAAGAATAAATAAGAGACGAGAAGAAGAAGAAGAATAAATAAGAGACGAGAAGAATGAAGTAAGAACTAGAATAAGACGAAGAGACAAAGGGAGAAGAAATGAATACAGACGAGAAGAAGAAGGAGAAGAAATGAAGAGACGAGAAGAAGAAGAAGAAGAAATGAAGAGACGAGAAGAAGAAGGAGAAATGAAGAGACGAGAAGAAGAAGGAGAAGAAATGAAGAGACGAGAAGAAGAAGGAGAAGAAATGAAGACAGACGAGAAGAAGAAGAAGAAATGAAGAGACGAGAAGAAGAAGAAGAAATGAAGAGACGAGAAGAAGAAGGAGAAGAAATGAAGAGACGAGAAGAAGAAGAAGAAGAAATGAATACAGACGAGAAGAAGAAGAAGAAGAAATGAAGAGAGACGAGAAGAAGAAGGAGAAGAAATGAAGAGAGACGAAGTTAGGAGACAGATTAAGTATGAGAGAGAAGGAGGGAATTGGAAGAAGAGCAGCGGACAAATAAAACCAGAAAAAAGGTGAGAGGATGAGAGTACAGGGGAGGAGGAGGAGGAGGAGGAGGAGGAGGAGGGGACGAGGTTACGTATATCAGCACCTCTCATCTCCGTCCAGCCTCAGAAATGGAAATGAGAAAAATGCACACCGGCCTCATTACATTCATACCCACTGTGGGGCTCGGCTCGGACTAACACCTGGAGTAGAGAGGTGAAGTGCAGTATCGTGGCCCTGTATAATGTCCTGAGATAGCAGATCAGGCTAATGCGTGGACCACTAACCTGTTTCACTGCCGCTGTCTTTGCTTCCTGCTGCGAGCCACTCCGTCCTCTTCTCCCTTTCTCCTCCTGCTTCACTCGCCGACTATCCGCCTCTCCTCTCCTCTCCCCCTCCTCCCTATCTGCCTCTCTCATCACCGAGCAGTTAATTTTAGGATTAATACGCGTGGCGGTGGCGGCTGGCTCTTTTGAGGGATTTGTAGCGGAGCTGCAGACACTTATCTTGGTCATTACGGCGCCCATATTGGATTCAAGCGTTTTAGTATCTGCCAAACATTCGGCTGCGGAGGAGTCCATCGGGGCGACACGCGCCCGGGGATTAAGATAAGGAGGCCCCTCATTACGACTCCTCTCCTCCTGCGGTGCACTGACACTCGCGGCAACTGTGACTTCTCCTCTAGTGACATCACAGAGGAGGTACAGGTCCTCACCTCCCTTCTCGTCCTCGATGCCAGAGGACAGAGGAAGAGGAGAGGAAGGGTTGTCGTCGTCTGGTTTGGAGCCGGGCCCTTGGAGGGGGGCAGAGGCGCTGGTAGAGAGTGAGGACATGGAAAATGAGCTGTAACAAGGCTCCAGGAAAGGGGAGGAGCAGCTCTGGAAATACAGTTGACCCTGGCTTCTATCCAGCACAGACTCCTTCTGAGGAGACAAGTGGCTCAGATTATGACCTGGTTCAGAATTAGGCCCCTCTTGAGACGAACACTGAAAACTACCAGTGGGTTCTGAACAAGGAGAGTAGGTTAGACTGGCATTCAGTTCATAGCCAGGATCCAGTGAAGACAAATACTCCAAATTCTCCTTCAGCAGGTTCCTCCGTGGCTTCTTGGTGAGCACCATGCTGTAGCAGAGAGGCGGTCCCAGATAAACCTCCTCAGTACAGGCTGCAAACAGTGTCTCCTCATCCCTGATATCTGGGCTCGGAGGCAGGGATAGAGAGGGGCTAGTTGGCCCTTTAGTGCGGCTACTATTAGACGCATTGTTAGCTTGGCTGTCAGCAGGCTTCAAGTCAAGAGCACGGAAGTTGTCCTTGGAGTCAAGGCTAGAAGAGGAGCACGTGGAAACTCGAGCTGAGCTGGAGGTTGATTTTTTCTCTGTGGTGCTTGTAAACAGCTCGGGGCTCGGGCTGTCGAGGCCTTGTGTTGTCGGGATGCTGTAGGGAGCCGGAGTGGAGCTCTTGTCCTCAGAGCACTGACTGACCTCACCACAGTCGCTGTCATGGGACGAGAGAGACAGGTAGGAGTAGAAGTCTCCCTTACGAAGGTGAAGAGGCCGGTGGGAGTGTTCAAGGACCTGAAGCAAGAGAAAAGAGAAAGTTTGAAAAGATCTTATTGTTTGTTTTTGCTGCTTTTGTCGAACCAGCTGCTTGGTTCAGAACCACTAAACTTTAGTGGTGTACTTCACTGTTGCTTGTTTTACTTTCTTCGTTAGTTGTGTCTTTGTGTAATGTACATTTATTTATTAGTATTAATAGTATTTATATTTTAACATGCATAATTAACAAACCATCCAGCCTCGTTTTGCATATTAATATTTTACACTCAGACACATTTTACCAAAGTTTTCTGCCTGAGTTCTTTCTCTTTTTTGAAATCAAATGAAGACTGAAAACTGATTAGCTTTTAAATTACTTCACTAGAAAAAGATACTGAAGAAATTAGTCATTACATCCTAAAAGTTATGATCTGTGATGCGATTTATTGAATTACTACAACTCGGTGAACAAATTAACGGAGATAACTTTTGCTACTTTTAGATTAATTTGTCCTTAAAATTTAGAGAATATTTGAGGTCAAACACGATTTATTGATGTTGCAATGAACCGTCTGTACACTATTTACTGTACTTTCTAGAATTAATACTGTACCTTGTCTCTGATCTGTGCTAGTGAAGCAGGACCTTGGTCTGGGTTGGACCCGCTGCACTCGGCCCGGTTCAGTTCTTCAGGCTGACTCTCTTTGCTCTTCAGTGCCAGTGAGGTTAAGTCAATAATCTCCATTACGAAGTCATGCACGTTCTCTTTCTTGGTCTCATCTCTGCTGCCTGATTGGAGGGACGAGGGGGAGATGAGGTGGCTGCAGCAGGAGGAATGAGAGCTGTGCCGTTTTTTAGGTGGCAGCGATGATTTTCTGTCTCTAACCTCGCTCTTTGTCTCCTCTGTCACAAAAGAGGAGAATTTGAACTTTTCCTGAATAGTGATGGCCTTCCTTCCACCTGTAGCTGGCCTGCCTTTGTGCAAGGCATCATGGGATCTGCAGTCCTCAACTGGTGAGAGGGAAGGAGGGGAGGGAAGGGAGGAGCTGTGGCAGGGTAGCTCCCCCCTGAGCTGTCCCACTAAAGAGGAAGCCCGTTTGGACTGGACGGGAAGTTCACAGGATGGTGATGAAGAGAGCTGCTTCACTGAGTCACTAACATCCTGAACGGATTCCCCTGTTTTGGAAAACGCATACGATTCCCTCAGCGACTCTCCTTTCTTTATAAACACACTCGACTCCTCTCTGAGGAGCTCGTCATCTTCATCTTTTGCTTTTAAACAGCTCTGGTCCACATTTCCATTCTCCATGTCATCCACAAACTGGCTGATGTAGCTTCTTGTTGTGTTCCTCTTGTTCTCTTCTTCCTCCTCATCCTCATCTCTTTTCATTTTGTTGTTGCTGCTGTTAATGTTGGTTTCTATTAATTTAGCAGCTGAACGGTTTAGAAAACCGTGCTGCTCCTTGTTCTGAGGAGAACATGAGAAGGTGGAGGATGGGTGGGTCCCACACTGCAGCTCATCCCGGAGGCCGGCCTCTGTTTTAGAGGAGGAGGAGGTTCGAGGACATCGAATCCAACTCTGCAGCTCCCTTTTCATGTACTCCAGCCCCAGGACATATGACCCTTCCAGCTCATCCTCATCATCCTCATCTTCTTCATGTCCAGAAGAGGCACCACTTAACCTTTCCTCTTCACCGTCTTCTCCCTCTCGGACACCGAGCTCCTCCTCGGTGAGCGTGAGCGTGGACGATGACAGAAGGTCGCTGTCATCTTCGTCCTCATCTGTGCAGGCCGACACATTCACCACCATGCTCAAACTTGTGGCGTCTGCTTCCTCCATCCCTTGCCCTCCTCGGCTGTTTCCGTGGCCACGTTTCTTGAAAGAGCTTGAGTTGGCATTTGCAGCCATGCTGACATCCAGGAAGCCGTGCTGTCGTTTTCTGAGCATGACAAAGTCTTCGGACCCCAGAGACGAGTCCTCAGTGCTGCTCAGCTCAGTTAGCGATGCTGTTGCTGAACTCTCATATATCAGGGACGGGGGTCCTCTTAGCGAAGAGCCTGAAATCCCAGAAAGAGGGGAGTGTCGACCACCAAGAGAGGGGGAGGCCGTGAGTTGGCTCCGCTGCGGGGAGCTGCTGCGAAGGGTCATGTCCGAAACACTGCGTGTCATCTTCATGGTAAGAGGACTCTGAATGTTCTCCAGGCGTTTCAGGAGATCAAGGGTTCTTCGGCTCAGCTCCCCAGCAGAAGGCTCTCCTCGCACACTGGGAGTGGTCTTCTCATTTTCTGGTTCATCCACCATCCCATCCACCACTCGGCTCTGCCCCAAGTCCAGTTCTCCTAGGCTGGTCTGGCTGCCTCCCATCTCCCCTTCAGCAGTGCGACACGGGGCCAGGTTACTCTCCAGAGAGGCACTACGCTGCAAGGGGTCTTTGCAGGGGAATAACTCCACACCCAGGGCCAGCAGAGACTCCAGAGAGGAGCCCTGAGACAATACTGGACTTGAAGCTTGGCGGCTGAGAGCAGGAGGAGTCTCCAAACTGCTAAAATGTTCAACCTTGTTCAACTCTGTGATGTCACATTGAGACGTGAAGGGCTTGGAGGAGTCTACACCAAGTCCTCCGACCTCAAAGTCAGAGTCAGAGTCAGCAGGAGTCAGTATGCCACGTCCATTTATTAGAATCTCGACAGCCTCACCGCCTCCTCTCCCATGCCTTCTTCTTTTCTCATCCTCTCTGTTTCTTTTGCTTTCACCTCTGACTTCATCCCTCCTCCATCCTTTCTCCCTCTTGTTTTCCCCTGTCTTGATTCTTTGGTTATATTTGGTGACACAGCTTTTGTGCAGAGCCAAATCAGTATCATCGTTCCTCTGTCCATTTTCCTCCTTCTCCTCTCTGTCATCCCCTTCTGCTGCCAGGATTTCAGAGTTAGTTGTTGTCTCTGTGTCTCCTGTATCACTGACAATTCCACTCTCACACTCTGACCGTCGACTGTCTGCTGACTGGCCACTTCCCCGGCCACCTTCCCTCTCGCTCTCTCCATCCCGGTATCCAGTGATCCTATCTCCTCCTCTGTCATTTGATATCAAACCTCCGAGAAGGTCTGGTAGGGACTCGATGGAAGAGAATGAAGAGTCCTTACTCAGGCTTTTCAGCAGGAGCTGCTGTTTCCGTTTTCCTGATTTGGTTTTGTGCACTGAGGAGGAAATGTAAGGAAACTGAGGCTGTGTGTATAATTCAACATTATGGAGACTGAACACCTGATAGATCTGATTGTTGTTTGGGGGGCGAGCTTGAAAAGTCACATTGGGCTGACCCTCTGATGAGGACATCACATCAGGGCCCTGACTATCTGAGACACTGGTTTGTAGTGAGTTGGGTGGATTCCCATTGGACAGAACACAGTCTGAAGGCAAATTTGGTTCCGTGGGGAGGTTTAGTGTAAGATCAGGTTCTGGTATTTCTTGTGGTTCTGGTTCTGTGATTGTCATGTCTGTTTCATCCCATTCCCACGAGTCATCTGGTGCTGGTGCCACTGGACCAGCTGGGACTGTGCTGATGTGGTGGAGGTCGACTAGACCGGGTTCAAGAAAGTTCCCAGGAACCTGCAGAAAAAAGGCAGCAAAGAAAGAAAAGAACTAGTTCAGTGAGGATAAAAAGCACAAACCATGAACCCACATCGAAGGTCTTAATCCCACTGTGTGTCAAACCGCTTTGCTCATTTTTCATGTCAGAAAATGTCACATGGAATCATCTTGACAAAAATCAACTTGCACTCTATATGAACTGGGTCAGACTGTAGCAAAGAAAAGAAATGAAAATTAGAACATATTTCAGTACTGAATCGTTCAAGGGTACAGTTTCTAAGGTCTTAATAAAAAAAACAATCAATAAATCAAGGACTATAAGTGTCTCCTCAAAGGACAGTATAGTTTTCTTTAAAATGACCTTCTCTTGATTCAGTAAATTACTGTATATCTCATTTTAAAGTCTCCTGTTTGACACCGGAAATCACTGATGATATAAAGTTGACAGAATTTAATACATTTAAAAAGCACATGAATAAAATTCACCTAGTTCTATCCTTGAAATCCTTGTGAAATGTGTGATTCTCCCCTGAGTACATGTCAGAAAAGCCCAAATTAGTAATTCAGGCAATTACGGAGAACTAAATCAATATGTTTCAATATATTCCTTGAAGCAAGTTTCATTTTTATGACACCAGCAAAGAAATCTGTCTGATTACGTTTAGTTTCAGGTTACTAACAGTATTTTCTAGAGAATTCCAGAATAGAGCACTTAATGAATGACCATTTATTTGTAGTGGAATCAGGTGGAAGTTAAAGGTAACTACTGTCAAATCCTGAGGATCCAGTTTAGAAATGTGTTGTTGTTAAAGAAAGGAAAGTTTTCTATCATCACTTAAAGTGCACAGAACGTTTTATTTTGTGCTGTGAAACACTGAGGGAGTAAAGGTTATGTTTTTTTCAAATGCTGTGTATCTTGTTTTAGCACCAGACTCTTTAAAAAGACATGTTGCGAATCCTCCGTCCCTTCTGAGAGCGCCGTCTCGTCTCAGGCCTTCGTTTGAAAGAGACACACTGACACCGACTCCGGCAGAACACGTTCTGTGATCGTTTAAAAAAAGAGTAAAATCAGCCCACCCCAAAGCAATTGCTCATAAATCTCAACACAAATTATTCTGCTCTGGAACAAAGCGATGAATTATTCAAAAACGACTTCTGAGAGAAAGAGCACGAAGCTGAAAACCCTAAAGTAAATACGTAATCAAAAACCTTTAGAAAGCTCGGCTGTCTAAAAATATGCTTAGACACAGGAATTCTTCCCTTCCACAGACATAATTATACAAATTGCTCCGTGTCTCGTTAACAAGAGAGAGGGGTAATTCGTATTAGCCATTCATAGCCTATTAATCTAATAAACTAGTTGGCTCTGTGTGTGAGAGAGAGGGTGTGTGTGTGGATATGGCTCTGTGTAATGAATTTCTATTAGATTTGTGTTTATTCCCCTTGTGCTGATAAGGGAGATGGGGATAATGACTGAACTGGGTTTTGCCACTGCAGAAGCATTCGAAAACACATTCAGCACTGAGGGGAGAAGCTATCAATCAGCCTAATCCAATCAAATTGAGTATTTGATGACCTACGAAAATCTTGTATATAATTTATATCTGTAATTTAACTAATTTCTATATTTTCGTAACAGTTTACAGCTGGATTGTGGGGGGGGTTTCTAGGTGTTCAGTGGCCACAGTGGCTTCAAATACACATTTTCTAACTTTAAAGGGTTGTTGGGAACCTGTCAAAGAGCCTGAGCTGGCACAGCAGACAAATTTACCATTCAAACAGTGGTGATCATTTCCCATCCAGACCCCAGCAATATGCCAGGGTGTTCCATCCTAAACTGGTCCAGATGTTTCTGAAGCACTTTGAGGATTCAGGATTTAGCCACAGGAGGTCCAAATGTAATCACACTAAATGTACAACATACTGTAGTATATTAACATTTGATGTCTGTACTGTGTAGGTGTAGATTTGCTCTAGAATGAGGCCTACAGTAACCTGCAATACAATAACAAACGCGTTCTCATCCTCTGTTTTATTCACTTTAGACAAGAGGGAAAATAACATTGTGCTGATGTGTGAACTGTACACAAACATAAACTACCAGTCAAAAGTTTGGATTCACATAGAAATGATGTTTTTGAAAGAAAAGCAGATTTTATAATATCCAATGAATCAGAAATCATCTGTGCATATTGTAAATAACTATTGTAAATGGAATATTTGTATAAAGGTCTATGATCAGCTAACATTAGTACGGTCTTCCAGATGCACGCTGTGTTTGTTAATGCAGCTCATTAACTTAAAAGGAGAACTGATCATTAGAAAATTAAAAATGATTGTAACACAGCTGAAGACAGGCACAGTATATTTTCATAAAAACACGTTCATTATTACTCATTATTCATCATGTGAGTCCAAACTGGTGAGTGTTTTTATTTTGCTGGTCACTTGTGGTGCATTAACATATAATGTGAAACACTTCAGTTGTAAAATCATTCAGTTAGCATTCAGTCGATAGAGGAAGGCTACAGAAAGGGTCAAAGGTCGTGTTCAACTCTCAACATACACGCTAACATAGAATACTCTACAGTAGTACAGTACTCTGCAGATAACATCCATATGTTGGTAAATTGTTTAAAGTTACATTGGTTATAAGTAAACGTATTATTCTTTCTCTCTAAATACACTAATACTTAAGAGCAGCACTGAGCCGATGGAGAGAACAAACAACACGCTGATGAAGCTACAGTGACAAGAAAAAGTATGTGAACCTTATGGGATTTCATGTTTTTCTGCATTAATTTGTCATAAAATGTGATTCATCTAAGTCAGTATTAACAAATATAATGTGCCTAAAATATTAATACAAAAATATTCTGACCTGTCTGATGATGGTGCAAAAAATAAAATCAGTGGGTCATTAAAATCAAAAGTGCTCATCCTCTGGACAATGGGATTTCATGTCAGTCTGCATTAGAACCAGCTGGCTGCATGGAATCAGGTTCCAGTAAAGCAGCCTGTTCCTGACTGTGAGCATGTTCACATGAGCACGTGAGTCTGGTGTTTACAGCGGCTCCACCTCACAATGTTTACTGCCTTAATCACAGCCTGTGACAGTGTTTGTGTGCATACTGCAGAGGCTGTGCAGTGTTTTTTGGGGTGAAAACGGCAAACTTTTTCCTATTAGCTCCGGTTTGACTGCTCCCATTTGTTAGCATAGCATCTGGTAGAAGGCCCAAGGAGAGCGGAGCTATCTAGCAGCGTCTGGGTGATTATTCATGTGCCTGTGCTCCTCCTGGAGCTGCTGCTGGAGCTGCTGCTGCTCGAGTCTCTGCTGGCTCACTGCTGTACCCGTTGTCAAACTGCTGTGGGAGCCCATCCTCAACGGTCTGATTCCAAATGAATAGAACCACACAGATAAATCACTTCTCTACGCAGAGTGGAGGAGCAGACAGGCTGCTTTGAATGTAATGCAATCGGTGAATGAAAACCTCCATATGTTGCTCATAACACCTCTAAAATATATTTCATATCGTCAGGAAAGTGTTTGAAAATATAATTTCCATATATTACAGTTGACTTAAAGGTATACTTTGTGAAATCTTATGCCCACAACACCCTGCAGCTTTAATTTAGATTCATTTACATCAAATCAAAAACAGGTAAAACAGGATCCTTCATCTGCTTTCTGAACAGCAGTACAGGCCCATGTACTCAGGAGGAAGAAGAGAAGAGAACACCCCCACACACACACACACACACACTTCAACAATGGCTTAGATACAAAGTCACGTTTCAGCCAAAGCATGGAGTTCGTTGATAAGACTCCTCAAACGAGATCTTTAACAAGCCAACAGGTGTGATACAGTGGATGTGTTGGTCTGTCTGATAATCCAAATCATCATACTTCAGATTGAGTGATGGTGCTTTATACCTTAATCTGAACAAAATCTCATTTGCAAAGAAAGTAAATCTGTTGCAGATATTCCTGATCCTCAGAAGATGAATCTTAAAGGAACAGTTCGAACATTTCAGCCATTCCATCGCTGTTATAATGTACGTCTACAGACAGATGAGGGTTAGACCAGCTGTTTAAATCGCTCTACTTCCACCCACATACATTTGCACAGTAAACACACACACCAGCCATTTGTACACAATAGAGCTGAGTCATTTACAGAAACCAGGAGAGGAAAATCGTTTATCACTGAGCAGAAGTGTTTTTTTCTAAGCTAAACTACTCAGATATATGCTGCTCTGGTTCCTTCCCACCTCTCCCTTTATTCTTCTCCCATCTCCAGTAGAAGTGAAATTACTCTCCAGCCAGGCAGCGAGGTCAGAGTGTCTGGCCTCTGTGATTTGTCTTCTTCTCTACAATGTGTGTTTGTGTGTGTGAATGTACAAGAGTAGAAGAGGGAGTCTCACCCTAAACAGCATTCAAGCAGCTGAATTAAGCTAATTCCCACTAATCTGTAACGTTCTTAAATCTCATCATCACAATCTAAAGCGCAGTAAGTTACATTACGTCTAAGTCGCGAACCACACACACACACACACACACACACGCGTTTGTTGTTTTAGGTTGTTGGGTAGTAAACCTGACAAAATAATTAAGAGTTTACTTCTATGTAAGTGTGCACATAAGGATGGTAGGGACATGTCCCTAATGCTAAGACAATGCTGCTCCTGTTTTTGAATTGCTTTGCTGAAGTAGAAGATTTAGCAAAAGGTCACATTTTCTTGCCTTCTCCACCTGCCTTTAAATGTCTCTGTTGTCATTAAACACATGACAGTCACAGATCGCACAGTGGACAAGAAAAGTTTGAACTGGACTTTTAAATCAAAACCTTGGGAAACACGGTCGGACTGCTGCCCACTGGCTTTAACAGAATATTTACAGGTCTGTCTGATCAAGTTGTTTTTAGCCATGATCCTGATCTGAATCTTTTAGCACCGGAGACTCTGATACCATTCTTATTAATTCATCTAAATATCACATGTGCTATTTATGTAACAGTACTTACGTCACTTGTGCTCTTAGAGGTTTGGTGTTCTTATATTTGTGTTTTACTGTGTCTGCCTGAGACTTAACAGCTTTTCTATGCTTACATAAGTGTGACTGTGTCTGTGTGTGTGCAAACCCCTTCACAAATGCAGCCCTCTTTCTGTCTCCATACAACCATATTCATCACTATTAGAAATCCATAACAGCTCCATTGTGCTGCAGCTCTCAGCCTTCACATTACATCAGCACTGCGCTCTCCCTCTCTCTGCCTCGTTTGGCCCCAGCAGCTCAGCTCAGGACCTCCACCATGGATGATATTTCCTTTAACAGCCACAGCGCTCAGCACTTCACATTCTCCAATGAGCTGCACATGTGTTGAGCTGTCATCCTGCAGCACTGAACAGAGAGCGACTCGTACCTGAATCGGTTCGTCTGTGGCTCATTTCTAACAAGGCAGATCTTTTGGCAACATGTTGTCACGGTGACTGAGATGCATGGTGCTCTGATATACAAACTGTCAAAGTGTTAAGATCTGATTCCTTTTGTGTGTTGGGGGGATGGAAAAATTGTTTTTATGACACTGATCACACTGGAAAATTTAAAATAAGTTTTTATCAAATGCTGCTTCTCGACTGTTTCACTGATGTAAAAGTTTTAATGGTGGTTTCGCAGAGCATCAAGACTGCACCAACAGTCAGTTTGGCTGGAGAATGTTTAGTCAGTGAAAAACTTAGAGTCACATTACCATGAAATTTTCCTAAATTTTCTTCTTAAACAAACATCGTCTATGAATTAAGATAACTAAAGCTCTCAGTGACCTTCTGACCATTTATTAAATTGCTAGCCCCACAAGTATTATTAAAATCTAATAGGCACAATAAAACTATTTGTTTTATTAAAATCCCCAAAAGGCCACAGGACCCACTATATTTGCAGAAGAGAAAACACTATGTGCAGTTTGGCTAATTTTCTAGAAAGAAAATTAAAAACAATGAAAAAACATAATTTAACTGAGAACTTTGTGCAATCGGCTAATCTGCCGTATAGGGCTCATGTAGAGAATAATACAGGTCCAAGACGTGACTCTTGAGGAACACCACAAGTGGCTTGGCATGAAGTGAACACATTTGAAAACTGTAGCAAAGATCTAAATCTAAATTGCAAAAAGCAACTGGTGAGTGACCAGGAATCCAGAAAACCCATCAGTCATTCAACATACTACTTCATCCCCATGTGATGCTCCAAACCTCTGCAATTCATTGCACCATATAATGGCGCCCTCAGGGAAGTTTTATGTAAAAATTATGCTAATTTTTATATTGCTTTTTACTTTCCTTATTTATTGACCAATTATATTTACACGAGGAACAAATAAAAAGGTGGGTATGTGTGTTTGTCACATAGTTAACGCTTATTTCACAAAACATGAGTTCCGTAACTGAAACACTGCAGCTGCAATCACAGCACCACCTGTCTTTCACGCTGCATTTTAGCATCAAATCAAATTGTGACATGCTCACTGAATGTAACAGTGCGTCAGCTGACTGCCTGCAGTGTAGAGTGAAGGATGTAAAGTGTAAATGTCAGATCTCTCTAACCTGCTGCTCTCCCAGCTCTCTCTTCAGTCTGTTCTGCCACTGCAGTGCCTGCATCACGATTGCCTCCCACCTCCTCTCCAGGTTGATAGACAGCAGCTGCAGGGCCTCCCGGTGCTGCTCCGCCTCTGGGCCAACCTCCGCCATGGGGCCCGACTGTCCCAGCAGTGGTGATTGGAGAGACAGTTTTATCAGAGTTATTATGCCTCTTCTTATATGAATCAAATGATTAAGTTCCTAATTTAAAGAACGTAATATCACCTCTCAGGGTTCAGCTGATTTGGTTCCTCAGGATTTAATAAAAACATTTCTGAAACTGAGCCTTTGTTTGAAAGGTAGTTAGCCGCTCTGTCTGCTGCTGCCAGTTACAGTTAGAGGTACACGTCTTTTGACTTATAAGGGTCAAGTAAAAGTCAAATCACACCTTGCTGTTGTTGATGACAAGACACACTCAAAGTCTTTGATTCTGTCAAATCTATTCTGCTGTATTCAAATGTGTGACTTATTTTACCCACCTGGCTCTGTTGCAGCAGCTTCTGGCAGAGTTTCAGGACAGAGGACACTCCTCGGCGTCTGGCTCGCACTTCTGAACTCAGAGACTGGTGGATAACATAGAAGAGGAAAGAGAGAGGCAAGAGGAAACGTCAGCAAAACACAGCAAATATTTAATTTGTTAACATTAAAATAGGAACACAACAATGATCCTTATGATTGTAAAGTCATGAAACATGTAGTGCTTCATTACTGCCTGGTCACAGGTTCACCGCACTGACATGCACACTGTGGTTACTATCTAGAACAGTCTTGGATCTTTTCAAACTAAACGTTTAATAAGGTAGTGTAATAATTTAAAACACAAATAAAAACATGAATCACATGTTCTCACTGTCCTGCACTGGTATAAATACTGCAACACCTGTTTGTTCTCATGCTTTCTTAGCAGTTGGTTGGATTGAACTACACTACAATCCCACTGTTTCCAATACTCTTATCTTGTTAAGTCATCACATACATGTTCAAGCACTTCTGATAAATCTCCACACAACTTGTGTCCAGTTATCAACGAGCGATTATTGGTGAGAAGTTCTAGTTTACTGACAGAAAGTATGGAAATAAAAAAATATGTATATGAGACGAAGTTGTAAATGATCCTTTAAGCCACAGCCAACAAGAACAAATAAGAGCTAAATTTGTTTTTATTTATTTATTCAATTTTTCACAGTTCAGTGATGTTAAATTCAGGCCATTCATAACAGTTGATTAGCATAAAGTCAAATTCAGTGAACAGGTCCTTGATCAGCAGAAACAGTGCATAAAATAAATGACAACAGCCAATAACCCTCCCTCGGATTCCCTCACTGCTCCAAAGTAATAAATGCAAAATAGGGAAAAAACGGAAACACAGGATTGGCAGTGCCTATTATAAATCACTATATGCTGATGAGTTTCCACATGCAAAGGTCAGTGAGTGTGTGTGTGTGTGTGTTTGCATGTTTACTTATGCCAGAGTGTGCATAAGTGTGTGTAGATGTGGATGTGTGCAAACATATGCATGTATTTCCGAGTGTGTGTGTGTGTGTGTGTTTGTCATGGAGAATAGAGGGGACAGCCTTACTCCTCTGCGGCAGGAACCAAACACGTCCAAGCCCCAAACTATTTATGCTAATCCTGCCTGCTTGCTGAAAAGCACTTCCTTTACATTTTCTTTACATTTTTCCAATAAATATTAAACACTATTACAATGAAATGGGATTCTCTTTGTCGCACACACACACACACACACACACACACACACACACACACACACACACACACTCAGCTCTTCTTCTTCTGTCTTTCATCTCCTCTTTCTCGCTCGCTTCAGTTTAGCATATTTGTGGCTCGCCTGGTTGTCTAAACAGGAGATGGGGATGCAGAATACAGCAGACAGGATCAAGAGGACAAGCTTGGTGTGTGTTTGTGTGTGTCTATGTGGGGTTACGGATAAATTTATTCCAAACAGGAGGTGTGTATTACATTGAAGAAGGATGCTCTAAACAACAACAAAACGCCTAAGTGATACTCGCTCTGCGCCAAATAACTGCAGCAGACAGCATGGAGGCAGCACAGGAAGATGAATTAAAGTAGATTGAAGCTGGAATGACGACAGTCATAACTCTAGGATCTGCTCTGCAAAGTCTGGCTCAACAACAGAAAGTCTAGATCACTGACGACATTTATATTGAAATGTCCAATTGGATTTATTAACCTGTAAAAATCACATTTCTGCCATGTTCTTCAGTCTGTTTCAAGTCCGGCAGAATTGATTTGTTCAATATTTAATCAAGATGTTTTTCTATCAAGTCAGGTAATGGCTCATAGTGTTGTTTATGATGATGATGCTAACTTTACATTTGTCTCAGCACTTCCTTCAGTCAGCGTCTAGTTAATGTAACTCAGACTGCCACAGCACCCAAACTAGACGCTACTAGAGGCATAAACCACCTCTTAAAATTAGCAAAGCAAAACTCAACGTCACACACAACAACAGCAAAGTCTGAATGTCTGAACGTGGTGGTAACTGTTCCTAATATCTCAGCACATTTTTCTTTTACTGTCAGTCTGATGTGTGCACTGAAAACAACGGCAGTGTTGAGAACTACATTCTGCCTCTCTCTCTCTCTCTCTCTCTCTCTCTCTCTCTCTCTCTCTCTCTCTCTCTCTCTCTCTCAGGAGCAGTCCTCGTGCAGATTAGCTGTAACTGTCAAAATGAATCATGGACTAGACATTTAACTGATTCAGTCTGATGCTGCTGTACTCATTAATAAATGATCTCCTATTTGGAGAAATCCTCAAACAATCAGAAGTTTGCAACAATGAAGAAGAATGAATAAATGAAGAGAGCAACAGAATCTACAATGTAGAGTTTTGACCTCTCAGAGGTGGAAAATCAAATAGTAAAGATTTATGTTTTATATGATTCCTAACATGTTTTAACCCTCTACACAGTGGTTTTACTGAGAAACACTGAAAGTTCACTTTGTTAACTAAACTTGAACACACTTTTGATCTCAGGTTGGGAAAGTACAAGTTTTTATTTACAACCAAGAAAAACAAATGTCTCAACTTCAAACACATTTCAGAGAATAGAATGAGGTTTCAGGCACTGAGAGATTGAATTATTAGTATGATTTCTAACATTATAAGTGCAGTTTAGTCAGCTTTAAAAGTATTTTCTCTAAGAGTTCTTTTTAGACAGAGAGGAGAAAGAGACAATCCTCAGTCTCTATTGTTTCTGCACTGCTGGCTTTTATGCACTGATCCCTCACTCTCCTCTTTCGCTCTCTTTCTGTTTCTCTCTGGCCGGTCGAGCCTGGCTGGCCCCATATTGACTCAGAGGGCTCTACAGACACAGTCGCACAAATATTTGCTGAAAAGCTTTTCTTCAAAATACATGGAAAGCTGAGGAGTGGCCACAGAGAAAGAGAAAGACATGGCGGATTTAGAGGAAGGGGAGAGATGGGAAGGAGATCCAAAAAGCAAGTGTGAGAAAAGAGGAGGTAGTGTGAAGACAGAGAAAGAGAGACAGAAGATTAAAGTGACTTAAAATGAAACAATGAGATTAAGGAAGATGGAAAAGAGACAAACGAAAGAAAGAAGGAAAATACAGAGACAAGCAAGACACAGGAAATGAAGGAGCTCAAAAGAGGAAACTGCTGATTTATTCACATGTGAAAACGGGAAATCAGGATGAAGACCTGACCACGACTCTTTAAAACGTTTACTGCTGGAGATCATGAATAGTTTGGAGTGGTTTCATGCTGAAAGTGTCTGTTCTGGTGAGCAGCTGAATGTGGTGAGACTCTACACATTTCAGCTGAGGGTTCAGAGTGTGAAGCCGCTGGGATGAAGCGTCAGTGGTGCTCGCTCCTGAGAGTGAGCTTCCACAGAATCATACAGTATATTTATGCCTTTTAGTTCCAGTCCGGTTCCTGTTGACATTAACCAACAAACCAAGAGCTGTAAACATGGACTTATATTATATTATAATATAAAATTATTATATTATATGACTGATGTTAAACTCACTTGTTGGTGTGTATGTTTACTATTGTGTTAACTTGTCATGGTTCTCCTGTTCATTTAGTCTGTGTGTCTTCTGTCTCTTCACATAATCACAAACTGATTCCAAGATGCTGAGGTCAGGGCTCTGTGGAGGCCTTATGATGTGTTGCACTGAATCTGACTCTCACTTGTTCGTGCTCATTGTCATGCACAAATGATTATTATTAATAATAATAATATAATTATTGTTATGTTATCCATCATATGTCATCTGAAAAACGTATCCTTAATGTACTTAGAACATATGCCCAGTCTGTATGCTGCTTATCACTTCCGGGCCAGTCTAGTCTAGCTCTTCAGACTCTCACTGTTTTGTTGTCTTTGTCAGGTGAGGTGGGACTGCTTCAAGTATAATGTTGGTTTCTAACAGTATGTCATGCTGAAAAGGGAAGTGAAGCTCTTGATTTAATCAATACGCGTTGTAAACTCTCACATTAACTTGGAACTAAAAAAAAGAGAGTGTGGACACAAATCACAGAAATTTCCGTGGCGAAGCATTTGGCTCATCCTTAAAGAAGAAGCAGCTGAGAAGACAGTTGAGGTCGTTCAGCATCAGCGTTGAACAAATCAAAAGCTGTTTGAGCTGTTATTACAGCTCTATAAAGAGGCTTAGCAGGAACCAAAGAGACTCCAAGAACCATGACAAGAACCCGACTTCTTGTGGGGTATTTGTTGTTCCTGTGTTTCTTACGCGGTTGCATTGAAGGACGAACAACAGGAGAGACACAAAAAGAAGAAGTGATGTCTTTATCCTCGTCTGCATTTCCCTGTCTGTCACTCAACATCCTCTTTCAGGAAGGGATGACCGACTCAGGATAAACAAAAAGAAGAGGATCTGCTCTCCTCCTCCTCTAATTCCCCCTTCACCCTCTCTCTCTCATTCACCTCCCTCTAGTCTCTCTCTAGCTCGCTCTCTCCCACTCCATCCCCTCTATCTCTCTCATTCTTAAATCTCCCTCTCCTAAAAACAAAATCCTCTTAACTCTCCTCCACCTCCTCATCTCCACAATCTAATTACCGAGACCTGCCGTGAAGAGAGGGATGGAGGGAGGGATGAAGAGCGCGAAGGGAGGGAGGAAGACAGATAGAGGTGAGTGGAGGTTGTTACTGTGGTGGCTATGTCTGTGTTTTCCACGACATTAAAGCGCTCTGAAATGAGCGTGAGACACAAGACCAGGACTGACACCATCTGAAAATAACTGATACCAGTGGAGATATGAGGAATACTGAAGTCCAATCGATTCATCAGGGTTGAAAACTGGTTCAGCTCTTTACTTAAAGAAATATCTTTCTCCAAAAGTCTTTTTGTCATTTCAAAAAAGAAAGAGCTGTACAACAAGTTTGTCTTTATAAATATATATAAATATATATATATATATATATAAAATACAAAATCTATTCAATGACTATTTGACTGTGAACATGACCTTCATACATTCAGTGCTACTTTACTGTCCTTAGACACAAACTCTGACAAAAAGAGAGTTACAAGTGCCAGAGAAGGTGAGATGGAGAAAAAACACAAACACACGAGCAGAAACAGAGCAGGCCAATGAAATCTGACTACACGACCAATAACTACATATCAATGTTTGACAATGTCCAGCTGCTGCAGTGAATATTACACAGACGGAAGTAGACAGTCAACATTTTTACTAACTGTAACCATTCACATGCTTAAACCTCATTTAAGCTCTTGATGAGAATTTCACACCGAATAGGTCAAAAGTAAGAGTTACACAATCATCGTAACGTTGCTGTCGTCCAGCTGTAAACCACTGTGTTGTGTTGAGCCTTTATTCTGAACTGACATACACCAACAAATTTAACCTTAAGTAATGTTAAAACGACTCAACAAAAAAAATATGTAGCATTCATTGGATGTGTCGAGTAAAGTTTCTGACTTATTTTATCCAGGACGAAGGTGCTGCACATCTGATTGTGTACTGCAGTTAGCATTTGAGAACTTAAGCTTCTTTAGAAATGAAAAAATAGGCTTTGCAGAAAACTCTTCTTTAAAGTAAGGTGTTGAAATAGTGTTTCCACACCACTGAATCAATTTAATTTCAGTGCTGGATCTCAGGCATGCTATCAGTACCACTATAAAACAAATTGTAAATGTATTAGAAGCCTTCTTGTACCAACATGTCCCAACTAATGCTGCCTTTTAAGTTATTTTAACACAGGATAACACAATTTTAGTAAGAGGTAAGCTGAGAGCGAGAAAGAAGAAAAGGTATAAAAAGAATAGTGACATGAAGACACAGGGAGAGCAAGAAAAATAACAGAAGAAGAAAACAAGAGAATGAAATAGAATAGAAACTAAAGAAAAGGACAAAATGAGAGAAACAGAGACACTAAAACAGCAAAACACAAAGTAAAACAGAGAAAGGACGAGAAGGAAAGAAGACAAGGACAAACTGTGAAGTCAGGAGAGACAGAAATAAAGTGAGACATGAAGAGAGTGAAGGAGAATTTGGCTGCTTACGCGGTGACCCAGTGGATATTTCAATCAATTACCATTAATTAGAAATCTCTGATTAATTCTATTTGTTGATTAAGTCAATTAAAACCACAAGCACTCGTTATCGCACAACGAGCCTAATGAATTCCTGTCGACAATTTGTTCCCACACACATATTCCCTCTGCTGCTGCTAATACCGCCTACAGCTACCCAAACTTTGTCGTTTGCACACTCTTCCATCTCTCCCTCTCCTTCTCTCTACTCATTTGACATTTCTTTCTTCCTTAGTGCTGTTTCACGCTCTTTCTCCCTTCTCGCCTCCATTTTATCCTCTTCTCTGCTCCCATTCTCTTACCTACCATTTCCTAGTTACGTCTTAATTCTTTTTCATTTCTGCTATCTGTCCGGCTGGATTTATAAAACAGTAAAAGTTGCAGCACAACTACATTCTGCTGCGGAGGTTTGTTCAAGAGCACCTTGACAGTTATTTCTGAGCAAGGGTTGTTTAAAGTTCCCCTCTTTCCCGAGTTTGGAAGCAAAAATGCCTCAGACACAAATCTAACCTCAAAGCTACACATTCCAAACTGGGGTCTGAGAACCTCAAGAGGTCTTTATAGACTCCAGATACTGTCCACTAAACAGGGCTTTCCACCAAACCCACAACATCCCCTTTAGATTTCGAGTCTGGATTTGAATTTAAACTTGGGGCAACTGCAAAATCCTTGAGAGGCAATAAAGGTAAAAAGACAGATCAAATCTTGATGAAAGGACATTTCCTGCTTTTTCCTGTCAGAAAAACCTGTGTGACTAGTTGCTGGACATTATTTCTAGTGTGAAGTGTAAAGTGTAGTAAAACTCACTGAGCTTTACAGTTTATTATTTTGTCCAGGATGTGTGCAGCAGTTTATTTTAGTTCTGATTTTCTAGAACCTTTAGTGAAAAAGGTTTTACACAGATTTGTTGGACAGTTTGCTTCACACTGACCTCTGCCTCCTGTTCTACTACTCTAACTCTTACAGTAAGAGTAGTTAAATAAACCATTTGAGTACATCTGCTGGTCCACGTGTCTGCAACATGTCAGTGTTTTAAAGATTGGAGAACCACGTTGAAAGATTATTTTGATTATTTTTAGTGGTGCCAGAAAAATGTACTGATAGTGCAAAACAAAATGCAGAAGAAATGCTTCATTAACCAGCCGCTCTGATGTGCACTGTAAGCATGAACACCGACTTCTGCTTCTGCCCTGTCAGCCCACTGGCTTTGCTGCTCTGAAATGATTACCATCTCTAGGTTTTACGATTAGTTTTGTACAGAACAACAAACCCAAGTTTGTCTTCCAATACTCTTGATTGACTGTTGTGAGCTGACTCCCACAGAGCTGGACTGCTGTTAGCTGCCTAGCTACTGTTGATGCCTCAACATAACAGTCAGTGTCACTTCTTTATTTACTACAGTTCTTTGAAAACTTCTTTATATCAATAGTTTTCATGTTGCCTCTAAAATTATCTGCGTTTGCTTTGATTATGGGATATATATCATTCTATAAAACTTCTTCAAATGGGTCAAACCACACTATGGAATAAAACTTGATGCTGTGCTTGCGGTGACCCAGAATCCATCTGTCTCCTGTTTGACGGTTTTAAACATCATATACTGTATAAATGGGGTCTGAAAGTCAGCAGGATTTGTTAAGGCTTTTAAAGCAACTCACTGAAAGTGAAAGCAGACAATAAAGTAAGATGTGTTTCTCCCACTCACTTTACCGCTGTGTTTGTGACATTTATGGTAAAACCTGCCAACCCATATGCATTAAAATATCAATTCAGCGCTCAGACAAAATGAGAGCTCGACTCCCAATGAGACATTTATGTTTTTGTTTTTGGATTTCTCCAGATGACTCATGGTAAGTTCAGAGGTTAGATGTCACATCATGTGAATTTGAACTGATCATATAGCAGCAAGGAAGTAAGAAAATAAATGAGTCAAAAGCATTTTCTTTGTGTCATAATCCAGAAAAACCTGGTATGAACAGACGGTAGTAAACCTTTAATGCTGTTTGTCAGTCTTACTGACAAATACCTCTGTTTTCAGGATCACAGAAATGTTTCAGCATTTAACAACAACTCCTCCTAACATCACCCAAATCATGATAAAAGTGGAGTTGGTGAAAAACTACTTCATTATAAAAAGAAATGAAAACAGAATCAGGTTATGGTGGCAGGTCTAACAAGATAATCCAGACCTCTTCCCACTCACGACTCAGAGCTCGTGTCCATAGGTGAACATCAAAACCTGGACTGACTGAAGTTGAAGTTCTAACGTAGCTTCAACTTTGGTACAATGTCCACATTACTACTGACCCTGTACCCTACATCGACCCGTCTGTGATCCTGCTCCAACATATATGAAATTCTTCAATTGTTCCAAAGACCTGTTCCCAGCCTGAACAGACCAGTCCATAATTCTCCGTCAGAGTACCGTGGCCTCAGACTTATGATGATGTACTGGCTCTCATCCCGCCCAATTCACACTCAGCTGCAAACCACCCAAACACAGAATGACGGTCAGGGTCAAAGCCAAATAAAAACACAAAGAAAATCCCAGTTGTTATTTGGAGGGTGGACTTGTTAACTATCGCTAAGGTTTTTGGCAGCCATAAGGCTCAGAGTGTTTATCAACATGGTTACTTGAACAACTGCTGAACAACAGATACTCTCTCCTTCTGTATTTATTCATCAGTGTTTTAAATGCCTGATGAAAAATTCATCATGCAGCAAAACAAACAAAAGTGCATCATAAAAACTCTATTACTTGGGAGTATTCCTGGGTAGCCTAATTCAGAAAATAACACTGTGGTAATACTAGCTAAGATATGTAGCACCTCTGCATGGAGCCATGACTACAAGTAAAAAACAGTTTAGTTGTTTAATCAAAGAAAATGTTAAAATAAAAAAAGACACAAACAGCTGAGCGGCCTTCATGTGAAAGTCAAAATTACTGCTGACATCATGAGGATGTATTGAATATTGTATGTTATTAGTCGACGTCCTTCTGCCCGCTCGAGACACAGCGACATTTTAAGGATGAAAGCTTTACTCTTAAAATATTCAGCAGCAGTAAACAAATGGAGGATATATGAACTCTATGTGAGTGAAAGCATTTACTGTTCTCACTAATGCAGCAGAGCGAACACACGGCATGTGAGTTAAAACGCTGCTATCAATAAAATTCAATCTCCTTCTGTCTGCCTGCATTTCTCTGTATATTCGTCTTTTCAGCTCCTTCTCATCTGTCTTTTTCTTCCTTTCTTTCCACATCTCACTTTATAAGATATTCCCTCTGTCCTTGATGGCCCCTCTGTTTCCTTTCCACTCTCTCCTTCTGCACCTCTCAGTCATTGCTACTCTTATTTCTCTTCCTTCATGACCATCTTCTCTCCATCTTTCACCCTGTCTTGATCCCTTGTTTCCCATGTCTCTGTCTTTTCCTGCTGCTTTAGTAGATCAGCATGATTTTCTCCTGGTGTCTCCATCATCATGAGTATTTTGATTAAAATAATGGTGGTTCAGAGTCACTAAAACATCTGGATAATATAAAGTATGATGAGTCTTTTACTCATCTTCACCATTTCATTTGAAGGATTTTTTTCTTTCTCTTGTTTCCTGATCTTTCTGGTCTCTGTTTCTAACTCTGTTCTGCTTTTCTGTTGTTTCTTTACTATCTCCATCATTCGCTTCATCTCTTCTAGCTTGTTTGCTCCTGCAAACAAAGCAGATTAAAATTGTCACCGTTTCCTATTCTATTGCCCATCTTTCCCTTTCTCCAATCCTCCCATCTTTCTGGGACCACTCTTTTCTCTTCTTGTCACTCTTTGCTGTCATCTCTTCCTCTCCTTTGCTGAGCTTTCTCCTTTTTCTGTCCCTTTTCTGTTTTTGATTTTCTCTCTGTCTCTACTCCTTTAGCAGATGAAAGAGCCGAGTGTTTTCTTCTCCTCCCGAGCAGATGAAGATGAAAGTCTGATCTGTTTGTTGATGCTGTTACCGTGGCAACCTCTCACCTGTTTGTTCGCCTTCAACCCCTAACGAGCAACTCTTAACGAGAAAACACCTCTTCAAAACACCAACGGTAACGCACACCAAACACACACAAAGGCAAAGCCAAGAAATAGACACAAACAGAACTACAACTAAGAAACACACAACGATGGGCATAATCAAAAGGCACATACACGCAAACAGCAGCCTGTGTTCTTGGCAGGGAGTCGGTGGATCTTTAATCCTCATCATGCAGCAGGTATCGATATCAGAGCCTCGCTGTCACCTTCTATTAGCTGCCTGAGAGACGGTGATGTTTAAATCTTTGTTGGTCCTAGATCTCCAGTGAGCCTTCTGAATGTGGTTTTAGAGCTTTAGAAACCGAAAACTGTGTCAAAACTGGGGCAGCATGAAAAGCACACAAGTTGTGTTATGTATGAAAAGTACATATATCAACACATGAAACGCACCTCTAGATGCAGTAATTATCAAGTTGTCTAATTCAGCTTGTGGGGGGGGGTTGTAATTAATAGTCCTCACATTATTAAACACCTCATAGGACCAATCAACTGGAGGGCCAAAGAAGCAAAGCATACTGTATGTACGTGACCTCCAAAGTGTGAACACACTTCTCCTAATCATAAGTACATTAAAAAGCTCCACTTCCTCTTCTCCCAGAAACCCAGGGCTCTACGCTGGATCATTTACACTGTAGGAATAGAGAACATGACACTGGTAAAGAGGTCTGACACGAGATACTGTGTAAACCAGACTAAAAAATACGGCCTCTTCGCTAAGAACGCAGAGACCCTGAAACTAACGATCACAACTAGCTAAGGTTAGGTAATCAGCACTCATCTTTAAGTTTATTTTAGTTTTTCTTTTCTTGATGTGTGAACTAACATTTCGTTGCAGTTCTGTCCACTTTGTACCATATGGTACAAATATATGTTAGAGGGTGGTGGAGCACTTGCTCCATCTCTGTCATCTTGTCCCCGCCTGCTTCCTGAACCACACAATGAGTCAAAACCTTTCTAAGTTGGATGGCCACTTTTAAACCCACACAGTCTAATACTCTCTCTTCCAGAACCTGAACCCACCAGCACAGAACCTTCGTGCCACGCCAGTTTCCAGACCTCCCTTGACTCATCTGAGCTTCTTAAAATAAACTAGTTTTAACCAGCCAAAGTTTGTTGGGTCGTCTTTGAGCCCGGTTGTGGTCAAAGCCTTCACAGGTGGTGTCAACTTCTAAAGTTTTACATTCACCACTTTATCACCAGGAGGCTGCAGCTGATTGGTCAAAAATGTCAAGTTCACTAATACAAGTAGTAAAATATGTTAATAGAGTTTGAATTTATATGATTACATTCACAGGTCATTAGTCACTGAGGATGGATGGAATCATTAGGGTAATAGTTTAGTTGGAGGTGTGGGGCATCTATGAACAATGTGAGGTGGGTGGGGTCATGAGAAATGACTGACAGAGGCCAGGGTTCTGAAACTAAGTGTGGTGCAGTCAAACAAATGTGTTGCAAATGAGAACACATTAAACAGGTAAAACATTATTCTCAGATTCAGTCTTTGTGTCCTCACTTCAGTTAGTGCAACATTTGGTTAATTACATAAAGAAGATGCAAGAAAAACACCAACAGGAAACATCTGACTCTGGAAAAAGAGCTGCCATTGTGCTGGAGCAATTCAGCCTCCACAGATCAGGTGTGTATTTGTACCTGTCTGTGGTTCTACTGTGTGTGTGTGTGTGTGTGTGTGTGTGTGTGTGTGTGTGTGTGTGTGTGTGTGTGTGTGGCTCAGTCTATTAATTCCTGATGTGTCCGGCCCCCAGAGCGTCTCCACTACAACAGAGAGTCATCGGAGGCCCGGGGCCTGCTGGAGGAGCGTCTGTCTGAAGCCATATCTTAAAGGAGCGCTAATTCAATTAAGAGCAGGTTACAGGCAGACAGGTGGAGGAGGAGGAGGAGGAGAGGAGGAGGGGGCACAGGGAGAAGACTGAGTATGAAACAGTCCAATAGCATGCACAGAAACAGGACAAATACTAGCAAGATGTAGGTTATGAGGGGAGAAAAGGAGAAAGATGGAGAGCTACAGGCTGATTTCTATTTCAACTCTCACCACAAACACAAAGTGAGCTACTTCCCCTAGACAGGTGGTCCTACTGAGGAATGTGTGTTAATATAACCATGAATGGTAACAACTTTACCAGGTAAAAAGAAACCACCAATCCAGATACTGCTGTAAAGTATTTGACTTTACCAGTATTTGTCAGTAAACACACTTCTGCAGCTCCCTGTATCATTGAGAGGTCGGGTGAACCAGGCTTGGTGCTCAGCCAGAGAGAGCAGTGAAGTGCTGCTTGTAAGCCAGGTATTAAGCTTCTCTTAGGACATTAAACTGGTTCATTGAAGATGAAATGTCACAGCATCCGTCAGGAATGACTGATGTTTCTGAATGTGACTTTTAAAGATCAGGTCACCTGGAGTTTCTTCTTGTCCTCCTGACAAAACAACCCTTACTCAAGGTCTACTTATGTTTTCCATGGCTTCTAAGTCTATCACATGGTCTGCATCAGTAACTACTGTAAAGCTTGCTAGGTAGTCATGTAGTGAGACCAGAGCTGCATCAGCTGTGCAGGTTTTGAGATTTGTGTTCATGACATTGCTCTCAGAGGTGAATGAAGATGTGTTTACCTAATCTGGTGAGTTTACAGAACAGATCTGGTAGAAGGCAGTTCAACTGAAATCTGTTGGTGGTTTAGATGTGAGCACTTTACCCCTGTGTTGGATTGTGGTGGAGGCAGAAATCTCACAAACCAATATCTCAAAACCTGAAACAAACCAAAAACCTTTGATAGAAAGTCGAAGAGTTTGGTTTTTGGCTAAACTGAGACTTTAACACATTTTTGCAGATATATACAGAAAGTATGTCAGTGTGTGTAGGTGAGAATGACAACTGTGCGTCTAGAAGTGAGTGTGAGTGTGTGTGAGTTTTCTCAAAAATATGTTTATAAATGTGTGTGTACCCGGCGACCTTTGCCGACCCCTGCTGCTTTCTCATACAGCCGTACAGTAATAAGCTGCAGCGCAGAAATCGAACCCATTTACGAGTCCAAAAGCCAAAAACAGACAAATGATCACTAAAATGGAGCCGACGTCTCTTAAAATGGAGCTCCTTCTCTCTGTTTAGCCTCACTCTCTCTTTCTCCATACAAATAACAGCTATCAATATTTCCAATCTTCATTTCTCCAGAAGCTCAGGGCTCTTTTTTTTCTGCCAGAAATCAATGGCTTCCCACTGAGAGCTGTGACAAGGATCAAAAGTATGAACAGAGTGATTCACTTTCTTCAGAAAAAATATTGTTTCTATACAGTTTCATCATTTAGACAGCCTGTGTGTGTGTATGTGTGTGTATGTGTGTGTATGTGTGTGTGTGTGTGTGTATGTGTGTGTGTGTGTGTGTGTGTGTGTGTGTGTGTGTGTGTGTGTGTGTGTGTGTGTGTATGTGTGTGTATGTGTGTGTGTATGTGTGTGTATGTGTGTGTATGTGTGTGTGTGTGTGTGTGTGTGTGTGTGTGTGTGTGTGTGTGTGTGTGTGTGTGTGTGTGTGTGTGTGTGTGTGTATGTGTGCATACACTGATGAACGTTGCAATTTACAACATGACTCTCAAAATGCTTCCTCACTGTTATGATGTTTGATGATGTCACACAATATATTTAGTTTTACCAAAGTGATTAATTTTTTGGGAAGAGGAAGGGAGTGTTGTGATTTTGATCAAATGTCATTAAACATGAAAAACCTGGAAGGTAAATATTCTAAAAAAGCACAGAGTCTGCTCTTTCAGCTGCAGCTGCACCACTTTTCTTAGTCTTAAACTCCTCAGACCAATAGAACCTAAACCAAAGTATTCAATGAGTTATAACAGAAAACACAATGTCACACTATTACAAAAATGGGTGTGTTCAAACAAAAGGTGCTTTCTTCCAAGCTGTGTATCGGATCTAGGCGTAAACACCAGGTAATGACGATCTTCTGTCTCATCTTTATCTGGATTTCAAACCCAAATGTTTTCAGTCTACAACTAAATTAAAGGAGCTGGCCTCACTGTTCCAATACTTTTGGAGCGTATATAGAGTGTATATCCAACCACAGGATCTGACACTGAGGAGTCATTCTGTGTTGTGACCACTGTGACAAACTCTAAAAGAGAGAATTTCAAATATAAAAATGAGGTAAACAGGAAAATGTCCATAACAAAACAAACAAAAACACTGCAGAAGAAGATCCAGACAAGGACAAAGAGACGAAGAGGTTCATGTTTTTACCTCGGCCCTCGGCCCTCGGCCCTCGGCCGAGCCCTTACTCTAACCTTGACACATCCTGCAGCTGTGGGAACAGGTTTTCAGAGGGGGGATGTGGAGGTGGGGAGGAAATCCTAAAGTTATAAAGTTATTCAGTAGTAGAATAAGGTGCGTACAACATTACACCCTAAATCACAGCTTTACGATGCTAAATGAGATCATGTCAGTTAGGAAATGTATTCCTAGGATGAACACACTGTCGTATCAGAGAATGAGGCGTCATCACCGCTGGTGCTGCTTTGAATGTCGTCTGTTTTTGTTCATGCTTTTGTTTATTTGGTTTCTGACCAAACTCTGCAGACTAAACGGTACGAGACGAAATGCTAAATACATGAAATATTATAGAAAGGATAAAGTAACACCTTCTACAGCTCCGTCTCAACAGAGATGAAAAGAAAGGAGACAGGGAAAGGTCAAAACAACACGTTCATGATCAGCACCTTCAACCCACCGCCTCACCTTGAAACCAGGTTTGAACCTTCAGACAGGACCAGACTAAAAGTCCTCACTCTTCAGGTTTAAACTGAAAGGTCGGCACAGGCCGGAGTAAAAGATGATCCACAGTGTGACACGGCCCCTTATATATTCATTAATTAATATGACTGTTCGTGTTTTCTTTACTCAGTACGAGGTGTCAGTGTCCTCGCGAACGTCTGAAACTCAGTGTGACTACATGCATCCGTTCATGTTGCATCTTTTCTGTGTCACTGCATCTTTGTATTTTTATGCATTCATTTATTTGTGTGTCTGCCTCATTTGCATATTTCTGTGTATCTGTGTGTTCACTCGTCAGTACGTGTGGGCACGTATACATACATAAATGAATTAATGCACTTCTGCGTGTTTGCATTTCCATTTCAGCATGTACACTTGTTCGACTGTGTGAGAGCTTGTTTTTCTGGTTGTCAGTCACACGGCGGGGCTAGGCTAATCAGAGCAGCTAGCTGTTCGCTGTGTGATGTAGGCTGATTAATATCCTGTTAGCGTCCCGTGGCTTTTAAGGCTAACTGCTGTTTCCTCTATACATCCATCGCTTCAAAACAGCCCTGCTTTCATCTGGCCTCATTAAGACGATGTATTACTATACTTAGCAACAACTCACAAACACACACACACACACACACACACAGACAGAGCAAACATGTTTTTTTCTAAAATGCTTAGTGTTGATTGGCTAAAGTTTTGTCACATATCTGATAGTAGAGAAAGTTAGGGAGGAAAAGTTAGGTGACATAAAGATACACAGTGCACTCCGCAGCCATTATTTGTGTGCAGTGTATAAATCATTTACCAGCATAGTTCTGTATATAATGAATGCTCATAATGCACAAATAATAGTCCAGTTTTATAAGGTTTTGCTCTCTGTATAATGCATCTGCCTCTTTTTCTCCATTTATTGCTGTAAATCTCCAATTTCTCTTCATGGGATGAATAAATCATAACATCATTTTACTTTACAGTACCTTTAATGTTACACACATCAGGGAAAATTAATAACTGCCAACAGCCAGAGTTGATGTTTTATCTACAGTTTACAAAATAAAGGAGTTAGATTTCTATCATTGTCTGTTTCTGTTACCTTCTGGGCTTCAGAGACCCAGAGGGTACTGAGCTGAAGTTTAGAGACTTTAAATCCTACTCGAGGACAAAGTTTTAATGTTTTGCACATTAAAACTACTAGAAATACAAAAAGCGGTTTCTTGGCTGCTCTCCTTCCCTCAAAAAACATTTCTGATCGAGCTTCTTCAGACTGTGGAAGGAGCAACTTGGCATCCAGATGAAGCAGCCAGATGCTGAGCCAGGTGCTGCTCCTGTTTTTTGTCCTTGACCTCTCCTGATTCCTCCAGAGAGGTCACACTCACTATTTGTCTCTTTAGCAGAAGCTTTTATGTTAATATGTTTGTTTTTCTAATACTGTGTATATCTCCTATGTGCTCTCATTGTATTTTAACAAAGAAAATCCCATGGTGGCCTAAGACTTTTGCTCAGTATTGTGTGTGTCGTTGTTCGGAGATCAGAAACATTAACCAAACACAAATGCTCACAACTCGACCTTCTTCCCCTAATTTCTCATTAAATCTCATTGTAATCCTTATTTTCTTGCTACCTTAGCTGTAGGCAGTTTTCTATCGACCTGGTGAAGAATCTTTTGCACAAAACTAAACTTTTTTCAGGTTCTCTGCTGCCAATCCCCAACATGCTGCTCTCTATAAAGCTGACAAGGCCAACATCACAACATGTTCACTGACACACTGCTCTTCCTACCTTGAAGCTCTGGAGCTGCTCTGAGGCGTCTTTGTCCTGTCTGAGGCAGGAGTTGAAGATAAGGAGCTCGGTGTCTCGCAGCCATGCCTTCAGCTCTTTAATGCGAGCCTCCAGCTGCTCCAGGAGCGAGGTGGTCAGCGGGGAGAGGGCTGAACGAGGGTTCTCCACAGCGACGCCTCCACTGCTGACCAACAGAGAGTTCATGTTGGCCGACTCGTACTGCTGTGAAGGAATGGGTGCCGAGTGCTCTGAGAGGATTTTCTGAGAGAAGAGGGAGAGGAAAAAGGAAAAAGAATTTGGGGTTAGTGCTGGAACACCTTGTTGTGTCAATATTCCATCATGCAAAGTAGCATCTCAATCAATAGGAACACAGCCATTAATCACTGACCCTCAGAAATGTGCAGATCAATAACAGAGGTGTCAGTATTTCAGTCCTAAACTGCTGGAGGAGAGTGTGAACATTAGATCTGAGCCGACTTGTGTGTCATTCACGTCACTGCTGCAGTTAAAGATGTAAGAATCACACTTCATTGACATCTGTAGATCTTGTTTGTGGTTTCTCTGGGTGTTTGAATTTCTGCTCTGACAGTTCAAGTCACAGTTTCAGTTTCTCTTAGTAATATTATACTGTATATACATTTATATATGTACTGTAGCATTATAGGCCACCTCCCTGACCCGGGACACCTGTGACATCGTTCTTTTACTTTGTTTTTACTGGGAGTTGCACAAGCATGACTGTGAATGTTGGATTTGTTGTGGGAGGAGTGTGTGGACAGGATTTAAACAACCTCTGCATCTGAAATTCAAATGCAGCTTTCAGCCAAGAGAACAGTAGCAATTTATTTCACACTTTGACTGACATACAGCGATGTTCTTCTTACTATATACATGATAAAATATTTCTATTATAATCAGGTCTGCTGTGTGAAAGCAGAGCATGCTCTCCTCAACATGTCACATTTATACTGATTTACGTTGTTATTTGTCTTTTATGTTTCGCACTGTAAAACCTAATCAGTTATTTCATTTGAACAGCTTCTCAACATCAAGTCCAGAACCTGTTCTGTGTGATGACATCAAGTTTTTGTGATAGAAGACTTCCTCCACTCTCAGTTCACACTTCTTCATAATTATCCATTTGAACGAGGCTGTTAATTCCATGAATTAGCTTGATGTTGCTAATGCTGTCATCACCGTGCTGGTGTCTGTTGTTATTGTGTTAATGATGTTGCTTCTGTTGTCGACGAGCAAAGCTTCAAGAATGGAACTGGTGTTTTTCCAGGTGCAAACAGATCAGCTGCTAATTCAGAGCTTCTAACAGCTTCACCTACAGAGCTGATATTCACACCCAAAACAAAACATCATTTAGACACAATACAGAACGAAAGAGTGTTTGGTGATGAGCAATCACTGTTTCAAACAGGAACAACTGAGAACCACAAGAATCTCACAGAGAGAGAGAGACAGAGTGTGTGTGTGTGTGTGTGTGTGTTTGTGTGCGTAATAAACTCTGCAGAGTAATTTTCTAACCCCTGTTGATCACACAGTACGACACAGCGAGTCACAAGAAAGACACTGTTCGCCACTTGGATTTAGGAAAGTCTGTGTCTCTGTCTCAGTTTTTCTGGAAGGTGCTCATCTGTATAAAACAAACAAACTTGTGATGCTCTTTGCTGATAATGACAAACTCAGAGTTGCTGGGCAACGTTATTAGCAACAGGCAACGCTGTAAGATGAAGGATCCAACATCTCCAAGAAAACAGAGCAGATGCATTAAACACTTTCCCCGAGGAACTGAATGAGAAAGGTTGAGTTTAATTCAGACAGAAGGTGTCTGAGTGTCTTTTTGTTTAATTCTGACAGTTTACACTGTAAAAAGGAACAATGTTCAGATTTAGTATTTTACTGTGGATGTTTAGATGCTAATAGAATCAAATCGCTCTGTTCTCAGTTCAGTTCTCAATCAGAATTCATTTCATTTTCCTTCAACTTCAGTGATTTTCTCTGTAATATCTTTTTCCACTACTCACTTACACATTTCCATCTTACAAACCATCAGTCTTAGCAGTCCTAACTTCTTCTGTTGAGAATCTTTCCATCTAACAATGAATTGTTTTTCAGGGGCTTCGATGATCTTCAGGATTCTGCTGTCACAGAAACGTACTGTTACAGAATCTTTGTATTTTTTACCAAGCTGTCCACTTACTTTCTGTGACTGAGGTAAATTTACTGTTAATTTCCAAAGGTTGAGTGGAACCATCTGAACAATGCATCTCGTCTTATTCAGAGTTCACATTGTACTGTTTTTAAAAATCTGAAGGATCAGATAGCTGCTATCTTGCAGTTCTCGCTACACCTTTAACAAGCGGACATAACAGGAGTAACTTTGAACACAGATCTGCCTCAGAACAAGCCCTGCATGGGTCCCTGTGGCTGATTTGCATATGTATGTGTTTGTACAAAAGGTATTGAGTCGTTGGTATAGCAGCGACTCTCCCTCCTGAGTGGAAACACTACTTTAGCTGAACTCTGGCAGGTAAAACCAGCCCATTAGACCATGAAGAGGGGCGATAATAGGACCCCCTGACCGGTGAAATGTTCAGTTAGCTTTGTGCTCAGAAGAGACGACGGTGATTATGAGTCTGTGGTTAGTTTGGCAGACAAACAGGGAAGGAAGGAGAAAGACAGAGGATATACAAGGGATGTAATTTAAAAGGACATTTTTCCAAGACACAGAAATGACAATGCTAATTTCTTTCTGAAAATATGATCCATTTTCTTTTCTCTACAGGTGGTTGTGTTGATAATGTTCACACTGCAACAACTGACAAATCACCACGAGTCTGTTCGTTTGCCACAGAGCTGAGGAGCCAAGCTCAACCATCCATGATCACACCATCAGCTTCATGTCCTCGATTAATCCTTTCACACTGTTAACCGTCCCTCTGCAGACGTGTTCTTGTGTGTTCTGTATGTTGTTTGTGTGCGTGTTTTGATTTGCAGCAGTCCATATGCAATTTCTTCTTCACATTGTGATTTACTGCCTTAGGGTTTTGTATTTGTGTTTTCAATAATGAATTAAGGTTCATGTTTTTAAGTGACTTTCATGTCAAATACTCATTTGAGTTGTTTGTATTATTGAGTTTGAATTCCTCATTCAGACACATCCACTGACATTATCAAAGAACTACTGACTACTACTGATAAAGCACAAAGCGTCTCACTGAACATCTACAAACTGTACATTAAGAACAGCACGATCAATCTTCCTATAAAATTAACAAGAGAAAACAACCAACAGTGAAGGAAATAAAGAAGAGAAAGAGGCAGGAAGACGAATGTGATGACGTTAGAGAAGGTAAAAGAGAGAAATGCAGGAATGAAGGGAGCAAATGAAAAAAATCCAGTGGGAGACGCTGAAATGAAAAAGAAAATTAGCAAATAAGAGAGATAAAGAGAGGAGAGAGCAAATGAAACAAAGAGAGAGATAGTGTGTTGTTTTTTAGTGGACTCAATTAACCAGAGTCTGTTTTCCCTCTCTCCTCTTCTCCCTGCAGGTTCAAGTGGCGACCGGTTCCTGACTCCTGCGTTTTAGAGTGTTGATGGGAAAAGGACAAATACGCAGATGAAAAGATATTTTAAAGTGTTAATTCACCTGGCAAACGAAATGAAACAAAGCACCTTTGTTGGATTTCCATGTTTGGGTCTGTGTTACTCAGATAGCTACTGTGTGTTTTTAGTTTTACCAGCTCAGATTTAAAGTTTTTCATGTTAATCCGACTTTTTTTCACGATACATTTGGCGATAACACATATTTTATATTTGTTACTGCGTCTGTAGAGTTTGTCACTTCTTTTCTTCTCCTTCAGGCCGTGGATTCCCTCTCCTGAGGGACATTTTTCCTTCTATCTGTGTGTATACATGCACAGTATCTATCCTCAGACACAGGCTTTGACCTTGAACAACAGCGAAACGACAAATTGGTGCCAAATTCCACAACAGAAAAGATGAAAGCTAATTTACAACCTCTTTATTTTCTTTATCGTTCAGCTTTTGTCTGCTTGTCTGTGTGTGTGTGTGTGTGCGTGCACGCTCTCCATCATAAATTCTTCATAAGGCCAGGACAGTTCAGAGGCGAGGCACAGGACATCAATTCCAGTTAATTCCCAATTTGTGTCAGAGCAGCAGATGCCGACGCCAGCACTGATAGGCCTGTTAATATGCGACTCAGACGCCATGTTGGGAGGTGAGGAGGGGGGAGAGAGGGAGGAGAAGATGGAGAAAAAGAGAGGAAAGGCCTTTGGACGAATAGTGAAAATTTTAGAAAATTCAGATCTGATTGAAAATAAAACAAATAAAAGGGGGAAAAAAATGAGGAGAAGGGGGAACGAGAAGGACAATGAACAATGGAGGTGGAGGAGAGTGAAGGAGATGAGGAACAGAAAGTTCAAATGTCCAGGTATTAGAAACTGGAGCTGAGGAATAATTAAGAAAAGAAAAGGAGATGGTGGAAAACAGGCTGTTAGCAAACATTCATGTCCTGTTCTACTGTATTTCACATTTATATCAACAGTTTCCTGGGTTCAGGGAAAGATGGTGGGCTACGTTCATGAAGAAACATCATCATCAACCATCATACACTGTGTCTTTGTTGCTTAACCCAACCTGCCTCTGCAGTTTGACAGTCCCACACTTTATAACCTCCATCAGCCACAACCTCATCCCTGCGACTCAGCTTCCGTCACTAAATTTACATTCGCTGGTTTCAGAAATTAGCATGAATTTCAATTATCATTATGAATGGTGTGCACGCAGCTGGTAGTTGTAGCAACATTAACAGACCATCTTCAACCAGTCAAGGTCCAAACCCTGAGAAACTGCTTCAGATCAGAACAAGGCTTCATGGAGAGAGAGAGAGATGAAAAGTGGCTGCTTCACGATCTCTTTACATCACTACCCTAAGTTCCCGTGTTCCCTGATGATGCACGCACACACACTTTGATATGAGTATGTGTGAAACAGCCTCCAAATGTCTCTTTGTCAGTAACATAAGTTTAATCACAGTCTGGTTACGGTGGCACAAACACAGAGAGAGACTCATCTGTTGCTGTTTAATTTCCAAAATGGAATCAGTTTCAGTGAGGTTGATACATATGTTAATGCACACACACACACACTTAGCATTTCTGTGTGAGACAATGTGTGTGTGTGTGTGTGTGTGTGTGTATAATTAGGGATTACAAGGAGACAAAACACACACACACACAGATGGCGTTTGCTCCTCTGCTGTAATCTGTTTGAGTGAACGAGCTCGGTGTGACGACGCGCCGCTCGGTCGACAGGAGACAGAGTTTGTTTCTGTGGAGGAACAAAGTCACATCGTCACATTTCAGCCTCCTGACGAGCTGCTGCCAGCTGTCTCCCCCAGCACAGACCTGGAATTAATCTTCACACCCGGGTAAAGACAAGTGCTGCCTACGTGCCCATCAGCAAAGCAAACAAACCTTTCCACTGTCGCAAACCAAATAAGACGTGCAGGTGTGAGTTCCTTCAGCTGTCCGGGATCTGACAGTAAAAGTTCATTTTCTCATAAAACAGTGTCGCACGACACGAGCGAAGTGCTGGATGGACACGAAACCTCACTATTAAAATGAACAACTGTGTTCACTGGATCCCAGACATGAAGTGTAAAAAATAAACCTGTGAACGTAACAGGAGCATTTTAAAAAGAAACAGATCTAATGTAGAACTATCCTGTACGCACTACTGACAGTGAGCTGAAGCAAAATCTACTGAAAAACCTGAAAAAGCTTCTGCAGTTCTGCATCGATTCTGCTGCTGCATCATGGTGTTTCTTGTCAATTACACCACTTTGGAATATTACATAGCTCTGATTCCTGCCTCTGACTGGATTCTCCATACAAAGAGACTGAGGCTTATGGGAACTGTAATATTTAGAGCCAGGTTTAATATTAAGTGATGGAATTAAGAAGAAGTTTATAAAAATAAATGAATTGTTCGTTATAATAAATATGATTCTAACAGATGTACTAAAGTGTGGTACTGGTTAATAAATAATCACGTTATTTATTGATACCGTGTGGTTCAAACAGAGGAGTGAGTTCAGCTCCACTCAGCGGTGACGTCACTGAGCGGAGTCGGTTCAAACCAGTTGGAAAATGAACATCTGTGCCACATCAAGCACTCGGTCCATCCAACATCTACACACTTCTCTGCTTCCTGATGAGTTTGTTCTATGACATCGACTTAAACTTTCTCTGCACAGGTTCGAACATCACCTGTGTGATATCTCAAATCAGGTCGTCAGCCTTCTTCTTCAGTTAAAGTGCACCTGAGCAAGGCACTACCAGCTGTAGTCGGAGCTTGTTACCATGATAAAACTGTCTGCCTTCATACATTCCACCACACAGTTAAAGGCCACGGTGGCAGCAGGGCTCCTTAATTGAGACGACACTAATTATCATCTTCATGTTCTAGATTAGATCAGTGCTGATTAGCCTAAAATTAGACACACACACACACCTCAACAGAAATATCAGTGTGATCCTCCAGACATTATCTCTGTGTTCGCCTCGTCTCCAAGGTGCCACTGTTGCACTCTTGTATTTCTGACGCTCGACTCTGTGTGTGTTACCTCCAGCTGTCTCCATGTGTGCTTCAGGTTGTGCATTTTGTGGTGGAAGTTGCTCGGTAGTTCGCTGCTGCTCCTCTTCAGAGACTCGGCTCGGCCCAGCAGGCTGGTCTTCCTGCTCTCCATCATCATCAGCTCAGCGTGGCTGCTCTGGAGACAGACAACAGGACGGACACACGTCACACTGTTTGCTGTGATAACCAGTTTGGCACTTGCGTAAGAAAAGCTCCAGACCAGCCTCGACACACATTCACCTCTCATATCAATAAACCGATTGGCTGGAAGCATCACTGGCTTCATCTCCTCCTTTGACACTGTACAGTACATGAAGACAACTTCACAAATACACAGATTCAGTTTTAGACACATTTAACGTTTGTCTTTTGCGTTGCTTTAAAGACACAGGGCCGCTCTAAAGCAGCTTTAAACAGACCTGAAATGTGATTGAACAGAAGTCTGTGATGCAACATCGTTAAAGTTAATGCAACATTTAGCAGAATTGTTCGGTGTCAACATTTTTATTGCAAACCGTGTTTCACGAGGCACTTACTCACTGTTGTGACTTATGTTCAATATGGTTCAAGTGTTTTGTGAATGTTTGGATTTAATTTCCTACTGAAGTTTTCATACATTTTCCAATGTGACTCTGGAACTCGACTGGAATTTGTTGTAGCTCCTTTTAATCCAAGCTGCTGAAGCTGCCGTCCTACACACGGAGGAAGCTTCGTAGCGCACAGGTGGTGAGTGTTTGAGAGTCAAAAGAGAGATTTTCAGTGGAGTATTCCTTTAACTGGTCTTTCAAATAGGAACAGATGCTTTTTTTGTTGTTGTTTTCAGCTCATGTCATGATGAAATGTTCGAGGGAGTCGCAGGAGTTTTCACCACATTTCACTCACTGCTTCACCTGCTTTGACCACATTAAAAGTAAAACTGTCGCACCTCTGCTGCGCCGCAGTCGTGCAGGAATCAAACGAAGCAGCAGCACTTGACGGCAGACTGCAGAGTCCTTTATGGAGGGATTTTAAAGAAATGCTCCATTTTGTAGCACCAAGTGTTGCTGAATATTTTCCTCCCTTCTGGTTTATTCTGTTTATGCGCTGTGGTCGGGGAGTGAAGGAGCTGCAGAACACTTTACTATTTCTGAATTTGAAAAAATAAAAAATAAAAACACTTTTTAAGCAACAGCGGGGAAACATTTTGACATTTAAAGTCATGTTTTAGTTGCAGTTGCCTACATGGTGCAACATATCGCACTGTTTGTCCTTTTATTCTGTTAAAGGAGCCAAGTTTTGTCCTCTTGACTCCTTGAGTCCTACAGCGAACAGTTTCTTTAACATGTCGTCTGCTCTCTCACCTCCTCGTTTTCTTTGTCACCTAATCCTAATTTGTCCCCTTTAAAACAGCTCGGTTCAGCATGTTGTTCCTTCGCCTCCTGTCTGTCTCTCTCTCTGTTCCTTTATATTTTGTGAATCACCTCACTTTTCTTGCTGTTTCTCCTTTCGTCCTTGTCTGTTCACTTACAGCACTCCCTCCATCTCTCCAATTTGTGGCTCAACACTTTTCCATCTTTATTTTATTTACTGTAACACTCCCGCAGTCCTCCTCTTGTATTTGCTTAATTCATCCATCTTTTTCCCCATCACTTTCCATCTATCGCCTCTCTTTCTTCCCTCTTTTCAGTTGTTAGCGTAACTCTCCTTCAATGCCTCCATCTTTTTTTTGCTTAATTTCCCTCCTCCTCCTCTCTTTTCTCCTCTTTTCATTTTCTGCATCGATAGCTACTTGATTCTAGTTTTCCCTTGTCGTTTATCATTACTGCCTGGCCCCATTTGAATATTTAAATGTCTCTTGTCTGACTCAGTGTGTTTGAGGACGTTTGCGTGTGTGTGTGTGAGTGTGTGTTTTTGCTGTGCTGTCATCAGAGAGGCGGCGGCCATTTTTCAACGTCGCCGATTCTGATGGAGATGCTATCGCTCTACGCTTCATGGCCATCCATCCCCTTCACTTAGCTAATAGCCACGCCGCATGAACGAAAGATCGACAGCAAAAAAAAGTGACGAGTAGAAGGTAAATATGTCGGCGTCACACTCATCTAACAGTCAGGAAATTATACGATTTATTCGCTGATGGCAAATATTGATTTAAAAAGGGGAAAAGGAGCTGGTGCGGAGGAGGAGAGGGGGTTGTTTTGTTGTTGTTGTTTGTTTGAAGGATGCCACTGATCCAAAGTCAAAGAAAAAAGAGAGAGAGGGGGAGAACGGAAGATAGACATGCCGATTAAAATGCATGAGATCCGAACTTTGAGATAAGTGCTGAGAGAGGGATCTTGGAGAAATGGGAGGTGGAGGGGAGCAGAGAGGGGTGGGAGAGAAAGAGAGGGGGGGATGCATGGATGGCTAGTTGTGATGTATTCATGCCTCCAGTCAATCTCCATGCAAGGATGGACTGAGATGCACAGGCCTGAGGACAGAGAGTGAGGGAGACAGAGAAGGAAGAGAAGACGACGAGAAAAGCAACAGAGGTTGTACAAAGGAAAGAACTAGAGAGAAAAATACAGTAAATAGATGGAGAGAGGACGAGCTGCTTCCACGGTGCTGAAACCACGTCAACACTGAGGCTCGAGGACTGAGGGAGCCGTCCACTGTCTGTGAACTGGACCTCAGCAAACATCCCAGAAACACCCACCACTACCCAAAGTCTCACGTCACCAAGTTCAACTTTATGAGAATATTCACTGATTCAACCGAGCGACAAATCTGTGCTGCACACGTAGATGTTCTTCTGGAGTTAAAGGTCATGTTAGCTACATCAGGAAAATGACGTTAATGCAAACACTTTGTGGAGTGATTGGCTGTTAGCTATAATGATACAGAGAATGACACAAACAGACGACAAGAAACCGACTTCACCACCTTTCAAGTGTTTCATACGAGGCTCACGTCACTTTTCAGTTGCATCTATGCTGCATCCCATTTTTGAAATAAGCTCAGTATCAGTAAGAAGACTCAGTGAGGGTCAAGGGTCAGAAACAGAGAAAATACATGTTTTGAGATTCAAGCAGCTTAGTGTAGAGGTTCACTGAGAATGAGAGATTTCAGTTTCCTGAATCAGTGTTTCACTTTTTACTTAACCTTTATTTAACTAGGAGATAATCCTCCACCTCTCCTGTTCCTCTTTTTTTGTTCTTCTCTCTTCCTTCTTTCCTTCCTCCTGCTCTCATGGTTCACAGGGGAACTGGAAAAGCCACTGCGACCTCCGAACTTTTGCCTTTTGTCACTAGTCACTTAAAAAAATTAATGTTTGGCAGAATTGCACAGTGGGAAGTGGTGTAGATAACGAGCAAACTGCACACAGACGTTCACACACATTTAAATGACACTGGGGCAATGATCAGATGAATACGTTGACTTAGGTGATGTGTAAGTTGAAAATCAGAAGAAAACAATCAATGAATGAAAAAAAGTGCAAAATAAAAAATTCAAGCAAACAGGTTGTTAGAAATGTAACAACAAAAAATATGATATTTAGTAGACAGTCAATTAAAAAAAGAAAAATCTCTAAATAAAATTGTTCCTGTAGGTGAAAAATATTCTGAGAAAAGTGTTTAGAAAGAATAAATACATGAAATTCAACATTATATATTTGATCACATAATCACAAGGGGAAAAACGGGGGACGAACGCATGACAAAAAAGATGAGAGGGGGTGAGGGGGAGGAGAGGAGGGGAGGAGAAAATCAACAAGCAATCATAAGTTTAATTTGGTCTCCATATTAATGAGCACGGAGCTGAAATGTCAGCAAAAATGCAGTCATACATGAAAAACATTTAATGCATTTTGAACATCCGTTTTTTTCCCTTCTCTCTTCTCCCAGATTCATCTTATCCGCAAATGAGAGAAGTTTGTCGGAGGCTGCGTAACGGAATGATTTTGTCGTCGTGGCAACTAAAGTTCGGGGGAAGTGATAAGGACGCCTCTTAGTCGTCCTCATCATCATCTTTCTGCTTCTGTGTTTGTGTGTTCATTCTTCTCTCTGTAGCTCCCACCGTTTCTACCCTCCGTCTTTCTTCAGCCTCTTTCTTTTCTGTTCTTTCAGAGCAAAGCGTTTGTGCAGCAGATACACATGAAAAAAAAAAACCATAAACACTGTACTCTCGCTCTGTGTGTGTGTGAGTCTGTGTCTCCGGGTGGAGATGGATGTTCCACCGGCTCTGAAAGAGCAGGAAGTGGCTCTGTGACACCCCATTTATACTGCCAGACACTTCAACCTGTGTGTGCACATCCTTCTGTGGTCTGTGTGTAAACCGTCGTTGTGAGGACATTTTGGCTTCTCCTCAAAACACTAAAGGTCCGTTTAAGGTTAAGATTTGGTTTTAGGGTTAAGAGGAGAGCCAGTTTAGGTCAGGGGAAGGAGACGTGTGTGCGCTCTCAGGTTTACAATAATTGTAATAATCACCACTATTCATTCTGCTTCAATTTGTTTTTGAAAAACATAATAGTTAGTTTCTGGTTTGATGTCTGTCAACACTTCTTACAAATTACAGTTATTACATTCAACTTCATGACAGTGTTTCATTTATTTTACTTTTTATTTAGCTCTGACCTGTTTACATTCCCTAGGACTGATGTTAGAAATCTTTTGAGCAACACTCCACTAAACTGGTCCAATCCTGTTTTTATTTTTTAGAGAATATTGAAAAATAAGATTGATTTTAAATTCGACTTATTCAAAGATACTTAAAACATGTACTAACTATAACGAGCAGGTTCAAACTCATCACACATTTTTGGCGTCGTACTAAACTACTGTAACTGATTTAAATCTAATTTTATATCTAACTCAAATTAAACTCTGCTCAGTGTTGCTGTGAGTTTCTGAAAGTTTCTCTCTCACCAAATTAAAACTCTTCTGTTTGGACCAAAAAGGAAAAAACAAAACAAAAAAGCTGAGATTTTGTTCCTTTGCAAACGAGGCGGCAACAAAAGGCCTGGCAACATGTTTTAATTGTCACCATGGAAACCAGATGAATGAGCCGTTTGACTGGGCGGTGAGGACGGCTCGCCATTCAGCCTCGCAGCGAGTCACGTGTGTGTGTGTGTGTTAGCTGGGGGGTCAGTAGTACAAAGCTAGAAGGGTGGAATTTCTAACAGTGTGTTGTGATGGAGAGAAACTAAAAAAAGAAGAGGGAGAAGAAAATAGAGAGAAACGTCCCGGACAGTTGAATGAATATACAAACTAATCACCGTCCAATAAAAAACGTCCCCTCAGCTACTCATGGATTTTTCTGATTCACCTGAAAATGTTCTGTTTATGTAATATGTGCCTTGGTCACATGATTAATTCAAACCATACAGACTGTTATTGTTATTTTTATTAGTCTGTTGAAGGATTTCACTGTTTACTTGATCGTTGGTTTAAATGTATTTAGTTAAACTGGCCTGAAATGAAAGTTATTATTTGGTTGTGGCAAAGCTACACTTCAAAATGCATAAAAATCCCAAATGTATGTGCAAATGTGGATGAACACACTGTGTGCCTGCCTGTTCCACAGAGGATGAACCATTTGTGACCTTTCCTCTATGGCACCACCCTGATGAACACCAACCTGAACCTATGGAGTTATGATATGAGTCTAACCCACAACATAATGAGGCCATAAAGATAGAAAGATTTAATAACATCAATGAGTTTTGATAAGTATCTAATAAAATATTAGTTTTACAAACAGTGGAGGCAGTAAAGAGTTAGTCATGAAGGTTGTGGGATGCTGCAACTGGTAATGATGCCAAGTGACCTTTGACCCCCTAAGAACCCTGAGAATTCTCTCATGGCAGGAAAGAAGAGGAAGAAACAATAAGATCAGAAAGAGGAGAAAGTGTGCAGGAATTCCAGGAAACATACAGACATAGAACAAGACAACTAGGTTTCAGTCAATAAGAACAGAAAGATTAGAACATGTTGGAGTCCTGTGGATTCTAAATCCGGTTGGGGGTTGAGAATAGATTTAGGGTTAAGTTGAAATCAGGGCTCACAAGTATAGAAATAGGACCATGTTTGTGTGCTGCTGACCCCATAGGAAGCCGGATGGATCACACTATTGAGCATCTAAACAAAGACCGTCTTTATACACAGAGAGTGGGACAGAGTTGGTTTGTCCAGTCTGTGGTGGGTTTCGCTTTTATCCCAGCTGAACAAACCACACTGTAACTAGAAATCCTACACTTTGAGGGATCGTTCCATTTTACAACAACTTTTCTAAAGAATCTGTGATGAAATCGCAGAACAAGTGAAAATGACTAAACTAGTTGTGAGTCATCTATTGTTGTAACCACGATAACAACAGAAGTTCGTTTTCAATCTAAACCTAAAAGCTGTTTCAGTGCCAAACCGAAGCATGACGACAAAGGAAGAACGAACAATTTAGTAACTTGTTCAACAGCTCAGAGAGAAAAACAGGCCACAACATGAACCCTAACCTGAGCCAACAAGTCAGAAACCTTGGCTCCTGTCAGGTCTGTCACCAAACCTACTTTCTATTTCTATTTCTTACATTAAAACCAGCAAACTGGACTCTTGTAATGCTCTCCTATGTGTTCAGAAGGAGAGACCATGTCATTACACTGTTTGCCTGTCAGTTTCCATATTGATATAGAGAATAAATAACATACTATAAATCAAGTTTAACACACCTGCAGGTGGTGCGTTATTGTTCAAATCAGAGAGTCGGGACCACGAACCTTAGGATAAAGATGTTTCGTTGTTACAGACACTGTAACAATAAAATAAGCATTAGCTGCACTTGTGAACGACAGTTATGAACGGCTCTGAGGATTTTAGAAGAGTTAAGCTCTACTGTATCATAAGAACTAAACACTATGTGAACTGACAGCAGTGCTCCGGAGAGCCGACTCGAGGACTAAAAACCTGGAACAGTCACGTCATTGTCACCACTCCAACAATTGATTGTTGATTCCCCTCCTTTCCTTTTTGCCTCCTCCTTTTCCCTCCACACTTCTACCCCTCCCCTCTTCTCTCCATTCCGCTACAGTGACAGAAATGTAATAGCACGGCTCAGTGTGTGAGAGTGTGTGTATCCAGCAAACCGACCATGTAGCCTAAACGACAGACAATCTTTATTCTAATGAAGAAGGTGCCAAGGTCAAATGGAGAGCAGGGTGATGAATGGAGGAACCACATACTCACATGTACACACACATACACGTGTGTGGCTCACACACAATATACTGAGTGTGCTCCGTGTTCACACACACACTCACACACACACACACACACACACCTCCTCCATCTCTCTGTCTCTCTGAAACAAACACACATTTTAAAAGGAGGCTGGTGTTTTCTCTTCACGGTGGCGTTGAACATTATTCTCACAACACACTGAAGATAAAACTAACACTGCAGTCTGTGCTATGTTCAGTCCTTTGCAGCCTGGAAAGTTTAGTCTTTTCTGTTTTGATGTAAATAATAAATAATCATCTTTACTCTTTACTCTACACTCAGCTTCGGATCATGACGTCACCCTCATCAGTCTGTCCACTGCCTCTCCAAACAGAAAAACCATCACACCAGAGCCACTACATGTGTGTGTCTATGTATTTTTAGTGTACAGCTCTGTCATGTCTGGATGTGTTTTATTTATGTATGTGTTTAGGTCACGGCCATGATGTCAGGACTAACTGAATAATCAGTTAACAAAAATAATTCAAATAACCATCTCTAACCTAAAGAAAGATTAGACTTCAGATTACGGCATCTGCCTCAAACATCCCTGATCTCATGAGGGAAAATGATTCATCCCAGACTTGAGCCTCGGTTTAACAGCTAGTTAAACTCATGGATGCCTGAACATGTACTTTGTGTCAGCGATCACCTGATGACAGTCTTGATTTGATAGAAAACCTCTAAAATTTCAGTTTGATTGGTTTGAATTCTGTTGCTGCTGAGTGTTTCAGCCATCGCTCGTTGTTTTAGAGGAAACTCTCCAAACATCTTTACAGCCAACCTTGGCCTGACATTGGCTCCACGCTCAACGTCAAACTACTTTCATTTCTGTATGAGATTCCTGCTCGTTTCTGTGTGAGTTAGCGTCAAGTTTCAGTCAGACGGCGTTCCTGGGAAGCTGAGGGAGTCTCAAGAGAGAAGAGTAACAGAGAAAGAGAGAGAGGGATAGGGAGAGCGAGGAGGGAAGAGAGAGAGAGAGAGGGAAAGTTGGTGAGATGCTGCTGAGTCGTGTCTCTTTGTTCTAAAGCAGATATATCCCCGACTTTATCAAGACTGACAGAACAAACGCACAGGAAACAGCCTCCCACAGGACACATAATCCACACACACACACACACACACACACACACACACACAGATGAGATGACAGAAACAGTGAACACATAGAGACACACAGAGGTCTGAACGTGTGAACACACAAACACTGAAACACACGTAAGGACATTTGAGAGTGAAACACACATATGAACTCAAACACACACACAAAGGGGCGAAAAAGTGAACACAACAAGGTTGACGACGCACACGGCAACACACACACACACTAAAACATACTAAAGATAACACACACACATTTTCTGTGTGTTCTTATGTTCTACAGGACAGAAACACACAAACTTATAGTTGAGCACATGTGAATGCTCAATGTTTTAGTTACTGAAACAACAGACGTAAATGAACAGAGGCAGAAACAAACTTAAACACCACTGGTTGAATGACTTTTAACTTTTACTCTACTGTAATCTGATTATTTCTGCAGGATCACAGCAAAAATACAATGATGCTATGACACAATAACAACCAGTAAACTAAGGACACACAACTGTTCCAGCTCCTGTCCGGTCTGTGTGGGAGTTTCTTTCTAGCAGGTGAATGTGAAGCCTGTAGATCTGAAGCCCAGGGCCGGTGTTCACTTTCTCACTTCTCTAATGTCCTGTGAGTCGGTTATGACCTAAAAATAAAGCTGTGAGAGAATCAGGTCTGATCTACTCAAGTTACTCTTAATGAATGTTCTACTTTACATTCTACTTCTCTTCAGCTTTATTGGCACAAGACGTCAGTGTTTAGTACATATGGACACATGTACAGTAGTAGTAGTACAGTAGTAGTAGTTCAGTAGTAGTAGTACAGTAGTAGTAGTACAGTAGTAGTAGTACAGTAGTAGTAGTACAGTGCAGTAGCAAAGCTTTAGTGCAGTAAATCGCTGTAGGTTCTTGAACTCTAACCTTCCCATGGCTTTTGTAAATATCGTCTGTGCTGCTCGAAACACCTGCTCTTACATCTCAACACCTACAAATAGAAAAACTGACGCAGAATGACCCACAGTGGTTAACAGTCTGATCTGCTGCTCCAGTTGTGGATCTCCTCCAATCAAATAATCCTGTAATCTGCATCTCATCTGAAATCAGTTGTGTCGGTTCTACACTCACGTCAACATAGCAGCATCCTGTGGTGTGAGAAGTACAGCTGGTTTCAAAGTATTGTAGTCTGTTTGTCTTAAAAGGACTTAAGAGGATTTAAAAAAGTAAAATGGGACATTCCCCCACCCCACGATCCCAGCAAAAATAACAAACACACGCATTCACACAAACATGCCGAACTCGAACAACACACAAAAGAATGTGAACTCACTTGAAATCTGATAAAAACAGAGTGAGAGACTGAAAATGTGTGAAGGCACACACACACACACACACACACACACACACACACACACACACACACAGTCCCAGAGGAGTTCAGCTCCCTGCTCGTATAACAAGCAGTGACAAACGACAAAACGCGACTTCGGGACGTGTGACCCAGGAAGCGTTTGACTTGACGCATGCTGCCAGACACACACACACACACTGTACACACAGCAGACACACACTGAGGCAGCCGCAGAGCTCTGCAGGTCTCTGGAGAGAAGAAAGGGGACTATCAGTCTACAAAGAAAGAAAGAGAAGAGTGTGTGTGTGTGTGTGTGTGAGATTTTCCTGAGCTGCAGGAAGTTTCTTTTGTAGGATAAGGAGAGATTTCTGCTCTTTCAAAGTGTGTTTTTAATGGCTGAAGACAGATCTTTTTCTTTCTCTCTCTGTCAAATTTATTTTCGTTCTTTCTGTCCCACCTTAAACCAGCAGAGGTTCGATGAAGGACACTTTTTAACTCCTCATGTACATGTTTTATTTGTCCTGTTTCATCTTTGTTCATTTCCTCTGTGGATTCTCCATTTGTTTTTTCTCTGTTATTCGTCATCGTACAGTGTATATAATATTTATTTTTATATTAAACCTTCAGTTTATCCTTTCATCCTTTACATTCAACCATTTCTACTTTGTTTATTTTCTTCTTTCCTTTTCATTAATTTTGTTCTTTATTTCTCTTCCTTCCTCTCTTTTCCCTTCCTTATTTCATTCCTTCATTCTTTCCCTATCATTTTTCATTCTCTTTCATTTTTCATCCATTCCTTTATCGTCCCTCCCTCCTTGGTCCTAAGGAAGAAAGCTGAAGGTGTTTTCCACACACTGACGTTTGCAGCAGCAAATTACTTTTCTTCTTTCTTCCAATCATTTATTCATTTTTTTCTTCCTGTTCCTCTCCTGCCTTCTCTCTCTCTCTGGATGGAGGGAGGTTGGGAGCGTTAGCAGCACAGCGAGGATTGCAGCAACAATTACATGTGAAATTAGCCTCGCCTCATAGCCTGCAGTGTAATTCCAGCCTTCTGAGGCGTGGCAAAGTCATCTGTCTCTAATTAAAGATTCTCTCTCTCTACCTCCCTGCCTAAGTCTCCCTCTATCTCTCTCTTACTCTCTCTCTCGGGTTAACATTTATCTTCATTCATTCTCCCTCTCTCTGGTGGTGTGTGTGAGGGGCTGAGAAGGTGTGTTTCAAAACCTAATTCACTGTAGGTCACAGTTTTTAGCACAGAAAACAAATTATTTCCCATGTTTCCATTTCAGTTTAATTTTTTCTCTCTCTTCATTTCTTTGTGTTTCATTTCTTTTATCTTGTTTAAGATGGAAACATCAACAGCCAACATGTCACTTTCAACATACAGTAATCTTATCTCTGGTTTAACAGTAATTTACTTAATGTTCTCATTTCAGTTTCATGATTTCCAGAATGTTGCAGCAGCTTTATTAGAACTGTAAGCTCTGACCTTTCACCTTCACACTGCAGACTACTTTTGTCATTTCACCTCCAAAGTGGTCTGTATTTTAAAGCTGTAATAGCTCCATGTCCAACTTTGAAACACAGATATATCAGAATATGATGTGATACATTCAACATAAACAAAGAGCAAAGACAGGGGATCCACAACTTCAGCTGTTTCTTCATGTCATGGACCTCAAGGAGGACACAAAGAAGCTTGACTGTGCAAAGGAGTTCTGGAAGGAGGGGGAACTTTATTAGATGAAAACTAGGAAGTGGTGGCATTGGAGCGGGGAATGCTGGGAGATGTAGTCCAGAGGCACCGTTATAGCAAGGCGATGGCTGGTGAGTACCGAGGAGCTGATATAGAGGAGGCAGTGAGAGAGAGGAATTGTTGGAGCGCAGAGTCTGGGGAGTGGAAGACATGGTGCTGGCTGCAGAGTGCGGACAAGGTGAGTGAAGCACAATAAGCAGCAGGATAATGACAGGGACAGTTCAGTAACAACGACAGTCAAAGGTGGTGGTCAGGTCCGTAATCAGACCCGAACCCAAAATCACACAGTCAGAGAGAGAAAAAAAAAAAACAGAGCCCACTGGGCTACCTGTTTGGAGCTATTTCAGGTTCTTATGGTCTGTGAGGATGATAAAAGAGTGCCCAGCATCCCTCCAACCAGTGGCGCCACTCCTCAAGTGCAAGCTTGACTGCCAGAAGTTCTCTGTCCCTAAAGCTGTAACTCCTTTTGGCTGAAGACAGATGGTGAGATAAGAAGGAACAAGGATAGATCTTGTTGGCGCTCTCTGCCTGCTGGGAGAGCACCGCACCCATGCCCATGTCAGAAGTGTCAACCTCCACAGTAAATTGACGGTCAGGGTTAGGCCGAGTCAAAATGGGAGCAGAGAAACTCGACGGCGTATTCAGTTATGGATCTGGCTCCCTGGTCATGATGTGCTAGTAAACAACATAGATTGTGTTTGCACCAAAAACATAATCATATGTAGGAACAGAATCTTTACTACAACTGTACAACTGATTGGTCAAACTCTGCAGGAGCTCCACACCCTCTTAGATGGTGACAGGAACACCATCATTAAAAGACTGATGCCACTGATGCTGAGGAACTCGTTCCTCCCTGCTGTTGTTAAACTGGACAATATCTCCCTTCTCTGAGCTGCAGCCGGCTGAGCCAAACTATTATACACATTATACCTGTTGTGCAACTACAATCTGTGCCATCACTGATTACTATTCTGGAGCCTGTATAATTTCTAACCTCGACCTGCACATTGTATTTGTCCACACGTACGTCTGTACACTGTGTTAACTTCAGCATGTTGGCACAATAATTTACTGCAGGATGAATAAGGTGCTATTTTTTATTGTCTTTAAACTGTGAGACAAAACGACAAACTGTTGAGCACAGTGTCACCACGACCATGAAAGTCTTACAGTGTGATCGGATTCGTTTTATAATAACAGAATATTGTGTGCACGTACTGTGACCTGTCATGTGCTTGGTTTTCACTCGTTTTACTTACAGGCTTATGACAGAGCTACTTTATGATGCACATGTGCTTCTGATTTATAAATGTGAGATGAAGGCGTGACTGAGGCTCAGAGGGTTAAACTGCTTTATCTGGATTAATAAAGTAGTATTGAGTTCTCTCTGTGTACCAGTTTGTGTGTGGTAATCAGTTCAGTGTCTCTCCTTCTGGTTTGGAACAGAGATAAACAGACAACTGCAGAAAACACACTTTCTGTGTGTGTGTGTGTGTGTGTGTGTGTCTTCAGACAGAGCTCCTCTGTCGCACCCACACTGATTGGTTTTGGAACCCAGTTAATGAGCAGGTGTGTGTGTGAGTGTGCATGTGTCTGCAGCCCAGCATTCCATTGGAGCACCATGGGCTATTTGAAATGAGAATTTAGCGGCAGGGATGCACACACACACACACACACACACACACACTCCTGATAGCCACTGTAATTAGTTGGACTCCACTGGAACTCGCCACAGGGAGAAAGAGAGAGAGAGAGAGAGAGAGAGAGAGAGATGGGGAAAGACATCTGTGATGACTTAATGCAGTGAAATATTTTCAAATGAAATCTTAAATGAAATTTGTGAGCGTGCGTTTATGTGTGTGTGTGTGTGTGTGTGTTAAGCATCACTCCACTAATCTGACTTTCTGTCAAGCTTCTTTTTTTCGTCTCATATAAACATATACGATCGACGTCGACAGGAGAATTTGATGCCTTGAAAGCTTTATCTAGGCAGATTACTGTGTTTACCAAGTTCACTGGAGCCCAACTGATAAACTTTCCACCGATATCAGCACATTACAGATATAAAAGATAAATCCATCACCAGTCAATGAAAAAATTTACTGGTGATGTCAAACACACATTTAGAAATAATGTCACTGTTCTATGTTTTGTCCAGCAGAGAGAAGTGACAACTTCAGATTGAAGTGTTTTAGCATGTAGAGAACAGGATTTAACAGGACGACGTTTCTGTTACTGTAATGACATGTTGATGATTGGGATAAGTGGGGCAGCAGTAGCTCCAAGTTTCTCCAAACCCAAAGGTTACTGGTAACTGAACCTTCATCATCTAATGGCTGCAGTACATGAGCCTTGATGTGTGATTGGATGACAGCAGCTACAAGGGATGATGCAGTTTACCTTGGACGTCTGTAGTGTTTGTAATTTGATGAAGTTTTAACAGAATTCAGTGAACAGGTTAGATGGTCTGTGGCTACTCAGAAATGTGGAATAGACACACTGAGGTAGAAACAGAGACATGACTCAGACTCTGATCTAAAAGTGTGAATAAACCTTTTGTCTCTATTATCCCACACAGGTGAGCTCTGAAAACACAAATATACTAAATATTACTCACTGCAGTAAATGATTAAAATCCAACATGTTTTTTTATTTCTCTGCCCCTCAGTTCTGTCAGCTTTGTGTCCAATGTGACTTTGGTACCTCGGACCAGTTTTATAACCTTAATGAAGACAAAGGAAAAACATTAAAGTGTCCCTGGACAAGACACTGAACCCCGAATCCTTGACGCCTCAAGGAGGCAACTGGGGCATTAATAAAGAATGAATTATAAACAGTTCAGTCTGTTAGTTTGTAAAAGATCCTTTTAAATTATTGAAAACTTTCCAGTTGGTAATCAAGTTTCAAAGGCTTTGGTCCAAAATCACTTGTTTGCTCATGTGTCTATGTAAAACCACACACACACACACACACACACACACACACACACACACACACGCACACACACACATATCTGCATCAAAACACTCTCTCCTCCTTCCTCCCTCCTTACCAAGGTTGATAAGTGCCTCCATCTAACATCACAATAAACAGTAGAGCCTCGGCCTGCCAAGCCGGCCCGCAGAAACAACTGTCAGCCCAGCTTTCCTTTTCCGGAGGACACACAAACAAACATGTAAAGATACACACTCGCTTTTCTCAGCTGCACAGCACACACACACACACACACACACACACACACACACACACACACACACACACACACACACACACACACACACACACACACACACACACACACACACACACACACACCTCCAAAAAGAACAACTTTTGTCGGGCCCTGGCGTTACTATGGTTACAGGGTCGAGTCCCCCAGCATTTCAGAGGAGCACAGCGAGGTTCTGTGCTCTGTGGAGGCTAAAAAACAGGGTTTAGAGCTTTTCTGCAGCACACACACAGAGGGAGGCAGGCACGGTGAAATCTCCCAGCGTGGATGTGGACCCGTGTTCAAAAGATCATGTATGAAACTTTAAAACAATGAAAAGTGGATAATGTTGGAAACTAGAGACTATTAACAGGAGCTGAATCTGCAGAGTTTAGTTAAGTGTAGTTAAACAGTTTCAAACATAAGCTTTCAGGGCAATACAAAACTAGAAGATTATTACTTTAGTTAAATGAATAAATAATAACTTCTGTCAGAAAAAAGTATATATATACATAAATCTGATATATATATACACACAGTATATATACATATCAGACACCGATCTCAACCAACAATCAATGTTTGTACACAGACATTTAGAGTATTGGTCCTTACGCTGTCACAATTAAGCCGTATTGATGTTTCTGTTTCCTTAATCTGCTGAAGAGCCATTCACACCATTTTACAATCTTCTCAAATGGAGAAAAGCAGCAAGTCTCCAAAGCTGAAAACAGGTTACAGCATTTTGCATTAGTGTGGACTTAGGCAGTGCCCAGACTGAATGCAGGACCTTTACAGTTTTAATTGTCTGTTTGTATGAGATGCTGATGAATTAAAAAAGACCCAACACGTTACAAGTGAGTGATATGTAAGACAAAAAGAGCCACACATGAGCAGCCTACAGTTTGGAGCCCTGTAGCCCTGTCTGTGTACGTCTCAGTGGTGGAGAGGGAGAGAAACAGTATAAGAAAGCGACCTTGGACCGGGTGAGGAGTCGCTGTTGAGCTCCGCATCAATATTTTAACAGGAGAGTTGACACATCAAAAAAAAAAAGAGAGAGAGAGAAAAAAGGAGAGAGAGACAGAGAGAGAATGCCCAGCGATTCTAGAGTCATCTAAAATTCATGCATGCATCATCTCCGCCATGAATATTCATACAGAGATGAATATTTAAGTGCGACTCCTATAGAGAAATTAGGTTCATCTTTACACTTATCAATAATTCGCAGACCAGGTGAGTCTCATCGGCTGCTAAATAAATCATGTATGCACACACACACACACACACACACACACACACACACACACACACACACAAAAGAAAAGTTTGTAAGGAGACAGAAAGAGTGGAAAACAACACAAAGTTACGTGTGTGTGCGTTGCTTCGTAGCCTTCTGGGCAAGAAAAGACAGAGAAGTCAGCAGTTCGATCCCAAACACTGGTGTTCGAGCAGAACGACAGTGTGTGTGTGGGGATCTGTGCATTAGTGTTTTTAACAGTGTGTTTATGGGTTGAGGTTAGAATTACATACGAGTGCCCTCACAACTATAGAAGAGCAGCGTGTGAAGGACATAAGGGGACGACTCTGATCACTACACATGTTTTTTTCTGTCTGATTCATTTGACTTCAATAAAGTTATTACACACACACACACACACACACACACACACACACACACACACACACACACACACACACACACACAGGAACTCAGCCAGTGGCATCTCATACACACACACACACACACATAAATGCACACACTCCCCTATGATATGGTTATGAGGGAGGCTATGCCTTGTAATCCTATTCTCCTTGGTGAGGATGAAGACATGATGTGTGTGTGTGTGTGTGTGTGTGTGTGTGTGTGTGTGTGTGTGTGTGTGTGTGTGTGTGTGTGTGTGTGTGTGTGTGTGTGTGTGTGAAGTGGGAGGACAGACAGATTGATGGTTGAATGAAGGCCATCATTTGCTTTGGCTACTTCTCCTTTTCTACACATTTAGACATTCTGAGTGTTCGAGCTTCAGCGTCAATGAGCAGTCATTGCTGCGCCGTTCAGCAGCTAAACGTGGGAAATTTAACAATTTCTTGACATAAAACTATTATTTGTGCGATGTCAAGATGAAAATGCCTTCATACAGACCTGTAGCACACACAGGACGTGCCGTACAGACAGGAGAGAGGTGGATGAAGCTCATTCCTTTCTGAAGCACAAAGGTGCTGAGATACAGGTCAGTGGTGTTTTCTGATGGAGCACCACTACACATGATGGTGCTCATCTGAACACTGCTGCTGGTGTCTAATGTGACTGGATAGTGTAGCAGTAAGATTGCTGCCCTCCATGCAGGAGACGAGGGTTGAATCCCAGCTTAAGCGAGACCTCCTCAGGTTTACCCCTGTACCCTGTTCCATGTGTAAGTCGCTTTGAACAAAGGTTTCTGCCAAATGACTAAACGTAAACGCAATGACAAGAACACAACAGACGGCAGTGTCTTGATGCACTTAGAAATAAATATGGAGCAAAACGTGTTATGTAGAACTCTGGCTATCCTCTGGATATTTCCTTTTTTCCAGTGATTCCTTGAGTTCTGTTGCACGTGCTTATTAAGGGTTGTTTGCCTCATCATCTGATCTGATATGTGTTGTAATGAATCATCGTTTGACATAAAAAAGTAAAATGGTCACAAACTTGGATTTAATTTAATTTAATTTAATTAGCAGATGTATAGGAACTGAAGTGTGAAGCAATGTTACCTGTTTAACCACAATTCAGTCTCATCATCACCTACTGTGTCTGAATGTTTCGGAGCCCATGCTAATAGATTTACCAGTGTTTGGCAGTGACCGCAGCAGTGTTCAGACTCATGGTAATAACTGATCTTAAGTGAAAGGTGAGGTTGTCTTACCTTGAACAGGTGATGTCTCTGCTCCTCTGACATCATCAGCTGGTGACTGTCCGTTACCATGGCGTCCATGTCCATTAGCCAATCCCAAAGCTCCTGGTATTCGGCCTCGAACTCCTGCAGGCTGGAGGCACAGAAACAGAACGATTATTAAGTTGAGTTATTATTGTTTCTTTTTGCTGTTACTGACTCTACTTTTTCAAAGGTTATTGCATTTTGTGCAAACATGTCAGCTGACGACAGTAAACTACAGGAAGCTTGGGTAAAAGGTGAATCTCCCCTCAGTCAGATTCTGCTTGATCCTCTTACTTTTCTTTCCAATGAACCTTCCTTAGGGTTAAGGTCCTAAAGGGAATGGTAATTTGCATTTCCACTGCAGGTGTTAAGAAAGAAGAACTACAGCAGTCACAATAATCTCCAGGTCAAATTCATATTTGAATTCGATTTAACAGCCAGAACACAAGTCTGGATTCTACAGTTATTCTACAGTTCTGTTTTCCAAGTCATGGATGACCTACAGTCTGCACTGTCCCTGAACACCTGTCACCAAAGAATGAAGCAGCAGGTTTAGGTAAAACCGGTCCTCTTATTTCCTCCTTAAGAGAGGAAATAACCACCTTAACTAGCATCTTTAGAGGACAGTTTGGAGAAGGATCCATCAGCTGTGTAATTATCTTGGTGATGAGCTTCTGTCAAACACCAATCACGCAAACGTTCGTCCACTGACAGTCGGTTGGCAGTGGGGCAGACAGTCTTCTGAGACTTACTATTAAAAAATTATTAACCCACATTTAGCGCTTGGCAGGTGTTAATTTCGAACTGTGCTCCCACCTACCTGTGACAGCTGGCTTTTGATCTCGCCTTTGAAATAATTTACTTTATAAGAGATATGAACACTTTAGTCTTCAGATGTGGACAGATGACATGTTGTACAAGCCAGTTCTTGTCCAGCACAACCTGTCTCTGAGCTGATCTGCAGCTCGTGGGACAAATAACGATGGACAAGCTCGTCTGAGGGACAGGACGGACAAAGATGGAACCAGTGAAGAGACTAAAAACAACCAGATCCAACCAAACCTCACTTCTCTTATCTTACTCCCTCAGCACTTCCTCCATCTCTTCTTTACCACATTACCCTCCCTCATTTCCCTTCCTGTCTCTCTCCTTTAGATTCTCATTTCCACCTCATCCCTCCCACTCTCGCCCTCCTCCTCCTCCCGTCCCCTCGCCTCCTCCCCCTCGACACAGGATCACATCAAATATTTATGCTGTTGGTACAGGGGCCGATTGCTCAAACACACACATTACTGTCAGCCGTTTTGTTAAGGTGTGTGTGTGTGTGTTTATTATTTATATATTCTGTGGTTTTCAGTCTCGGCGGGGATCACCAACATGTTTCTCAACATTAGCGGTGAAATTGTTTGAAATTCTTCGGTCGCCAACAACGACATTTTGACAGCTCTGTCAGGCCCACAGCATTTCCACAACAACACACACACACACACACACACACACACACAAAATATATGTATATGATAGTCAACGCAGCCGTGCACAGAGACATTCATTAAAGCACAATCACACACAAAAGCAGTGTCTCACATACACAGAAACAACACACACTGATAATCACACACACACACACAGTTAATCAAAAAGCCACACACACGTTAAACACAACATAAATATCCACATACACAGCAACTCGACAAGCCATCAAAGTAGACAAAATAAACTATGAATGAAATTACACAAACATGAAGCAAAAGAGAACCACGTCCATTTTTGCTATTTTCATTCATCATGAAGCCAAAACACTGAACGGGACGACGCACACGTTGCTCCTCAGTACCTACAGTATCTCACCTCAACCCTTTAAGTAACTCTTCACACTCAACAGCCTTTGAAGAAGTGAAAACAACACAATACGTCCTCTTTTCCAAAAACTGCTTCTATTCAATCATTTCATTCCACAATCTTTACGTTGTTCGAACTTTCGAAATTATCCCCACCTGCCTCCACTTTACTAAATTGTCCTCTGTCCGTGAACCACCTCTTCTCACCACACCTGTGCACTTTTCCATCAAACTCTTTACTTTTCAAACATTTAACATTTAACATCTTCACTCTCTTCCAACGTTTTACTCTGTGACTTCAGTTTATGGTAATGTCCTTACTTTCCAGAGTAAGTCTCTTAAGTCTCTCTTAACTTTCCATATTTTGCTCTTCATCCTTAGTTGTCATCAGCCTGTCCACCCCGCCCCCTTCTACTCATTGACTAACTCTTCCATCATCTATCCAACTGCTCCTCGCCCTCACGTCCAGATATCTTGTCCCACTTCTTCCCTCTCTTCACATATCTCTCAATGAAATAAGAACTAAACAGAGAAGAAGGAAATGAAGGAAGCGAGTGCTGTTCCTTCCCCCGAGGCGGTGCTCCTCATTATGCGCCGAGCCGAGCGGCCCTTTACCGGCTCAGACAGATGAAGCAGATACAACACTTGCACAGATTGTTTTCTCTTGTCGTTTGCCGTTCTTCCACACCCCAGCTCCCCTCCTCTCCTCTGTTTCCGTCTTGTTCTCACACTAATGTTAACTAAACGCTTTGTAAAACAGGATCTCTCGGGGGGTGAAGACGGGAAAACAGACAAATCGGAGAGGAAGGAGCGACGTGGTGGCACTGCGGGGCTGCGTTCAACAACGGGACAGTTACACAGTGTTTGAAGTGTCAGGCTCGCTTTCTGTCACACAGCGCTGACGGAGCGCGTGGGAGTGTTACAGCCATACTGACATTCAGTCACTTGAGGAAATGTGAATTATAGAATTTTATTATTCATTTCGAACTCGTTATAATTCAGTTAACACATGAAACAGTAGCACCAGTAGCTGATATCATGTGAATAAGTACAAACCTACATATTTGGAAAACGTTGTGAGTAAAGTCTTCTGAAGTTGAGCAGTTAAATGTGTTTTTGTCACCCAGATGCCGTAGATCTGATTTATCCTTCCAGTTGCATGTGCAAAGTTTAGCATCAGCTACGCTACTGCCTTTGAGCAAAGTATGTGACTCACTGGGGGGAGCAGGCCAAAAGCTAAAGTAGCAATACTGAGGACCCATGTTAATAAATGTTGATAGTATGTTTTAGGACATGTAAAGCCGGAGCGCTCCAGTGGCTGAATGGCGCCAGTCAATGCCACAGCTCTGAAACAGAGAGACAGGTCCACAACCACCCCTTCACACTCAACCTGCTGCCGGCCTGGTGGATACCCCACCCCTGTCGAGGTGGAGTCTGCTATGTACTAATGCTCCCTAAAGCCTCTAAACACTCTGATATGTCCAGAGGAAACCAACACTTGCCTTTTTGTGTAGACTTTGCACAATGAAAGTGACAGAGGAGCAGCCAATCAGCTGCTGTTCCAGTGTGTTCAGGGACAGTACAGAGTGCAGGTCATCTGTGATTCATCTGTGATGAAAGTGGTCTAGAAACAAAATAAACCCTCGTGACGATGCCATTGACTTCAAACTGCAGGTCTTAGAATGAACCTCTGGTGTCGGCTTGTTGGTTAAAAAACACAGCGTCTTTCCGGTCTGGCTTAAACGGATGGATTTGCCATCATCGTTCTCTTTCTACTTCTCACTCCCTCTTTTCATCACTGTCTTCCTCTGTGCTGCTGCAACAGTGATAGCAGCTGTAACCGCTGTCTCTAATTCATCATCCTCCATACAGCAGCAAGGAGAGAGGGAAGAAGACAGTGAGAGGAGGAGGAAACAGGACTGTATGGAACAGTACTTCAGTGGGGAAAGAAGAAAGCAAATGAAGACAATAAGTGGGAGTGTATGAAAGGAGAAAAAGGAGAAATAAAGAAATGAAGTACAGATTAGAGGAAAGGGCAGAGGTGAAGGGGATGATGGAAAGAACAAAGCAGACGCATGACGGGAGCTGGACGACGGAGAGAAGCTAAGTTTGAAAGGAAAAAGGAAGTCCTGCAGAGAAGGGGATGTACAAGGAGCAACATGATAAAAGAAGGAGTGAAGGGGCTGTGAGGAAGAGGAGAGAGGGTGAGGAGGAGGAAGGACATGAGAGGGGGATGAAGTGATAGAATGAAAGGTTGAATGAGTCATATTGGCAGCAGTCACCTTTCAGTCAGAGACCGTTGGATTTATGAGGTGATTCACTGACACTCGTCCTGTTTAATGGATTCATCCCACGGACACATTAAAACCCAACTGTCAGTCAGCAGCAGCACAGCGCCCCCTGCTGATAGACGCACATTCACTCATTCATCCTAATGCATTCATCCCATACTGATGCTCTGATGCTAAGGGATAAGTAAGGAAGCAATTAACTAATGAGTAAAGTAAGTGAATGAATGAATACGTTATTGTGTAAGTTAATAGAAAGGATCACCTCACTGGTTCATGGATGAATGAGTTAATGAATGAGTGACTGATGAAGTGAGTGAATACCATCACTCACCCATTCACACAAAGAAGTGGCATCACTCATTTACTTATCCCTTGTTTTACACATTCAATGATACATTCACTCACTCACTCAATGTTTATTTATTAACATTTATTTAGCCATTCATGGTTTAATTTATTTATTAATTGATTGATTGATTGATTGATTCACTTCTTTCTTCCTTCTTCAATCAATTTATTTATTTATGTCTTTCATCAATTTGCTCTCTCAGCATTTTACTCATCACTGAGTCTCTTTGTGGTTACACATGAATGAATGAATGAAGATTTATTTAGACTGCGTTACTCTAATCTGAGAATTTAAACTAGTATAACTTATTGTACATTTTTTATTCTTCAACACAGTAATAGATGATCTTTAACATCAATAAGCAATAAATATTTTACAAATAATATCGTCAAAGGTCACTGACATGAAATCATTTATTTTATACTAATATACTCAAAATGTCGTTTTTTATCTGTTTTATCCTTGTTTTAAATAAAAACACTGAAATAAATTTAAAAATACCTAAATCTAAATTTCTTTTAGCATTAATTTGAAATTAAGAGATTTTGTGTGAGAGCAGTAAATAATTCAGTCTGACCTTCATTTTCTTTACAACTGAACCAAAACTAGAAATCTCTACTGAGCTGAACTCACAGCAGCCAAAGAAAAACATGTAACATCCAATTAATATGAAACTCATCAAACACACCAGTGCACTGGACACACACACACACGCACACCCGTAAATCTGAAAAGCAACAGCTAATATATGAATACCCAATTAGTGTCCAACACATTCAATATAAATTACTGAAACATTACGCTGCAGCCACAGAGGACTGAAAATCACAAACAGAAACAAAATGAGTGTTTCATTTACATGTGTGTTTTCTGTCTGTGTACATAAACAACTTTTGTATTTAAATCCCAAAGAAGACAGTCCGCTGTTAACCAAACTGCAATTTACACTCAAATTAAACAGTAGATGTGTGTGTGTGTGTATCCTTCATGTAAGTCACAGACACGAGGTCTGCAGAAGACACTACAGACTCTCACTGAGCAATTTAAGCTTCATTTTTCATTTGCATACACACGACGTGTGTGTGTGCGTTTTTTATTGTCTGTGTCCGTCTCAGTGTGTGTGTGTGTGTGTGTGTGTGTGTGTGTGCCCTGCGTGTGAGCGATAACCGCAGAGTGAAGCTCCTCAAAGCTGGGGATGAAACGCCGACAGGCAGCGTGACCAAAGACGCCGCTCGCCGAGCCGAGCCTGGCCACACCAGATTACTGCTGTTAACACTCAAACTCTGTGTGTGTGCGTACGTGTGATTACATTTAACTTTATGTGTGTGTGTCGTCCTGTTGTTCGCAGTTCCACAAACACGTTACTGTGTGGCTGTGTCTCTGTCTTGTTAGTGTGTCTTCTTCATACCAGAGAACAATCGTTACCATCCATCCGTTCTATAGACTCTTTTTCCACTTAGAACAAAAGTGACTGAGTCTCAAACTTGAACGATGAAGTAAACAGGAAGTGAAACATCTGGGTTTCCAGAGGAGGACAACTTATTTTTTCATAAATACAGTATCATTTTCTTCAACAGTCCGTCAAGCTCTTCACTGATTTTTAAGGATGATGTTGTTGAAACCATCAATGAATAAACGTCACCAGCTCGTCAGACTGAGCTGAGGCCACAGATGCATCAAGGAAAACTGAGCTGTTTTCACACACAGTCTCCAGATGATGTCCAGAGAATCAGAGTTTTACACATGCAGCACACAGCAGGAGAAAGTCCTAGTCAGACGTTTTCTCACATGGGGAGATACACACAACTTGGTATGCTCCCCGGAGCGACATCACATTCCTAATGTACCCAGACATAAGGTCCAGGTATCTTCAGGCTGTCTGACATTACTCACTCAAGTAATGTTCAGGGTTCCAGTGCACGTGTTGTACCAGAGTGACAATAACTATAATAAATGTACAAACATCAACAACAGGGTTCACGTGATGCACATGTGTCGAATACTGTGTGCTAAGGAACTTGTATTTTCATGTCACATGACGTGCTGCAGCTAAGCTGATGTAAAGTCAGGGCGTTGGGAAGTGTTGCGCGTTCACCTGTAGTTCCTGCCCAGCTGACTACAGTGCCTCCTGTTGGTGAATGGAGCGTAGTGCAGGCTGCTCAGTTTGATCGCCATCTGTTCCAGGGCAGCTCTCTGGGCTTCACACTGACTAGAGAATATTTCAGCCTGAAAAAAAAACACAAGGATTGATTGTGACAAGTTTATTTTTCTGTAAGTAACTGTAACAGTAAATATCATCCACTAAAAACAGGTTGTTGTGGTATTTTAGGCGCCTAATGATTTGATATTTAAGCATCATTTGACACCATTTCACATATATACATCTTACACTATAATCTGAAATAGAGCATCACTGTACAGAGAAAGAAATTATACCACACAAAGCTGTAAGTTCTGTCTTTTTGATTGAGAGGATTTTAATCTTTAAAAATTCCTTAAAGTTACGCTGGACAGAGCATGTTGGAGTGTACACATAACAGATGAGACCTGACACAATGACTGAACAGGGTTTGGCACAGTTTAGTGGAATTGATGATGTTTTGAACTGAATCAAACTGTTTAAAACTGTTGTTTGGTTTAATTTTTTAAAACCCGTTTGCAGAATAACTCGATGCAGTGAACACTACAGTCTATACAGTTTTACTGGCTCCAGCTAAATTCTTTGTAATTTGCTAAATGTAATTAATAATGTACAAGCACATGTGAAACATGTAAAGAACAAATCAACTCAGTAGATTTAAACTGTGGCTTTAAAATCTGTAACATACAGAATCAATGAAGAACATAAAGGTAATTGTGTTTTTTTAGCTTAATCGTTTCTCAGTTATCAGGTGTGATCAGATCAGCAGATTCAAAGTAAAGTCACATGCAAACAATCTGTTGTGATTTGTTAAACCTCTGTGAACATCAGGTGTGTGTGTGTGTGTGTGTGTGTGTGTGTGTGTGTGAGACTAACTTGTGTCTGAATGGGATCATCTTCCTCTGAGTATGATTAGCTGTTTATTGCAGATGAATGAGATTCGACCACGCCGTGTTTTGACAGACGTGCCCTTTAAAGCCCTGTGAGCGGCCGACAAGCCACTAGAAACACACTCCACGCTTCTCCTGCTGCCTCATCTCAGCTGGCGCACACACACACAGACACACACACCATCTGTACATGTATATGCATATAAATGGATACACACAGTGCAGTTTCTCACACACAACCTGCACAACCTTGTCCATAAAACTACACACGCACAAATATTTAGCGTGAATCCCCCTTCTCTGGCACAAATTACCTCACACACACACAAATGTCCCATAAAACCACACACACACACACACAAATTGACCATGAATGGCTCCACACACACAAAAATAAACACACATATTCACCCACTGAGTATGAAATGCTGCTCTTTCTCACAAATTATCCTTCACACACACACACACACACACACACTCAGTATCCAGACACAATCATATAGAGGCACTCAGCGCACCGCTCAGATGTAATTGCATACAAACTATATGGAGATGAGGTTTCAATTGAACCAATGAAGGCAGAGTGAGTGTGTACAAACAGTGAGACACACAAACACACACATATGACCGCCTGCTTTTTCCTCATTCAGTAACAATCTGAATAAAGTGTCGTCGCGTCGCGTTCGCCGTCCGATCTACTTAGCGGACTCGGCGGAAGGATCTGGAAAGGTCATCCAATCTGTGGAAGGCAGAGCTGCTCAATCAGAGAGCTAATAAACAAACCGGCAATACACAATCAACAGCGCTGTCTGCGTCTCTGCGTGTGCGAGAGCTTTGTTTGTGTGTGTGCTGCTATTACAGAAATGAAACTAACTGGAAGCTCTCAGAGAAAATGTTTCTCACTTTGTCTAAATGTCTCTCCACTTTCATTCATTAATTCTTTCTGCTTCTCTGCTGGATGCTCTTGCAGGCTGTTTGCTGGCTGGTTAGTCGGTCAGTGAGTCAGTAAATCAGTCTAGTTGCTCGTGAGTTGGTTAGATTGTTCTTTTCTTTGCTAATATGTTATTTCACAGCTTTTACCTTCAAGTCTGGGCCCAGAACTAGATTCACAAACCCTCTAATTCATTAAGTAAAAAGGTCTTTTTACACTTACAGCGATTATGAGGAGCTGTCGAGCGACCAAATGATTAATCATACGTACTCAGAGGAGAGCAGCCAATCAGTCACTCTTAAAAATCACTGAAACACACACTAAAAGTTCTTCTGATTTTAAGTTCATGTAGAAATCTAGAAATAGTACAAAACTGCTGAAATTGTGCTGCTGATAAAGGAAATGAAGTAGATCTGAGAACAAAATGAAGTCTGGCTTGATTCTTATTACTTGAAAAGTCCAGTTAAAAATGTGTCAGGTGAGAGAACTACAAGAATTAGTTGATGTAGTCCACTACAGTTATTTGGACTGAATTCTGATAATAAAAAAGGTGATATCAGAGTTTGTGGAGCTCAGGAAAAAAAAGACATGCCCAAAATACTTGAAGCTAAATTTAAAAGCTAATATTTAAACACAAAAAATAGATCAGTCAGCTGTGAAACAATTTACAAAAACGTTAATACAAAAAGATGTAACAAACACATCTCCCATCAAGAAAATGAATGTTATCGTGTCGTACTTTATATCTGTGCATAAGTTCACTAAAACCTTTAAATCTGAAAGTCAGTAACTGAGTCCGTTACTGAGGCTCAATCAGTTATTTATTCAGTTCATCTTTTCCGTAGTTTGCACCAAGTAAGTGAACGCAGCCTTATGGTTGTAATTGGCTTTTTCATACCTAACAGCTGACTAGAGCTGTAATGAAACACACACACACAGATACACACACACAGATACACACACACAGATACACACACACACACAGTGAAGCAATTTCTCCTGGACGCCTTGAGGACACAGAACTGGAATGCAGTGTCTGTTTAAAACACACACACACACAGAGACACACACACAGAGACACACACACACACACACACACACACACACACACACACACACACACACACACAGTGATGAGTTGGGCTGCTTCCCAGTCTGAAGGATCTTCAAGGATTTCTGTCAGAAATTATTCCTCTTCAAACTAGGCTCATGGCTCCATCTGTTAGAGTGTGTGTGTGTGTGTGTGTGTGTGTGTGTGTGTGTGTTTATTGTGCCCTTCTGTGTACTGAACTGTAACAAGATCAAAACAAAAGTAAAATGTACATATTTCTGTGAGCTACTCTTATATATTTGACACACACAACCAGACAGACCTGAGCACAGAGCGGCACAAGCAGAAGATGGTTGTCTGTCCTAATGTGTCAGCTGTGTAACATGTTAATAAAAGAATAGAAACACAGAAAATAAAGTTGTTTGTTGTTTTCGATCTTCTAATATTGTTTCTATAATTTACCTTTGGTTGCTCACATCATCAAATATTTTGTATACACACCTTCAGTTAAACCAGTTTCTCGGAGCCCCGTCCATGCAACTGATTCACAAGATGCACAACTGCATGTACGTCCATCTGATTTACATTGGATCCATCTGTTCTTAACCCACCCATAAGGCCCCCGCTCTACCTGCCAGTAGACACAGTAGAACATACTGCACAATTTCTACTGCAACTGATTTTGTGCTTTGTGTGTGTGATGTTTTATGGAGGAGCTGAGTCCAGTGTTTCCAGTCTTGTCTTTAACGCTGCTAATAGACACAAGAATCAATAAGAATCTGCCTCATTTGATGAATATGTAGACCATCCCCTGACACACACACACACACACACACAGCCAGTCTGTGTTTTTCTATAGATCTGCTCGTGTGCATGTGTGTGTCTGAGTGGACGGTAAGTGTGTGTGTGTGTGTGTGTGTGTGTGTGTCAGTACGCTGAATCAAGTCATTTTAGGGCTTTTTGTTTACATGTCAGGGCCAATTTACCCAGCATCCCTGGAACCCTCCCAAGCACATCTCCCTCAAGATGTGTGTGTCTGTGTGTGTTTGTTGGTTTCATGCTTAAAAGTGCATGAATGTGTGTGAGTGTGTGTGTGTGTGTGTGTGTGTGTTTGTTTGCTGGCAAGCGACCATGTTCATCTGATGCTGTGAAAATGTGGCTCGATCCCCTACTTGTGTGCATGTGTCCGAATGTGCTTATGTTAGTGTGTGTGTGGTCTCCTGGGGTTTTCCCAGGGCTATAACTGCCAATCAAACAGCGGCGTTAGGACTGAGAGCTGAAGAGCAGCAGCAGCATATGAACAGAGTGGAAGATCTAAAACACATCGTCTGCCCCTTTGATTTATTAAAAACCAATATCAGCTAATAAATCGACGCACAAATCATCGGACTAATCAATCACGTCACAGATTATCACAGTATCAGCATTAAATCCATCTCTGCCACAGAGCATGCTACCCATCAGTTTAGCCTCCTGTCACCTGTGAAGCAGGTGTGACACGTGGGAGTGACTGTTCCAGGGTCCAGCAGCGCCTGCGGTGTGCCCTCAGCATAGTTTCTTTAATCATGCAGGAACATCTTAACGCCACGAGTCATGTGAATGAGTTCTTGCCCGTTGGCGGACTGTGCTGAAAAACACTCCTCTAAGAATTCTGCAGGTTTTGTCGACAAAAAGGTGACATGGAAATTTAAAGCACGTTTCACACACGTCCTGTCCTCAGCTCACTGAGTGGTTTACTAGCATTTTTAGACAGAGATGAGACACAGTGGGGTGTTGTGTACTGTCTCATACATCCTGTTGACAATGAACAGCTGATGTCGTCGGCAGTGTGAAGCTGTCGTTTGACTACACGACATTGTTCTCGCTTCGTCATAAAGCAACATTTAATAACGTAAGAATGATGATGGCTCATGCCAATGTTTACAGCGTGCTCTCACATTGGTGACACGTGTTCTTATGAATGGATGTTGACGGTTTGTTCCACATAGGTAAACTGTTCAGACTAAAGTAAACTGAAGAATAACAGTGGGTCAGGACTGGCCTTTGGACTGAAAGATGGAACACAGTAAGTTTAGCTGATCTGGTTTGAATGAATGGTTTTACTAGAAAGACGTATTCAGACTGGCTGGTTTTTATCCCTCTGCACTGATTAATGCGTATGATGATAAAAGCAGAAACCAAAAAAATGTTTCCTCATTTTCCTGATATTTTCTGTAAGAACTGTATGAGAAGCTTAGTTTATAATAAATAACACAAGTTGACAACAAGAAGAAAAAAAAAGTGAACCATGAACAAGGTTGTTGTTTGTCTTTTGAATCCACATTTGACGTTAATGTCTTGTGACATCACTGTGTGTGTGTGTGTGTGTGTGTGTGTGTGTGTGTGTGCAGCAGGTCAATACTGGAGTGAGATATTCCAATAACAGGGTGTTTTTGTCTTGATAAAGCAGAGCAGTGGGTAATGATACCAGATCAATAATGGATATGAGACGGCTGCATCCAGCTGCCAACACACACACACACAAACACACACACGGTTGCGTGTCGATACTGTAATACAGTTTGATTTGTGTGAAGCAGTTGAATGAATGTTCCGCTTTCATCTTTAAGTGCAGTATAAAATAATAATAATTGCCAGCAACACACACACACACACACACACACACACACACAGAACACAACCTGTGTCCAACAGCTTCAGTTTGTTTCGTTACGAACAAAGAATAAAAATGACAATGTGAACAATCATTTCATTTGTCTGCATTAAACGTGCATTTAATCTCTAAGACAAAATATAATTTATAATAAAAATATCACAGTAAGACTAAAATAACCTGCAGTATCTTCTGTGTCTGCATGAATCAATCAAGGATCTTCTTAAAATTTCAGCCACAACACAGTATGATATATAGTTTGTATTATGGTGTGATAAATCGACTAAAATGATCTGTCTGTGATTATTAGCTTAAATAATGACAAGAATATTAATATTGGTCATGTACATAAATCTGAAGTGATAAACAGAGCTGCGGGTAAAGAGTGTGTGATTGTCTGCAGGCTGCTTGTGTTCTCCAGATGTTTCTGCTGAGGATTTCATCCAAGTTTAAAATCAACTGAAAACCTTCAGCTAACCTCCACGTCTCCCTCTGACCTTCGACATCCTCCCTCAAGCTCATCTCCTCTCTTCCTCCTTCACTCCTCCACCCAGCCCTCACCCGTTCTCCTTCAGAAGGAAAAGATGGCGAGAACAAAGAACCCACGGGGAATCTGAAAAGAAGTTCTCATTGAGAACAGATGTGGAGCACAGACAGTGTGTGGGTTTGTCTTTTTTAACTGATACTAGAAATGGTAACTTTTTCATATCAACTACTACATACAGTACAGCGAGGCCACTTCACAACCACAGCTCAGCTGTTCCTCTGAAAAGTGTAAAAGTTCAGGTCAGTGTGTGTGAGTAACGCGTATGTTCCTTCTTTTATATGGTCTGTTCATGGAAAAGTAACGTTTCGATTATTACACTATTCTGTAAGATAGTTAAAAACAGTCATGCTGGCAGCCTTAGATTCAATTTTAAATAAAATACCAGGTGATTTCGGTTCGTGAAGGTGAAGCATGTGAGGTGACCATCCACCTCCTCCTAAAACTCCCACAATGCCATGTGATTCTCTGACTGATACCAACTCGACCTCTTTTCTCACTCTTTTTCATCAAGATCAGATTTTCTATGCTGGTTAATTATTTCCTAATCAGTTTGCGTGTTAATTAGAACAGTGGCTAATTTTAATTAGCTATTTTAATGGCTGCTGTTCTAACACCTGCCCCGAGCGCTGGGCTGCGCAGTCGGTCAAATATCTTCTCCTCAAACCAGTTTTCCAACTCTGGGTGTGTATTGACAACATGTAGTATGATGTGATGTTTGTGGCCGTTAGAAATCTCTGGATGTGTTCAAGCTCTTATTTCGAGCAGCACAACTGAAACAAATACAGTAAAGTGTACAATATTCCATCCATCCATCCATCTCCCGCTTATCCGGCACCGGGGGCAGCAATCTAAGCAGGGACGCCCGGACTTCCCTCTACCCAGACATCTCAGAAAATGCCGAGACGTTCCCAGGCCAGCCGAGAGACATAGTCCCTCTAACGTGTCCTGGGTCTTCCTCTGGTCCTCCTCCCAGAAAGACATGTCTGGAAGTCGTCCCGAGGGCATCCAAAACACATGTCCAAGACACCTCAGCTGAGTGTAACGTTGTACAATTAGTCTCCTGGCATTCCATTAAAATGTAGCACCTTATTTTCTGTTTCACATTTTTTTAATATGTACAAGTAACAAACATAAAAATAATTGTCTCTAAAAGCTCCTATGGCAGGTCCCTCAGCATTCAGAGTTAGCAATGGGTATCGCTAAGTTATCTGCTAACCACCTACACCAAAGTTTAACTTCCTCATCTGCTTGTTAAACATGCTGCTCGCTCAGACCTGTAACGTTCTATCATGGATGTATGATGAGACCTCTTCTTAATAAAACCACAACCTGAACACAGTCACATCTTCTGCAGTGAGACACGGCTGAGACTGAATAAAGGACTAAGTACTTAGTGTAGCTGTTTTGTCTGGTGGTATAAGTAAGAACAGCGTCTACATCTAAATATAATTTGCCCGGTTCACAGTGATGTCAAATATTTCTAATTATATTTACCTGATATTGAGAATGAATCAGTAAACTGAAACAGTACCCTTAACACTTAACAAGCAGATGCAGCTTCTGTTCCTGCAAGTTCAGAGGCTGCAGTTCAGACACCTCTGTTTGCTCAAAGGCACCTGGGCAGCCACGGCTTCTCCTCCGAAAGTCACTAATATTTTTAGTTTCACTACAAAAAGGTTTTTGACGTTGGGTTTGAAGTAGTCAGCAGGAGTTTGGCATCTTGAACTCACTGACACACACAAACGCAGACGTCCGTGACACGTCTCTGTGCTAAATTAGCTGATCTCCCAGCATGCTCTAGTGAAGCAGACCTAAAACACTATTAAGAGAAAACGTCAAGCAGCCCAAAGAGAGAGCAGAGCGAAAATGATGATCACCTAAAAAATCAATAGCATCTCTCTAGTCTCTGCTAAACAGACAGAACAATACAATGCACTGGTTAACAACGCAGCAGTATGCAGCGAGAAGTGTCTGATTGGTTCAGAGATGCTGACTGACAAGGTCAGACGCACTTTATTGTCATCTACTGTTTCTATTATGCAGAGCAGGATGTTGTTGTCACAGACGACACAGAGGAACAAATTAAAGCGTTTTCCAAACTGTAAACTGGTTAATGTCAGATAGAGGGTGGAGAGAAAAGAGAAGATGAACAGGGGGAGGGGCAGAAAACATCTAAAGTCTCCAGCAGGGTTTTAGTCATTTATTTAGTGTTTATCTTCTTCACTGTCAAATTATCTGAGCATCATCTAAACACTGCAGAGAAGGTGGATGAGTTTTCACTCACACACCCACACGAGCCAGCGTTAGGGTTTGAGAGGAGGTCATGAGAGGAGGTGCCCCTGTGCTGTGCTTCCATCAAGCTGCAGCTATGTCGCCATCACATGCTTCAGATTGCAGCTTAACTATCAGCTGGTAGTTGGCTCTGGTTTAGAGCGACCAGCGCGTCACTGTGCATCACTTGTCACAGTCACAATTCTAATATTGTAGGTTGCTGATATTTAATGGAGGCACCGAAGACTGAGCCAGGTTGTAGTATTTGGATAGGGAACACATTGACTAGTGTCATTAGGCACAGGGGTGATTACTGTGGCTCTGAGAGATAAATGTCCATCACTGTTTAGTGTGGAAACTATTTTAAAAACTAATGTCATTAATGTCATTAACAGCTAAGATAAGGAAGTGATGTCATTGTTAGGAAAAGGTTTTTGGACACTGAACACATTTTGAAAAGTGAGTATGGTTGAATAAAGTAAGTAAGGTTCTGTTCGTTCCTTCCTTCTTCATAGATGTGTTAAATATTAAATGTTTGCTTTAGAGTTACAGGTACAGGTGTGTTACATTCATTCAAATCCTCATAAGTATGTTTAACTACTAATAAAGAATACAATCTACTGTCAGCAGGATCGACACAACTAATCATGCTCTCTTCCTGTTGTTTTCATCCATCCCTCCATCATCCTCGGTCCATCCCTCCATCAGGTAGAGTGACCTTGTATTTCATTTACTGATAATTACATGGATTTATTCCACGAGAGGCTTTAATTAGAATGCTAGAAATATTGATTGCCTCTATCATCTCCCTCTCTCCTCTCCTGCACTCATCCTTGCACCCTCCCTACCTCCCTCCCGCCCACCATCCATCTACCCATCCCTCCATCAGCCCCCGAACTGTTTGAGCTTTGGGCAAAAAAAGAGAAACGAGGCAAAAGGGAAAGTGAGAAAAGACGTGTGGGATGTTTGGGTTTGGTTGTCAGATTGGAATAATGTTTTGTTTAAAGCTCAATATTGACCTGTCATTAAAATACAAAAAAAATATATGTAAGCACTGCAAGTGTATGTAGAAAGTTTCACATGTTGCCAATTAATGTTAAAGATAGTCGAGGAGTTATCAAACTAATTTAAAACATGGCTACTGCACAGCAATCAGAAAGTTTCAAAGTCATAAAAATAAAATAACAAAAAGAATAATGAGTCATATGAAAAATACATTTGTAGTCTTTTAGTCTGATTACAGTTCAAACTACAAAATACATATTTTAGAAATATATCAGGTAAACACAGTTTAAAATCTAGTTTATAAGCCAGTGTTCACAAGTGAGTCGGGAGTTGGTGGAGACCAAATCAGAGCTTAAAGAGAATCAATAATAATCTACAACTACAGCTCATTCATTCATCGGTGATCCCTCATGGGATGATAATATTGTTCTGTGTATGTTGAACATGTTCAACAAATCATCTTCTGAAGGTAGTGATGTATCCAAAGAAAAGAAATGGAATAATTTAAAAAGTGACAGAGTAGAGAACACTGCACTTTCTGTTCACTTTCTGTTCACTATGTTCAGTTTTCAAAATGTACCAACAACAAGAAATATATTCATTAACAGCTTAGTAGTGATAGTTTGTGAAGCTGATATTAGACTGGAAACAAAGAACACACTGATCATTAATTAGCAGCTTGATCATTAATTACATCTGTATCATCACAAATGCATCATGGGAATGGAAAATAATATTGTTTTGTGTACGGTGCGGACTAGAAATAAGCAAACAAAGAAGGGGAGAATTAAACTAATGGGCGGCTGAGCTAACGGGCCGCTGACTTTATTTTCTGCTGGCCGAAGCAGAACTCTTTTTTTTTTTTTTTTTTTTTTTTTTTGATGTTTGATTAATTATTTTGGTGCCAATCCATTTCTGCTTCCCTCCATATTTAATTAAAATATCATTTTAAAACATAATTAAGTTTTTAATCCGACTGCGAGTGAATCTCCAGCAAAGCAAAGACTCCTCTGTCTCGCTCTATTGGCAAATTGGAAGCTGCCTACAGGCTACACACACACACACACACACACACACACACACACACACACACACACACACACACACACACACACACACACACACAATCACACACACACACACACACACACAGGTAAACAGTGTACTTCTACCAGTGTTTCTACCAGTGTGGTAGAAATACTGTGAATTCTCCTTCAACATGACCACAACCCATCTAACCGAGGCTGTACACACACTGTGTGAATGTGTGTGCACACTCAGCGTGCACGCCTCTCGGCTCCTGGTGGCCGAGCTAATTATGCATGAAATCAAATATGATTTAAAAAAATAAATAAATAAACAACTTTACAAGAAACTCTTCCTCTGCCAAGACACAAACTCAGCAGGTGGGAGACGATCGTGATGATGTGTGTTTTTGTCTGGATCTGTGTGTGACGACAGGAGCTGAGCTGTATGGATTCATATTTGCTCTTGTTATAAAACAAACTGTGGCTGCTAGTCTGGATTTTTCCTGCTTTATTCTGAAAGACAACCCAAAAAGTCAAGTTTCAGTAACGAGCTGAAAACTAGGAATTATGTCTGTCAATATAGAATTCATATATAATTATATCTGTGAATATATAATATCTTCCTTCATTTATTTTATTTGTCAAAACACATTTGCTCCAGTTTCTTACATTTAATTATCTTTAATATGATCTCTCTGTGCAGATTTTACTCTGAATTTAAACTACATTTATTTTTGTTTACCTCAGTTTTCTTTTTCTTTGTTTTATTTTATTACAATTGGTCAAAATGTTATTAACTATAAGTTTTTCCTTCCGAGTTTAGTTTTGTCCGTTTAAAATTTGGCAACAAAATATGTGAAACGTTCTACAAATAAGTAGAAGTTCAATTAATTACGTATACATTCTCATTTATTATTCTCCATTTTATGTTACTTCTACTCCACAAACAGCAGTGATGTCACCTGTACACCACTGCAGCCAGGTGACATCCAGGGGGTGTCAAGGTAGTCCTCACTTATAAGAATAATATAATTTTGAAAAGAAAAAAAGAAAAAGAAAAACAATAGACGACTGCTTGGGGGAGAAAAACCACCACCTCACGCCTGACTGAGCTCAGATCATTAAAAATGCAGCGGGCTCCTCCAGAATCAAATTACCTTGAGCCCATTCAAAGGTTTCTCATATCCATCACCGTGCACTGTGTGGTCTCCAAAACAAGCAAATTAGATGTGGCGTTTATTTACGTGGCAGGTGGTGGAGGGGAATTAAGATTTTGGGGGGTAAATTACAGGTAATTAAGGTCCATTCTGTGTAATTTGCAGCTATTAAATATAATTTGACGGCGAGCGTCTGGAACTGAAAGAAAAGTGTGACGTGACGGAGAGGAGAGTGACTATGTGGTCCTTCTCTTCTATTTGCTCTACAGTACCTCTCGCCTCCAATTCACTTCCTTTCACTCCTGCTCCCACCTCCCTCCACCTCCTCTTCCTCCTGCCTGGGCTTCCCACTCTGCTCAAGGACACTATTCCAGTTATTTTCAATATCAAAGATGGAACATAAATCAAAAGTAACGCGCACTACAGCAGCTACAAGCCTCAACATCCACTGACTGGAGAGATGTGGTGTACAGATTAAAGGTAGAATGGTAGAAAGTGGAGTGGAGAAGAGAGTGGAGACCACACTGCAGACATCTCAACATGATTCATTAACTTGTTCATATCAGAAAATGTTGCTGAACTACTTTGAAGAAAAATGAAGCTTGATTTTGGAAAATTCTTGAAACATTTGGAAACACAAGGGAGAGACAATGATGGGATGGAAGCATTTCAACTTTTAGGACTTAATAAAAACCCTTTTTTTCTGGACATGCAGGGAAAGAAGGAAAATGTGCAGAGAGAGAGATAAAGAAAGAAGACGAGAAGGAAGAAGACAGCCAGCCTCTGTGTTTCTGACAGAGAAATATTTTACGGCTGTTGGCATCTGCCACAATATGCCACTATTGCCCCCAAGGGCCTTCTTCACTGAATTATTATGGTTTCCATGGCAACAACACCACATACCAGCCCCCGGGGGAATTTAGAAAAATCTAAAACACAAAACCAACCGAGATTCTGATCTTTTTACAGCCCCGTTAGTCGGGATGGAAACCCGTTTGGACCAGTAAGATCGCTGGGCTGAATTAGCAGCTGCTGTAACGACAGCTGAGACGACCAGTGTAACGCGGCGCGTCCTCGAGGTCACATTAAAGAACGTCCTCGAGGGCGGGATAGATTTTATTGGACAATTCCAAACACATTTGGGCAGAATTGTAAAATCAAAACACTGTGTCTCCGAAAACAAACATTTTCTCAGCATCGTGTTTGATCCTTCTCAAAGCGCCTGAAAGCTGTTGTAGCTGTGTCTGAAACTTCAGCTCTGATCTGTGTTTTTGAAAATTAATAACCACTAATTAAAACAGTACAAGGCTGCGACTGATCTTTTCTAGTAACAAATGAGGTTTTGTTTGCACATTCGTCACCACTGTCAGTCATTTAGATGTTTTTATTAAGATCCTCATCATTCACAGAGAAGATCCAGGTCAAAGATACAACTTAACTTACTCAACCCTAAAATGATCTCACCTTAAACACAACTCCTGCGAACATACTTTTATCTCTTTCAAAACTACACTGCTGGCAGATTGAAGTCACAAAGTAAAATAACTCTTCTCCAGATGAAGGATTGCAACGTTCTTCAAAGCTACATTTCTCATCATCCAGGTTAAAACTAGCCACAAACTTCTAGACTAATAATTATCATGTGAACTAAAAAGACTTCAGAGCTTAAATATACACTGTAGCAGTGACAACCAGCATGATGATACCATTTTACTATTTAATAATGACATTTGCCTTCAAAGATCAATTCGAACAGCAACATTTTAGTTGTAAAGTTCAGTGAGTTGCAAAAGTTCAGACTGATTTATTGATTGATTGATTTACTGTGGATTAACCTGATGTAACTTTGTCCTGTTAGTTAAATTATTCTTCACGAATTTTCCTTCTCAGGAAAGTTTGTGAAACAGAGCTACATAAAAAAGTGGCTTTAATATTTGTGGCACGGTTAGCACTCTGCTAACAGAAGGTTTCGCTGTGGAGACGCAGACAGTAGTAGTTACATAAAGTTATGTACTGTCAGTCAATATTAGTATCACATCTTTCCTCAGCACTGTGACTAAAGGTGTCAGCACTCGTCACCTGACCACGTCTAAGGATAAACATGTGAGGAGCTGTTCCAAATAAACACAGGAAGAAAACAGAATTAACAAAAGAATACAATAAAAGTAAAGGAACTAAGAGATTTAATGTGACTTTCAATAAGGGATTTCAGTTTTTGATCACTAATACATTTGCAAACATTTCCAAAAACATGTTTGCACATTGTCATTACTGGTGGAAATGATGATAGTATCAAACCTACAACACAGTAAACTGCAGTGGACAGAATACTGAAGCCAGTGAACATGTCGTCTCTGTGTCAGTTGTGTTTTGTCTGCAGGTAGTTTAATGATTTTACATACAAGTGATTTATCATAATATTTCCAAGACAACATTCTTTTATTCTTCATCTCTCGCTTTCCCCCCGTCTCTCTCTCTCTCTCTCTCTCTCTCTCTCTGCAGTAGCATCATCTAACTCCTCGGTCAAAGCAGAATAATTGTCAATGAATATTTAACAAGGTTTCAGATGGGAGGATAGACATCATCCTCTCTCTCTCATCCACACACACACGCGCGCTCTCGGTTCTCTGTGATCCAGGCAGAGGTTAGCGATACAGCGTGGTCAGTGGTGCGTACAGCAGCCAGTGGATTAGCGGAGGGGAGATGATGAAGTGCAGAATAAATACTAAATAAACACCCTCTGCTTTCGCTCCACATACAGTAACAACGCTCAGCTCGGCAGCCATTTCTCAGCGGTCACTTTGTGTCCGTCTCAACCTCCACCTTCGCCAAATGGACTCGTTTTACTGAAGGAGGTCATGAAATTGTAATTAACCACCAGCGGCATTTGTAATTTTTAGTCCGGTGTGGATATGGGTGAGTGTGAAAACTTTAAAATATTCAGTGGTCTCATGGGAAGAGTCTAAATGTGTCCAAGACGCTGCAGGTTTAACTGCCCCATGTGCAGCAGTGAGCCCTGCTGAAGTGCCCCTGTGCAAGAGACAAAGAGTGAAAAACAAAAGCTCAAAAACGGTGGAAACAAACAGCAGTAGAACGGTCCTTAAACACATCAGCACGATGAACACTTGGAAAAAAGAAAATCTATAAACCCACAACATCAGCATGAACCCTACTCTGTAAAGTTTTTATTGTGAACTTATTATCAAATAACGGCCTAAGAAAAATGCGGCTCCTCAGCTGCTAAATGCTCCACTAAATGTTCCCCTGCTGACTGGTGGAGCTGGTGGTGTACAGTGGGGTTATCAGAGCTTGTTTGATGAAAGCTGCTGTCTGATGGTGCTGGAAACACTAATGCTAAGCTATAAAGTAAATGTGCTGCAGAAAAGAACTAGGAGTAAAAACATGTTACACATGACAGAAATATTAGTGAAGCCTAAATGTTTAAACTTATTTCCAGAGCCTTTGCACTGTGGGATTAAATGTACATATGAAATAAATAAATATAGAGTTCATTCTCTGTGTTAAGCAGATAATAAATTTATATAATCTATATTTGATCAGAGGGTTGGAATTAAAAAATATTATATCAGCCAGTATCTGTGTTACACTAATACAGTGTAAACTCCAGAGAAAGACTGAGTCCCACGGACTGAACCTGAGTCCATCAATAGTGTAAGTAAAAAAAGTTTCAGTGTAAGAACTTTTTATTTATTTTAGGATCAAAAAGTTACACAGCTACTTGTGTTTTTAGAATCTAATGATCACAGTGCAGCGTTAAACTTGTTGCAGCTGGTCCATGGACCTGAAGCAGGACTCAAAACGTGAAACGTGGTTTACACATGCTCTGGTCTGAGGGGACCCCAACCCAACAGAAAATCTATGTATGTGTGCAAGTAAAACCACAGACCACCTGGTTTCTTCTTCCCTCTACTTACTGTAGACTAGTCCACAGCGCCCACTACAGTGTCGGAGAGCTACAGCGGAGACGAGAGCATGGCTGCATGTAGCATGTAGCATGTAGCATGTTCCTTTACATGTGCACTCAGTGCTGTTGTTACTTTTACTTTCTAAGTCTTCTAAATGTTTTCAGGCTTAAAGTTAAATAATCGATTTAATCTATTTCATCGCTGTTTTTTTATATGAACTAGTTTTTATACAATTTGTAAAAAAATTCTGAACCATTATTTCTGGTAAAATTGACAAATTAAATAATAATAATACTAATTTCTTTATTTACTCACTATCTTTAGTTGCAAATCACAGTATCGACCTCAGATTTGGGTCAAACTTTAATAGGGAAAAGGTTTCATTTCCAAACACCTTCCTGAATATTCTACACCCTCCTTTCTCCCCCTTTCACCCCCATCTCTCTCTCTCTCTCTCTCTCTCATTGTAATCAGCAGCCCTTACAGCCAATCTGCTGGCCATAAAACTGTCTGCAGCCTGATGATGTACGGTTCACAGAATTACCTTATCTGCCTCTGATTTACTGTGCCTCACAGGTAGAGGGACAAAAACAGCCTCCACACCTCTGCCACATCTATCCATCCCTCCACCCGTCCCTCCATCCATCCTGCACTCCCCCTTTTCCTCATCTCAACCTTGTTTTTTATCACTGTTCTGACAAATCTAGTCTTTCTCTCATGTTTTAGCTTTCCTTCCAGTTCTTATTTTTCCCCTTTATTCTGTCCATCTGTTCTATCCTTTTCCTTCCTCGTCTTGTTTTCATCTCTCCATCTTTTCATCTCTCTCTCTACAGCATGTTGTCTTGCCTTTGCGCCACGTGTTAACAGGTTAGTCTATGTGCAACTTAGGTTCTCAGGATAAATTCATTTTCAAAGCAAAGCATTTTTTCACTTTTTAAAGTTGATATTTATGTGATGAACTTGAAATTAAATCATTCTGTACTCCAAATCCAAATCAATTTGAATCAGGAGATCAGGGCTGATATAAAGTCCCAGTGAGATAGTGTAATACACATACACACACACATACACACACACACACACATGCTCTACTCAAAATAAATCAACAAGAGAAACAACCACAAGACAAAGAATCAAAGTAGAATAACAAGAAAACACAAATTGACAGCAAGATAGATATGCACACACACACACACACACACAGACACACAGCATCAGATGCTGTGTTAGTAATTACAGCCTATAGTGGTCCCAGTTGCCTTTTATTTAAGAACAAGATGGTGAATCTTTGATCCCAATTGAGAGAGAGGAGTGTGTGTGTGTGTGTGTGTGTGTTCGTCTGGGTTATCATCAGAGCGGATTCCTTCATCCGCCTCCCTTAATGAAAAGTAAATAGAGTCCACTGTTTCAGAACATCATTTAAATCATCTGGAAAACAGGCGGAGAGGAACACAAAGACGACCACTCAGAGCAGTGAGAGACAAATCATCTCATCAGTTTAAAAGCATAACAATTCAGTGCTCTTATTTTGAAATGCAGCCCTCTCTTCTCACATTCGTTCTCTCATTCAACAAGAAACATGGTAAATATGTTAAACGAAAGTGGACGTTTTGTACCGCGTGTTAATGACATAAGCGTTTATATGTTTGTGTAAGAAATGTTTGCAGAAACGTGTGGATGGATTTGAGGGAGGGTAGAATAAAAGGAACTAATAAAACACCAAGGAGTCATATGTGACACTGAATTCTAGTGTGCATCTTTCCACAATGAATAACTTCCTATAACTTCCCGGATAAAAACCCAAATGTTTTCTCCAAACTTTTGTCTTTAACAATTCATCTCGACATTTATTTTACTGCTGCTTCCTAAATTATGAAACCTTTTGCAGTGTCAGTGAGTAAAACATAAATATAAGTTTGACTTGTGCATCGAGCTGATGAACCGAAGCTGGAGGAGAAACACCAAAACTTTTTTCTCCAACAGTCTGTCAAAGCGTCGAAGGAAGCAAACTCATTTCTCGACTCTCCAGGCGTCTGCTCGTTAACAAACCGTTCTGCCACTGTCGCCTGCCACTTCCCTACAACTTTCATCAAACTCAACTACGTCTAATAATCACCACCGCCACATTCGTGTTTAACAAGGTAATATGACACAAACCATCTGTAGTTTGAAAAAAGACAAGAAAAAAAAAAACACTTTACATATTCACTTTTACCATCCGCGTAATTAAATATTTGAAAAATATCAGGAATGGAAAATTAAAACAGAAAAAGCCGCCGCCACCACTATCAATTTATTCCCTCTCTCAGAGTGCATTAGAAACATCAGATTGCCGTTGGCAAAGACACAGAAAGAGCTCCGTGTGTCTTTTTTTTCAAACTCACTTTATAAATTACATTTTGGAGTGCTTTGGCATGCTAATACCTGCTGCCACGGAGAGCAGACAGCGTTAATTATTTCTTATTGGGATCGACGGCGATTATTTGCATATTTCATTTAGCTGTTATAGATGTTGCAGGTGGGAGGGAGGAGAGCGGGGCGTGTGAGACACTTTTCACTTTGTGTCTCAACAACTTTAGGATGAAAAAAAAAGATGGATTCACTGACCGTATGTGTTCGTAGGAGTGTTAATTTAGGCGGATTTCAGTCATTTCCATGAGCTGTGGCAGATTATTGGTGATAATTAACAACATTAGCTTTCAATATCACACAGCTTCTGATGCAAAAAGGTCAGAAAGCAGTTTTAGGAACCTTAGTGTGCATGACTTTGTTCTAGCTAAAACATTAATTATAGCGTCATTTATACTCAATTGGATTCATGAGCGGCTCGATGTGACTACAACAGCAGAAAGTCAAGTTTTTAAAGAGCTTAATGTGGAAACTGAACTGTAGAGTTCATTAAAAACACCAAACTACCTGGAGATGAATTACAAAAGTTAGAAGGAACAATGGAAAGGGAAGAGGAAGTTGGACAGTTTCAGTATGATTGATGATCAGGTGTGAATTAAAGCAACATGAAGCTCAACCCTGACATCGAAACGTCATCGTTATTTATTTCTGTTACCCATATCATTCTATTCTGCAATAATCCAAAACCCAGTGGAAAAGTCTCATTGGGTTTTTATCCGCTGAACCAGGATGATGCTAACTTCAGTGTTGGCCTACGATAAATAAAGAATTTAAAAAAACACAGCGTCCCTACAGTATCAGACCTAATTAGTTCTATGGATGACGCATTTTATCTCTACGTTTCCACTTGGAGCAGGCGTGAAGACGTACTTGTGAAACACACAGGTTCAGTACTTTACATACTGTTCATCAGGTTCTTTATAATATATTCCATATACAAGTATGAAGAGACGTCTCTGACTAACATCAGAGAGTTAAATATCTTGATACTTTGTGAATACATGAATTCCTGATCCTGCAAACTTTCATCTTTTGATTTCTGTTAAATCAGTCACCTACAGCTGCTGTTATAGTGTCACATAACGTTTGTAACATAAAAGCCCTCCAGCTCCAAACACTGAGTTTTATCACTTTCAAATGACCTGGAAATGCAGCTTTGCAGATCTTAAACCAGGGATTAACACCAACACTGAGATTTTTTTTTCCCAACACAAACTATCTTGATAGAGTGTCAGCGCGTGGTTAAACTAACTCTCCAAACTTCCCAACTTTAATCTTAATTTATGTAAAGTGCTGTGTGGTGGAGCTCCGGGAGCGGGACGAGCCTCTGACTGGCTCTATCAGGTATCAGGCAGGAGTCCAACACTCGGTAATTTGATTTAAAAAGCTTGCAATAACCTGAGGTCAATATTTAAATCACTCAGAGGGGGAGAAGAGCCGCTCTGCATTTTCAGGATACTTCAGTCTCCACGCTCAGAGTCAACCCGCCCAGATCTCTATCACCGTCACTCCTCTACTTCCTGTGCTGCTCTTCCCCTTTTTTAATTCCTGCTATTCCCCATCCTGTCATTGCCTCTGCTGTCTCCTCTTTCCTGTGTCGTGAACTGAAATCACTGAGAATTCAGCCTTTATAATGAAAGTATTGATATCTGAAGTAAATACACGTCTATTATAAGAATTGTTGAGAGAAGTCTCCTTTTCTCTCAATGATGCCCCATGATTCGACAATTTGAGGGCTGACAGATGAAAGATGGGGAGAAGGGATCAGTCAACTGATTCAAATCAGGTTTTATTTACATAGATGAAAATCACAAGTTTCCCTCAAGAAGCTTTTTAATCTGTTGGACGGACGAAGAGGAATCACACAGATTTACATTAGCGCAGCAACATATAGGAAAGTATGATCCAGACGCTGAACAACATCCAGGTGCTGCCGAATAGACCCGAGCCTCACAACCTCCTCTCCACATTCTTCCTTACTCCTCTTTGTCGTGCCCTCCCCCTCCCCCGTCTCCCCCGTCTCCCCCCCTCCCTCTCTCCTCCTCCTCTGTGTGGTCTGTACGGTGAAATAGAGGCCTGAGGCCAACAAGCTGTCTCCACCAGCAACACTGATAAGACATGCACACACACACACACAGCCAGAGTCACCATGCAAGTGCCAATAGTCACAATCACACATGTACAAGTGCCTCACTCACACACTCACACACACACACACACACACACACACACACACACACACACACACACACACACACACACACATACACCACACACACACACACACGTTAAACGTTATTTAACTCAGCTCAGACTGTGTGAAGTGCAACCTAGGAGGTCATTTATCACGTCTTACCTTAGAAATCTCTCTCTCGCTCTCTTTCTCTCCCTTTTACACACACACACACACACACACACTCTGCACACAGAAACACCTAAAAAAACTGTGTGTGTTGTTTGCGTGTCAGAAATTAGTGTGTGGCAACATGTACACCTGTGTGTGTGTATGCTCAGGGCTGTTTGGTTCAGCTCTCTAACAGGATTTGTGTCCCCTGTGTCCAAAGGAACATGGTCTAATCTCGACCCATCATCTCCTCTTCCACTTTACCCTCTGTGACACGCCTCGGTCTCCCCCTCTGCCCCATCACCCTCCCCAGGGGAAATTGGTCTGTTCCAGACTTGCAGACTCTTGAAAAATGTAAATGATAAAATATACAGTGAGACTTGTTTGATATGTGTTAACTGAAGAGGGGGTATGTTTGTAGACAGCAATGTAAAAATTAAGAGAAAAGTCTTTTAAACTCATCCAGTGTTCTTCCAGGAGCGTTTTTAAAATGATTAAAAAAACAAAATAAGGACAAAGTGCTGACTTCTAATAAATAAATTAATCTTTTATTGCCTTTTCGATTGAAATGCAAACTCTTCTAAGGTTCCTAAAGACGCTGAAAAACACAGAGGACGTGACCTCAGTGTGTTAGCAGTGAGGTTATTAAAAAATCATGGTGAGTTAGCCAGTCTGGCAAAAAGGTTTATTCGTCTTAAGCTGTAATAATGTGACAAACGTTGAGTCTAAAACCTTTAATATGTTTCAGATACATGTGTCACGTCAGCACAGGAAAATATGTTTTCAATCAGGCGATTGTGTCTTTAAAAAAACTACTTAGCTGTAAATCAAATTGAACAGATTGATTTTAATCCATTTCCTACAAATAACCATTTTTACCTGATCAATTTATTTTAAAACTGAGCAGATAATTCTCTGTTCTCTCGTCCACATATGAAAACACTTTGTTCTTGTCATATTTCCTTCACATCTGTAATATATCGTCTGTCTAAACATGATGACAGTTTTATAACACGTGAGTGATGAAACTCCAGAGAAAGATTCAGATTCAGCAGCTGTCACTGAACACAGTGTTTGCGTGTGTGTGTGTGTGTGTGTGTGTGTGTGTGTGTGTGTGTGTGTGTGTGTGGGTGTGTTACCAGACCAGTCCAATCCCCTGTAATGTGACAGACAAATCCCACTAAGCTGTTAAATATTACACTGCTTTCACACTGGTATTAAACACCTTTCTACCCTTCTCACACTCCGTCTCGCTCTCTGTGTTCACTCACTCTGCCAACACACACACCCACACACACACACACACACACACCCTTCACCTTCATCTTTAATATACAACAAAACACTACAGATGTCACTTGAACATCTTCACACAAGCACAACAAATCTTTAATATGCAGCAATACACTGAAGAAGCCACATGAAACAGTAGGATCACATGATCCATCAGTTTGTCTGTGTGCGCCCAGGTGTGTGTGTGTGTGTGTGTGTGTGTGTCCTAATCCCTGGTGATGGCCGTCTTGTCGGAGCGTTATATTTGCTGGTATCAGTGTATCTTCTCCTCGCCGCCTAATCCCACCACCCGGCTCTGATATTTCCTGACATTTACATGAATCGCCCCTCTCCACACGGACGGATGGAGAGAAAGAGAGAGGAAGGGAGGGAGGGCAGAGCTGGAATATGGAGAGAGGGAGATGGGGATGAATGAAGAGGTGGAAGGATGCAGGGAAAGATAAAAGGTGAGAGGGAGGGGACCGAGTCTAAATATCTACAGGCGTTTAAAGGGAAAGTGAAGAGGAGAGATGGACGAAGGATGGATGAAGTAAATCAAGAAGAGACTGAACGACTGAAGAGGACAAGAAGCAACGGGAAGAAAGGAAATGAAGGACAGTGGTGAAGCATGGAGGAGGAAGAGGAGGAAGAGTTGATGAAATAAATAAATACGATCTTAAAAAGTGCTACTCAATGAAGAGGAATGGAAAAAGTAATTCCACCTTTAGGATTATTATGGCTCATCTATGTTTGTACTGTGTGTGGATTTGGTGTCAGTTCAGCTGGAGTGACAGCACGTTCACATTCAGCACAGCCTCCTCTCCCATATCTACACCTCCTGTAGTGATTTATCAACATGATGACAAATGAATTATAAAACAATCAAGCTATTAAACTATTTTCACTTGGAGCCTAATTATTGGCAGCTGTAGCTTAAGAAACTCTCTCCTGAAGTGGGCCAGAAGAGGTGTCACCTCTAAAACTGGGCGCCTGGTCTGAACATGCAGTGTCAATGTGCTGCTATCGACTATCACTGCAATCAATGTGCCGATGATCATTATTGTGTTACTATTATTAAGTAAGTGATGTTCTGCTGTATCAAGAAGGAGGAATGAAGGAAGGGAAGCTGCATAAGACTGACCTGGAGAAGGAAAAGGGGTGATGAAGAGAGGAATAACAAAGATAAATATGAATGGATGGATGCAGAAAGAGAGAGTGGGCGAGGGGGCTATGATACAAGAAAGGACAAGTAAGGCTGGGGGTCGATGGATGTATGAATTAGACAGAAAGGAGAGAGACGGGGAGATGGATTATGAAGAGAAATAAACTGTAGGCCGGTAAAGAAAAGGGGAAGAACAGGTAGAAAAGAGAGAGGGAGGATGAATGGATGAAGAAATAATAAGTTAAGGAGGTAGGTGTAGGTAGCAAAGTCAGGAAAATGGAGGGAAGGGTTGAGGGAAGCAGATGAAGGAGGAGTGGAAGGTGGCTTCATATGAATCTTAATTCACTTAATCATTTCACTGTGAAACGTCAAAGACTGGAAGTCAGATGAAGGATGGATGAACAGGACAGAACAGAAAAGTCTCAGACCTCGTCAGCAACATATGTTAACACAAATAACCACAAGCTCTAACGAGTGCCAGGAGACACACACACGTACAGTATTACTCACTGGAGAATCGTTAAGGCCTCAATTAATGACTGCACATGTTGTTGCAACAGCGGCTACATCAGAAATTAATTAATAGGAGATGAAACTAAAAAGCAAAAGGACAAAAGATCACGTAAAGTTGACAAACTAAAGGCAGATTTACCATCTTATACTTTAACGGAAATTCTACTTAGTGAAGAAGAGACGAGGTGTCAATCAAAGCTGTACAGATAGTAGAGGTTCTGAAGATGTTATGAGTATTAATAAGTGGCTAAGTGGACCTTAAACAGGACAGATTTGTCAAAATACTATAACAAAGCATGGACTTTAGTTACGTTTTCCGAATGCGATCCACTGATGTTTTCATCTATAACTTATTAAAGGTAAAGTCACACTCAACAACACCAACAACAAATAGGAGAGACGCCGAGCACCTGTTCTGAGTCCTCTCTGCTAATTAAAAACACAACTGCCACCAAAACCTCCAAAAATCCACATCTCCATTAGGAAGACTCGCTGTGTCCAACCTTTTCATGCTTTGTACTCTAATGTCTTTTGTGCTACTGGATAAACAGACATGTCACTGGCTGTACATTACTTATTGAAATGTGTGTCCATTAAACACAGTATGTGGTGATGAAACACAAATGAATGCTCCATTTGCACTGATCATTTCCATTCTCTGTAGAGTTTGCACCTTTATATGTACATAACTACTAAAATATTACATTCACCTCTGTGTTATTTTGATTATGCTGTGGTGTAAGGTTTTCTATGAATGAATGAGGAGCTGACTTTATTAACACACATGTTTTAAGGTGGTGGTTGTGCTGAATGGAGGGTTTATGATGTGCAGGACTGACAAAACAGCAGACCCAGAGTCCAGAGTCAGGTTGGGTTAAATTAAATAAATAATAATAATAAATAAAACCTATATAAAACCATTTTATTTGTGTAGAAATCAGAAATAGATATTGAACATTTCTTTATTAGCCACTCTTAATGTTAAAATCTTCACTGCTATCGTCATTAACCACAGATCATGATGTATTTAGACAAACTCGTCCAATAGTGGAGGCACCAGCAGCCTGCGCAGCTGCAGTCACACTCACTAAATTGTATGCTAACTATCTTCTAGCTGGGTGTGAAATATGTCATTTGCTTCTGCTCTTAATTGCACTAAAAATGAAGATTAAGAGGCTGAATTATTGATGCAAGTTGGTATTTAATCTTTTGTAATGAATACTGGATCCGCTGTTATAAATATTGTACGAGGTTTCATAATTTGATGAATTTATTCCAATTTGCCCTTTATTTTGCCCTTTAGCCAAGGTTACCTTCATTTAAACACACACACACACACACACACACACACACACACTGTGGTGGTACCCTTACACCTCACTAACACAACCCCCTATTCTTTCTGTGTTGAATGAATGAAGTGTTGAATTTATCATACATATCTAGAAATCCCACAAAACAAAGAAGCTGTGAAAAGAGCTGAATTCCATTTTACAGTTTTCTCTAAACAGACTGAACAAAAAGGTTTATCCCTTGAAAGTGGTGATAGATCAGGAGGTTGTAATGACATTTCACACCGAACTTTGTATCTAATCAGCATCATGTGTGTTAAATAAATGTCAAGCATGGTCAAGGTAAATGCTACAAGATCATCTCCAAGCATCTTCCAACCACTGCAGCTGTTATTATTAAGCAGTTAAAGGTTCTTGGGACTGTGGCCAAAGACACAAGAGGAAAACTGAGCTCCTCACAAAGGTAGAAAAGAAAGAGAGAAACATGAGCGCTTGTTTAGTCTAATCAGCTCATGTTCAGGGAGGAAAAAAGAATCCTAAGACGAAAACACACCAACCCCTACTGTGAAACATGGAGGAGGCTCGGCTATGTGGTGGTGTTGCTTTGCTGCATCTTGAATCTGTGCAGGACGCAGAGAGGAGAAAGATTAACAAGGCGTTCTGAAAGGAAACGCTCAGCCCAGTGTCTGAGAGTTCTGTGTCAGCTGCAGCTCATGGCCGACATACATCTAAAATCTCAGAGAATATATTGATGTGTTCTGAAGCGACCTGCTATGAATCCTAACGCTAATCTAACTTAACATCTGTGAAGAAGACACCGATCTAGTCTGAAGGAAGGGGAGCAGTCAGATCCAGATGAGTGGAGAAGTGAGTAAGTCTCTTTGAGAGCTACAGAAAGAGCTTGATTGCAGTGATTGCCTCTAACGGCCTGAACCATTTTCATTTGTTGTTCCATTAAATACTGAATATACTGTAGAATAGTGGATGATGACTTTTGTCCGTCACTTATTTCAGACAAAACTGTCTTTTTTCTCTTTTTAAACCATTACAAACATTTTACTCAAACGTCTGCACAGAAAATACACAGACACACTCAAACCTGCAGTGGGCTGTGTATACTACCTACCCTCTGCCCTCAGTCATTTGTGTATAATCTTTTCCATAAATACACACACACAGACTCAGACACACACACAAACACATAAACATGATGCCCTTGGTTGACCTTGCAGTCTGCCCCGCAACCACCACTCCCTACCCCGGTGTCTGCGGCAGTAATTAGGCCATGCATCTGATTGTCATTAAAGAGCACTAGCAGATAATGAACGCGCAGTAAAGTCACGTTCAGGGATTTTTTTCTTTTATGACACAAATTATTGCTTATTTCCTCCACAGCACCGTCGCGCTATCTAGAGCTTAAAATGGGGCTTCACACTCAAAAGCATGATGCAGTCTGATGGTGGAAGATGTAAATGGTCACAGGTACAGAATGGAAACCAGGGAGAAGGTTTTGCATCCAAGTGTCAGAGTAAATTGTACTAGTTGTAAGATGAAGTGGATTAAATCTCTAACTAATTTGCAAGAAAACATGTCGGTTTTTAAAATATAAATATAAATACTGGACATGCTGCACAAAAAACAGTCTTGGGAGGTTTTGGGATTTGAGACTTTCCCTAAAAGACTTGATTGGCAACTTTACTCTGGACTCACCTGACTTGAGACTGAACTTTTACTTGAGGTGTTTTCCGTCTTGGACCTCAGATAACTCGTGTTTTGATTTGGACTTGTCTAAAACACTGGCATTCACTCAGACATGTTTTAAATGCAACAGCAGATACAGTATTTGTGGTTACCACTGAACACTGGAGGCTGTTTTGGCTGTTAGCGCCCACAGGAGGAGGAACTTGCAGGTTTTGTACTTTGCTGTTATTTCAGGTTCATTGTTCCACTGCACGGTACAGACATGAACTGAATAATTTAAAATATCACAGGAGTATGTGAAACATGTGACGCTGATTTGTATGTGTTTGTGCTGTGAAGCAGGGAACAGAAATAATTCAGCAGGTTCACACCTCAGTCTGTTGTTTGGAGGTTTTTACGGATCAAAGCTTTAAGTGCAGAGGGAGATCCACACAGATAATGAATGGACTGTTAATGTGCTGCGGCCAAGCAGCTAATGGACACACACACACACACAAATACAAAAGTACACTTTCACTATAAGACACACGCACACACAAACAGAGGCGGTAGCTGGTTAATGGCTGTCACTGTTGAATGATCACAGTGATCAGGCTGCTGCAGCGCTAATTGCAACTAAACTATCTGAAAACAACCAGAGTCAGGTCTGCTGCAGGAGGAGGAGAAGACAGAACAACAAGAGAAGGGAGAAGGAGAGAAAATTTAGAGGGTAATATTGAAAAGAAAAAGATGAAAAAAGAGAGTGACAAGGCAAGGAAAGAAAAACGGAGGAAAAAAGACGAGAGGAAGAGGGAAAGACAAGGAAATGAATAACCCAATGAAGACATAATGAGGGGAAGAAAAAGACAGAATTCATCTAAAACAACACAAAGACGTGGAGTAGGGAGGGAACAGAGCTCTGACTCTGGACTAAAACTGAACCAAATGATTGTATGTTAAGATAGGTCTGATCACAAGGAGTCGTCTGGTCCATATGTGGTCAGTATGTTTAAAAACAGGATCCAGGCAGACCGTCTCCATCAGCTCATTTTCATGAGAAAAAGGTGTTTGTAGTGAGACCGGATATGAGTGACGGCTCTCTGATCTGTGTTAATGTCAGTTTCAGCGGGTTGTTCCACAGATTCTCTCACTGTTTTCAATCTAAACAATTTTAGAAAACCACTACAGGACGACGTGGACTATCTGAAGGTCTGGGATTATTGCTACAAAGAGATTTTTATATATTTGTTGTCTATTGTATATTTGTTATAGCTTATTGAAACGATGCCACAGTGAATGTGCTGTAATCAAATCTAAAGGTGGTCTTACTAAATATCAGTGTGACTTTTTTTTTGGGATGGACAGCGTATGCTTATGTAGAATGTATTTGAAAACATCTCTTTCTGGGAGCAAACTGCAACAAGACGACAATACAAGCAAGAAGGTAAGGGACTGAAAAACAGGGAGAAGAAGCAGAGGATTCTCAAAAAGGGCCACAGACGACTCGTTTTTTCAACACACAGACACACTAACCACAACATATGAGTGACAAGACTGTTCCAATAAGAGACAGAGACAGAAAGCAATATTACATCTAATTATCCAGGTTGAGCTGATTAATCGGCAGCCAGTGAAAACCATCAGGATGTCAACTGGCTGTTAATGCAAACAATGCAACTGAGTGAGTGTGTGTGTGTGTGTGTGTGTGTGTGTGTGTGTGTGTGTGTGTGTGTGTGTGTGTGTCTGGATAACTGGGATCAACCACAGAGGAAATGGAGGGATATGAAGCAAAGAATAAAAAACAAACTAAAGCCAGATGAAAAAGCAACAGAAGACACAAAGCTAAACTGAAAATAAAAATTTCAAAAATTAGAAAATATTTTCTACCTTCAGGCCATCTGCTGGGCATAGACTTTGCCGATTGGTCGATGGGTCTCCCAAGGCTGTGAAAAACTCATGTGATTGGCCGGTGTACAGGAGGCGGGCCTGGATGCAACGGACTGTGCGGAGCATCCAGCCATGTTGGCGCCGGATCTGCCGTTGGAGCTGATCCCATTGGCTGGAAACCATATGGAGGATATCCTTCAGACCTGCAGGGCGAGAGACACAGGGATAAAGCAGAGAGAGAGAAACAGACATTCAAAAAGAGAGAAACATTTGCTTCAATTCAATAATCAAGCTAATTTCACATTTAGCAGTTTGTCACCTTTTTGTCATGATTCACAAAAAACCTTCAGTAAATCACCTAAAGATTCTTCCAACACAGAATGAATCATGCTAAAAGGACCAAACACAAAACTGGATCCTACTAACATTCAGTGTTTTCAGTGAGCTACTTCTTAGCTCTACCTGACCCTAAACTGAGGCCTGAGTAGTGCTGCTTTTAACTGTGACAAGGGTCCTTCACCTGTTAAATCCAATGTTCACCAAGCAGTTATTCAAGCCATCGCTCTCTTTTATCTGCCCTCTCTCCCGTCTCTCTCTTTCTGGCTGCAAAGGTTTTGAGAAAATATAAAATTATATTCAATGTTTCTTTCCCTGCCAGTCAGTTTCTGCCCGCTGGCTCTTCTTTCTGCTTTTCTATCTCTCCCTCCATCTCACTCTTTGTCTTTATCGCTCTGTGTCTCTCTTTCAGTTACATTCATATGAGTTCTCGTCTCTGAAGGTCACTCTGTTAATCCAAATATTAATAATGAATGGAACAGAGTTGGGGCTCACTTATGGCCACCTGTGTGTGTTTCTGTGCATATTCACTTGTGTGTGTGTGTGTGTGTGTGTGTGTGGAGATGTGTATGACTTTGAATGTGTGTGCGTCTGATTGTACCTGATTGGTGGGAGGTGATGACGGCGAGCAGCGCTCTGCCTTCCTCCATTATGTTCTCCTTCAGAGCGCTGCGACTATCCACGTTGAGCTTGAAACTCTGAAACACACAGAGATCAAAATCATCTTCTGTGCATGAATTAACACTGAGTCTGAAGAAGAAGACTTGTACAGTCTGGACTGCTTGGGTTTATTTAGTGCTGGACTTTGTTAACACTAGCCCTCTTTTACTCTTCTATAAAATATCTTCCACGTGCACGATCCATCCTTCACCAGCCTTGAAAAGAGACATGCTGCTTCTGGGGCTGGGGGCAAAGGATTGTGAAGTTTTCTTTTTTGAGTCAAACATATATATTGTAGGAGAAAAAGAATTAAGCATATAACACGAATGGAGGACAAACAGGAAGACTGACTTAGACCAGCGGCCTCAGTGAGAAAGCATTTGGATGAAAGCAACTGAACTAGGTGTTCAGTAGGGATGAACAAGGTGTTGATGTAGGGATGAGAGTCAGATGAAGACTTTGGAGCTCCTCTCCCAGGCCTCAGAACTGTATATCTCCAGAGTCCTGTTGCTGGTCCTACCAACCTGTCCAGTGTCTTTATTGCCTGCTGTTCTTTTCTCTCTTCTCTTTCCACTAACCCCAACCGGTCGAGGCAGATGGACGCCCACCATGAGCCTGGTTCTGCTGGAGGTTTCTTCCTCTAAAGGGAGTTTTTGCTCTCCACTGTCTCATGGTGCTGCTCAGTGGGGTTGTTTTTATATGTTGTTTCTAAATATTTCTGTATACCGATATATTTTGTAAAGACATAAACACTGTAAAGAATTTTATTGAATTGATTTGGAAGGCAGTGTTGGAAAACAGACCTGATCTCTGAACACCATTACAGCCTTTCTGATCTGGTCTCTGTGTGTGTGTACAAGCCTCAAGGTGTTCAAGCCTCAATACTTAACCACTTCTGACATCCTGCTGTGCTGCAATGAGAAATGCTGGATACAAACACACAGACAGTGCTCGCAAGACTCTGTGTGTGTGTGTATCAGTCATTTGATCAGCCTGATGATCTCAAGAGAAATTTGAAATTATGCAGAAATAAAATCTCTTTTTTATCACTATACAAAGAAACAACTGAGTTTGTTGTGCAATTAATTTGTTCAAATACGTACATTTAACCAACAGTAAGTCTGTTTTACTGACTACTGATGATTTCTTCACAGCAGCCACTGTGCACTCATGGTTCAACTTTGTATACTCTGCCTGAGACAGCGCTTCATCTTCAGTGAGGGATAGATGGGTGACAATATCAGTCAACACACGACAAGGTCACACCTCCACACCACCAATATTTATGGAGCAGGATACGCATAGTGGAGACGGATGGGTCGAAGTGTTGTAACCCCTCACACACAAACGACAGCACGCACACCGAGGGCCTCGTTTCTAAGGTATTTCTGTGACAAACAATTCAGCCATGAACGTATTATAATCACTGGATACAAGATCAAACATGCTGCTCGTTCCTCCAGATACAGTTAACACAGATATATATAATAATAATATATAATAACTTGGTTAAAAGTAAATGAAGCTGACGATTCTTGTTTTAAATTAAAAGTAAACAAACAGTTGCCTGTACTGAGTTCAGCAGGAATTGAACCCTCAACCCTGGTGCTCTGCTAGTTGTTCCTCTCAAGTAAAAACCTAACATCTCAGCTTTAAAGAATGTGAGCAGGCCGTGGTGACACCGTCCCGTACATATTACATTTCACGGATAAACAATAAAATATTACTTACCATCACACAAATATCACCAAATCATCAGCTCTATCTCTTCACAACGCCCCCAAAACACATTCATACATCAATATTATCCAAATAAGACACGACTGTCTGCATTCTGCGATCATTACTGCCCTGCAAACGTCATAAATTACTTCAAATCTCACGGCTGATTGAGTAATTTTACAGACTCGGCAGCCACGCTGCCCCATATAATTTCCAGATAAGCTGGTGAAATACCTCACAGCTAATAAACATAAAGTACATCTATCAGCGCTACAGAAAACACAGCGTGACTGTCTGCGTCTCTGGGATAGGGCCGGCTGATGTTAAGAATGAATTAGGTTGTGCAGATTAGCCGGGCTATCGGAGAGCAATCGTATTTCAGCGCCTTATTCCACCAGCGGTTCGGCTCAGTTTCCTCCGTTTAATATATGGAGAGCATAGAATCGATAAGAGTAGAACAGCCAGCCATCAATCAAGTGATGATAAGGCATGCAGAGCAGTTCTGCTTTTATGCACGTCAGACAGCAGCCGGTAATAAGAGGCTGTGTGTATGTATGTGTCTGCGTGTAAGAGAGATGAAAGGTGGGGAAAGTAGAGACGGTGAAAGAAGCCATCTAGGAAAGATGTGTGTACATGTACAGTATGTACTGAAGAAGAGAAACAGGAAACTACAAAAAACAGTTTGGAAGTCTTTCAAAACCTCAAAGAAAACTACCTGCACATGAAAGTAAAGGTCCATCAGCAGGAAGGTGACAAACCAGACACAGATTCAAAAGTCTGGGCCGGTGGCAGCTGAAGGTTTGAAGATGGTTTAAACAAGCAAAGTATTGGTTTCTCAATTCTTTACGTAGTGTCTTTTATGTGTTACGTAACTAAATCCAGGTCTGGTTTCTTTATCTAAATTATTCAGGAGCTTGATCCAACAAGTCCCCAAATTAAACAACCAAATATGTCACTGAAGGGTTTCCTGATGTGATGCTGATCTGAGCTTGTTTCTTGCTGGACACTTTTGTTATGCCATTCCCCATCTGTCTCTCCCCTCATTTCCTGTCATGTCTCTACTGTGTCTCTGCAATGACGCCATAAAAATGGCTGAAAATCAACGGCAGAGGCACAGCTGTGCACCAGCAACAATCATAGTTAGTGTGATGGAGGAAAGCGTACAGGTAGACACTTGATGTAACCGAGATCTTAAAAGAATACTGCATTTCCATGACAGTGAGCACAGACATGACCTTGCTGCCAAACACAATGTCGCTTTCATAATGACCTTAAAGATCCTGGGTTGGCCACTGGTATACAGCTAGCTGAACATCAGTGGAGTTCTTGGTCGAGTAAAACCCAGTGAGACGGTGACGGCAGCAGGTGGATTTGTGGATTCCTCTGCAGCTGGGTCCGTTGGCCTAAAAGGTTATAACTCCCTGCTCTAATTAGCATACACACACTCACACCGGGCTGAAACATGAGCTGCTTCAAAGCCTGAGAGATGAGGTTACCTGTTAGCATTAGCATATTAGCCTGGAGCGCAGCGTCAGAAGCCTGCCTAATATCATTTAGCTTTTAGCGTTGGCATATTAGCAGGGCGCTAAGAGGTGTGCTGCACTGATACGGAGATGACATTGAGGTTTGACATTGAGATTGCCTATAGAGCTGCACTGATCTGTGGCGTGCACACACACACACACACACACACACACACACAGGTTTGGGTTGATGAGACATGATCTGATCAAAAAGTCTTTGTAATAATGATGATCAAATTATCTCCAGTCAGACAGGACCGAGAGAAACTACAGTGGCGCGGCTGTATTCCCTGAGGTGTGGTGCATTTCTTCACCCTTGCCTCCTCGCTCTAGCCTCCCCCCTATTTTCTTGTGCTCAGCTTTTATATTAAGCAATAAAGCCAATGCAATTCTCTCTCTTTCTCTCTCAATCCTCTTTTTCCCCTTTTCCCTCTTTTCTCAGCCCTCTCCTGTGAGATTCCACCGTCATTCTCTCGGTCTTCTGGCTTCTCTCCATCCCTGTTATGACTTTTTATCTCTCCTTCTCTGTGCTTTCTCAGACTAGGTCCCACCAAAATGAACTTAAAACAACTCTAATCCTGGACTAAACCTAAACTTCCAGTGTAAGTCCTGAACATGCTGTTGTGCTCCTACATGCCCTGCAACCCTGAAATTATCTGAACTATTACCAGAATATACATATGAACACAAATGCCCCATGGATTGGACACAGCACAGACAGCTGTATAAAGGTCAAGGTTCACGGTTCTTTAATGTCATGTCCAGTTGAGCCTACAGTAAAAACGAATGCTGCACAACCACAACAACTGTTTTGCTGATGTTGCTGATACATCCAAATAAATATAACATTGATATCAAGGCAAAAACAATCATCATTGCAGGTGAGCAGCCTCGTCCGCCGCCTTTGACGAAGCAGACTTTTTGAATAATGTCCTGTCTCTTATATCTGATTGTCCTGACACTCTCTGGAGTTCATGTGAGAAATGGCACAGGTTTACAAAAGATTAATGTCAGCTAATTAGCTACAAAGCTTTAAGACGTCAATAAAACATCTTTCAAGGTTATAAGAGCGTCCCAGACTAATCTGTACAGTGAGAACACAGAGTGACTGATACGAAGCCTCCATCAAGTACATCTCTAAAAATATCAAATGAAATGTTTTGACAGCAATGCTTCACGTTTTCATATCAGTGTAATAAATTAATGAGAAACGTAGTTTGGGTGATCATAGAAAACAGGAAAAAGTAAAACAAATTCAAGCAACTTGTCTTTATCATTCTGGTCTAGATGTCAGATCAGCAGTTTTGCTGATGAAAGCTGAGGAGATTTAGCTGTTTTCCTGTTTGGAAAGTTCAGTGTGACACAATCTTCAATCAAACCTGAAGCACTAATGTGGCCATTTTTACACATAATCCCTATTTTAATAGTCTTTATTTTCAGATTAAAAGGGTATACTGTGGACATAGTCTTAGACCTCACACCTCTTTATCTCTCCTTCTTCACTCTCTCTCCTTCATGTTGCCACCAGTAGTGTGTTGCTGCTGGTAATGGGATTCAAAGGCCTGGATCGCCCATCAGACCCAATCAATAGGCCTTTCATTGGCCGCCATCTCTCAGTGCCTTACAAAGAGCAGCCTGTGTGTGTGTGTGTGCGTGTGTGTGTGTGTGTGTGTGTGTGTGTGCTAGAGTCCTCTCGCCTCACTGATCTCCCCGGGGTTCCGGAAAGACCTGTGCTTATTTGCTCCACGCGCCCCAAAACACACACACACACACACACACACACACACACACACACACACACACACACACCCGCACGCCAGCTGGACCAAATATTCAATTGGGAGAGCGGCTCTACTCCACCCACTGCTGCCCTGGAGCTGTGTGTGTGAGCTTATTTGTGTAAGAGAAAGCAATATAGAGAAAGAGAGAGATTAAGAGAGTGTGTGAGTATTTGTGCGTGTGAGAGAGAGAGAAAGAGAAATACAAAGAGAGGCAGGGGGAGAAAGACAAAAACAAGAGATAAGAGGAAAAAATGAAACGAAGAGCAACACTGTCCCCAAATATGTAATTCATATAAACTATAACTGCAACACTAGAGCATGATTAGAGGAGTAGAAGGCTGGTGTTGTTCTATATATATAAAACCAAACAAACACTACATACTACATGTATATATACAGTATATATATATATATATACTGTGTGTATAGCTCATGCCTCTGTATGATATGATTATGATTATTATCAGAAACTGCACCGCTGCAGTGAATGTTTCTTATAATGTGACAGAAAAGCCAAACCCTTGAACACGTCACCGTGAGCATTATGAAATTGTGAATGCTAGTTTTTGCAAAATGTTTTAACAAATTATGGACCTAATGAATAAATAAAATAATCTGAAGGTTAATGACAAGTTGCCGACATGTCTGACAGTGACGTCTGATTGCAGCACCCTTATTATCTCAGTTCTAAGCTCTGATCTGATCTCGGTGAATTAAGGACTTGTCAACAAACACAGTTTATGTTATGTGAACACGATGTTCTGTCAAAGTCTCAGTCACATAAACCTCAACATCAGCAGCTGCTCAACAGTTTCGTACAAAATAAAGCTGCTGTACTTCTCACTTCCAGAGGAAAGGCTTTTTGATGGACAGCATCAGACAGCACGATTTAAAGGAGCTTTCAACATGTTGTGTAGAATTTTTGTCCAAACTGTACATATCATCTGATTGCAGTGTGAGCCGGGTTACTCACATCAGGCCAAGTCTGAATAAAGTGTTTTCTATGTCTGTTATAAAATCTGTTTTTGTTTATCCATAACAAGACACGCATGGATAAGACCCTGGAACTTGATCTCTGGTATCAAACTTTGTAACCTGTGCTTTTAGACCGCCCTGTGATGATGTTGCACATCGCTTCCCGGGTCACTTCCCTTAAAATGTCCCTGGATAAGACACTAAAGCCCAAACCCTTGGCGTCTCAAGGGGGCAGCCTGTCCACAAAGTATCAGTTATTATTATTGAACATTTTAACGCTGCCAGTGACCGTCGTCTAGTCCACGTTTGTATTTCCTGAAATGTTCAGAGAACAAATAAGTAAAATGAAAATACATTTTGTCAGAGACTGAGTTTGATGTGAGAAACAAACACAAAGAGAAAAACAGTCAGACATACAGACAGAGAGAAGAGAGAGAACCTGGCTCCTCTGCAGTAATCAACAAAACACACACACAATTATACACCCAAACACACACTAATGCTACAAAGTGCAAGTGTGACTATCGACACAGACACACAAACACAGAGTCAGTTAGCTAACACGCTATCAGCAGTGTAGCAGTTCAAAGTCCTATTAGCGATGCTTTTTCATCCTCTTTTACTTTATTTAACGAGACTCGCCAATTAAGAACTGGGAATTCTAATTGAAGCTAACCGCCGGTAACGTTAGCGCTGCTGGCACCCACAACAAAGTCAACACGTGTAAACAAACCAACAAACACACATACACACACACACTCAGTCACACATCAGATACAAATATCTAGATAAGACCCAACTTGGTGAGTGCATGTGGCTCCATGTGCATGATGCTGTTCTGCAGGGACGGATGCAGAGATGCTGATTTGGAAATCTGTCTAGGAACATGCAAATGTATGCAAATACAAGCTCGGTGTGTGTGTAACACATGCCTACTGCTGTGTATATATATGTTTGCATTTGTACACTTATATGCAAATACAATCTGTTTGTTTTTCATTGTGTGTGTGTGTGTCTGAGTGTGTGTGTGTGTGTGTGTGTATGTGTGTACACATTTTAAGCTCAAAACCGTCATTGTGAGGACATTTCTGGCTGGTCCTCACAATGTGTGTTTGAGGGTTCAGGTGGTCCTAGAGCTCAGGTAACAATAAATAAATAAAAATTATTATATAATAAGTCATTTAGTTGTGGTGGTTAAGGTTCTGCAGTTAGTGAATGCATTAAGACAACGAGTGACATCATAAAGGCAGAAATAAAAGCCACTGTGAACATTTACCGAAGTGCTTTTCATCTGTGTGTGTTCATACACGATGAAACAGCACTCACTGATCTATGGGTGCAACACCTGGAGTCATTCGAGTTTTTTGTTTAGAAGAATAAACAAATGAAAACGGGGAGGTAAAGGAAGAAACTAATGAAGTGTTGGAAAATGACAATAAAAAACAGACAAGACAGAAAGAGAGAGAGCAGCAGAGCAGAAACAGTAAAACAGAACGAGGAAGACAAAGAGATGAGATGAAAACAAATTAGAACAAAAACAGAATCAGGATAAAAGCAGAGAACTGAGAGAGTCTGTTCTTTCCAGTTTTTCTGTGTTCATCCTTCAGATGATTGTTACTTCTCCATCATCCACGTATAACATCTTTACTCTGTTTACATTATGACCTTTGACCTCCACAAGAGACCGTACTACCTGTCTGTACCACGTCATTCAGATACAGTACAATTTAAATTTCTACTTGGACATAATTTGAAAGTTTTTAAGCTTCATACTTCAGTAACAAAAAAATACTTTTTTACTTCACTAAATGTATTTGATAACTTAACTACTTCAGATTAGTAAAATACTGCCCCCCCCCCCCCACCCCGAGGGAAATTCACAAGTTCACCCAGCAGCATTTAAAGTTAATCACATTTTAATTATTTGAGTCAAATCATATGATCATCATCAGAACAGCGAATAAAGTCATTAAAATTATCTCTACCTTTACTAGCTGCCACATCAGTGAGAAATGTGCTGTTCTGTCTGATGAATACTTTTACTTGGTACTTCAAGTACATTGTAATACTAACACCTTTGTACTTTTAGTGCACCTAAACACTGTTCACAGTGACTGTGCTGTGTGGGCAGCTGGGATCTTCTGAATTCACAGGAAATGATGTCAACTGGCCGATTAAAGAGTAATAAAATTAGGATTTAGATTGTCACTATACTACTACAGATATCTAACATTTCTTCCCTTTCCCTCAGTGCTGAACGTCCTTTTCTTTCTCTTACTAGTTGCATCATGACTGTATTTTTTTATGTGTTTCCTTGTTCAGGGCTCTGTGTTTCTAGAGACTGTATACGTTACCAATACTGCTGGAGGTCAGGTTGAGTTTAGTTTAACTTGCGTATCACATCCCCCCTTGTGATTTCATTCATCTAAACAGCCAATCACAGCGGTCTCTCTTACCGAAGGGAACATGCTAAACAGGCTGAAAACCCGACTGAAAACCCGTGTAACTGTCTTTCTAAAACGGTGACACTGTTAGTTCGCTCGGGAGGATTAAGGGGTTCAAGTAATGCATTATGTCAGCCATCGGCGTCAGTAAGACCAGCACGCGCACGTGCGAGTGTGCCCTTACCAGGTGTGTGTCCAGGTAAACCCTCAGGCTGTCCAGATCCTGTCTTGGCTGCGTCCAGTTCTCTGTGCTGTCCAGGGCCTCTTGCAGCCACAGGATGAATCCGTCCAACTGCTTTACAAAACACTGGGGAGGAGAGAGGCAGAGAGAGAGAGAGAGAGAGAGAGTGTTTAGCTAAATATTTCTTTTTGAATTAGTAAAAAGATGTATAACCAGTGCTGTCCAGAGCACCAACGACAGAATACACACTAAACACTACAGAGGATACAGGGATGAAAGAAAGAGAAGAGAACAAAAAGTACAGCAAAATAAAAGGTATTTCAAGAGAGTAAAGAAACAAACAGCTAAAACATGCAAAAGAAATAGAAATCCAACAGGTAATACATGCACCAGGATAAAACAAGGAGAAGGCGACAGATTGGAAGGATGAGAGTGTAAGAAGAGGACAGAGGAGAGTCAGCTGGATGGTGTTTCTGAGCTGATTCCAGGTGAATTAATTCAAGGACGGAGAGAGAACAAAAACAAGACCCGCAGGATGTAACAGGTAAACACACATTAGGATAAATACAGAGAGAAGAGATAAAAAGACCGATAGAGGCAGTGATTCAGGGAGGAGAGAAAGTGAGAATATAGGGATAAGATGGACGGAAAGGAGAGAAGACGAAACAAATGTTCATGAAATGAATTGAAAACACTGAAGGAAAAGAGGAGTCAAGGTGATGAACAATGGTGAGAGAAAGTAGAGGAAGCTACACAGCTAATGTTTCTGCTGCACTGAGGAATTGTATGTTCACATTCAGGCATCAATTAACTGAAGTACTGTTCTTGTTATTGGAAACAGTACTACTACTACTACTACTACTACTACTACTACTACTACTGAAAGACTAATGACAGGATAAATATTAGAGAAAAATGTGAAAAAAGAAAATCAAACAAAACAAAAAGGTACCGACACGTTACAGAGAAAGCTAACACAACAAGATGGAGACATGGAAACCAAGAGATGTAGGATAGGAACATTACAAAATAAAAAAATAAAGATGTAATATACAAAAAAGTACAAGAAAAAAACTAAAAAACACATTGAGTGGTATAAATAAGACAATAAAGTTGAACATGTGTCCATCGCTAGAAGGCTGCCGTTCACCACAAGACACACACAGAAGAAGACGAAGAGAGGAGAAACAGAGGGAGGGAGAAGAAGAAGACCACTTATTGCCTGGTGGACAGCTACTGCCATCTACAGGCTGAGAGACGGATTCATGAAGAGAAGAAGCCAAACCTGAAAACATGAAATCTAACGTTAATCTGACGTAAGAGTAAAAAAAAAAATTTATTCATGATATTAGATGAAGAGAAGTTCTTCTCTTCCTGCAGCTTTTTCTGTCTAAAATGTTAAAGAATCAGTAGAAGAACAGTAGAATCACTGTGGAATGTGAAGCAGTATTGATTCTCACATTAAAGCCACTTCACTCCGGAAGAGGAGCGGAGGAGACAGCTTAAAGGAGGAGTTTAAAACCCCAGTCATGAAGGAGAGATGGAGGTGAGGGCGAAGAGAGGAGTTAATACTTCAAGCACAGATCAGATAAAGAGAAGAAACAGCCGTAAAGTGTTCATACTTACTTTAGGGACAAGAGAGAAAAGAAAGATTTAATGAGTTTAGCTGCAGCAGAAGCTTGTTCACGCCCTCAGATGAGAAAGAAACTAAAGAGAAAAATCATGATTCTCACTCAAGCACCAAGATGAAGATTCTGAAGCCAACTCCTGCTGCACGAGTTTCAAATCAGAAGGAACGGAAATTTGTCCAGTGCATTTTTCTACAACAACATCATTTTAGCAGCAGTTCACATTGGAGGTCTTAACTCAAATGAACTGTAACCACACAACAGAATTCCTCTTCACAGACAAACAACCTTCTGTGCTTGTTCTGTTTCAGTCGGACATCGCTCCATGTAATGATCTCTTCTCTCCGTCCACTCCTCTGCTTGCCCTGTCTACAGCGTTCTGTCATGCATGTGCTCTCGTTAGGAGAAGAAGAAATCAGAGTTCAGGAGAAATCTAACTGGGGAAGTCTTAAAAATATTAAAGTGCATGTAAAGTGCACACTGATAATGTGGATTTCAGATATGATAGAGTTACTACAAAATTGATTTATTTTGAGTTTCTAAAAATAAACTATATATAATCTGTATGGTAATCTGCAAAACGCTTACAGAAACATTTAATTTATGTTCTTTATAGCAACTAAATCATGAGCATGGTTTGTTTGATTTGGAAGATAAAGACAAACAGAAAAAGTCAAGGGTCAACTGGGTAAACAAGTTTAACTAAATAACACGTTTGGACATGTCTCATTGTGTCTGCGGCGTCTGTTACTAAATCTTTTCCAGAACTTACTGATTTATTTGACAATACTTTTGTACTTATTTATTAGTAATTATTAAAATAAATTTATAGATTTTCAATGTGTGACAAAGAATATCGTTCAAAACAGGTGTGATTTAAATTTTATAAAAATACAAAAATGCCAGCAGATAGGAACTTGTGTATAATGTTAAAATTTAGCACTGCAGGCAGCTGCTACTCCACAGAGAGGAAGCTCCATGAACACAACCACACAAAGGTCAGTGTGTAGCTGCAACCTGGATTGTTATGTAGTCTGGATACAATCCAGCTCCAAAGAGCATGAGGAGAACGAAGAGAGGGAACCGGAAAGTAATCTACATAAAACCGCAGACATACAGCAACTCCACAATTCATTTTTTCCAGTCAGACCTCAAACATCTCATCTGAATAACAAGTGTAACTGTGACTGCAGATCATCAAGCAGACAATTCTAATATTTTACACAACGCGTCCTGTTTTCATATCTTTCACTGAGAGCCATCTAGAAAACTAATGACAGAGAGGAGGAGGCTGCAGCGCGAAGGTAAATCTGAAGGAATTACTTGAGCTGCCACATGTACGTCCATACACCTCAACTACAAAACGCTGTATCAAATCTGGATGTGCTCACTGTATTGATAGATATGTGTGTGTGTTTGTGTATGATTATAAAGTTTGTGTGTGTGAAATACAAACCTTGACAGATTGAGCAGCAGTATGCTAATCACGCCCGTGACCCTTAAAAAAAAGACATCAATATGATTCCATCCATCTCTCTGACGCTCATTATAAAGGAGAGATGGAAATCAAAAGTATTGATGAGAGGACGAGAGGAGAGGAGGAGGGGAAAGGAGGAGGAAGAGAGAAGTGAGGAGAGGAAAGAAGAGCAATTCAGATTAAAAGGCAAAGAAAGACGAGTACAGGAGAGGAAGAGAAGTAGAAAACAGAAATATGTGGAAGTAAAGAAGTTAAAGAAAAGACGCTGAAACAGCACAGAAATGGAAAGATGAGAGCATAAAAGGAAGAAGGAGATGAGGAAAGGAAGAGGAAAGAGAAAAAGGAGAGAAAGAGAAAGACAGAGGAGGAAAAGGATGTAGGCGTGAACAGCAGCAGAGGGAGCAGCGTTGGTTTGGATATCGACCAGCATGCACTGGGCTGCTTACAGCTGCTTTGATGTCTCTAAACCAGTGAGGCTCCTGAGGGGCAGAAAGGCCTGCTGGGAGCTGAAACGCCCGATCTGATCCTCTGCCGCCTGGATAACCGCTCTGATATCTGCTTCATCTCTTCCTCCTGCGGTTCGGCTCTTCACCACTGGATAATTACCGTTCAGCTGACGGAGCTCTCTGAAGGACGACGCTGATAGATTTGGACTCAAACTCCCGACAGACGATGTTTGGCTTCGATGATTAATGTGTTACAGGCAATAGGTCAGAATTTTATGCACCCAGAGTACAAGACAAACACGGTGCAAGGATTTTACAGAAAGTTTGAGCATCAAATGTTTAATTTAATAATTTAATTCAATCGTAAGAAGCTGGCATTAAAATAGTGGACTGTAAGAATAAAAACAGCAGATACCAAGTTAAGTTACCACTTATATTATGTGAACAAGGAAAACATGGAATTATTTCTAAATGAAAACAAGAACAGGAACTGGAAACAGTACAGCTGTAACAATGAAATCGATGCTCTGATGACTGGACACTGAATATACTGTTTATAAGGATCCAATCATCAAATACCAGTACTGTGCCAAGTACTGTGGTGCTAGTACTCATATATGTGTAAGTGTGCGACACATGGGTATCGACTACAGTGCTTGATGCCTACTACAGAGACATACTACTGTATATGACCCCCAACAGTGCAGTGGATGTACTTTATCATTTATCTTAACCAAACCGTGATTTTTTTTAACCCTGTTGTAAACTTAACATAACACATTAACAAATAGTGACCAACTGACTTACAGAGCATCATTAACTGACTCTGTGGGATGACGACACGTTGACTGAATTCATCACAGTAACAAGGAAACATCAAGTATGATTTCCGTTAGCGGGGAACTCAAAGTCCTGGTTTCAATCAAAGATGTCTACGTTAAGTTTTCCAAATCAGACCCAGTTCCCCCGTCTACTACTGAACTCCTACACCTTGAAAACAGACGTGCTAACTTTATTGTTAGTTGCTGGTTTAAGCTGTTGAATTTGCTTGAGAGTTTTAAATGTGAAGTGTTGACGATGCTGACGTGACTGAGGAACAGAAACATTTCAGCTCCAATTTTAAATGAACAGTTTTCTGTGCAGAGCTTCACAAGCATTTTATAGGTTTGAGTTGAAGCAGCTCATTTCCACAGCTGACTAAGTTATTACTCTGACTAGGAGAACATGTCTCAGCACACAGAGAACAGGGGTGGGCCAAAATGAAATAACTCCAGGGGAAGGTTTGATTAGAAATTCATTAAAATACATTTTAATGAGAAACATGGAACCTGTGCAGCTGATCTTAGGACTGCAGGTGCCTCCATGAAGCAGTGTTGATGGACCACATATGATTTCAAATTTTGTGCTATATTTTTATATATTTTTGTTTTAAGACTTTCAAACTTGCTTTCAGAAGAAACATGCACTACTGGGGAAAAAAGAAAGAGCGAGCGAAACATACAAAACCGCTCATCACACCTCACTGCTGCTCTGGGAGACTCCTGCTGTGGACCCACAATGTTAATATCGTCAGTCACACAGTGCTTCAATTTAGTGGATGAGGTTCATGTCTGTTTATTTCATCAGTATTAACTATTATTAAAGAATGTTTGCATGTTCTTTTTTAAGTCTTTAAGGTGACTAAACATATTTATGTGTCCGGTACGTTCAACACTTAGCTGTCTGCTGTCCTTTCCTCCTAACTGTACAGTATCTCCACTGGACAAAACTGTATGACATGCAGCCGGGTCACAGCGGTGCTGTAACAGTTTGGCTACAGAGGTGCTTCCCTGCACATTCTGAGAAATGAATGCAAAGCGTCGGTGAGACCTCAACATTTGCAATACTGTAACCTGCCCAAACGCCCTAGAAGATATTCTGTTTTCAGCCAGTGATGAATGGGCATCAACCTGTGCCGTAGTTCGCTGGTGTTGCAGCCATTTTCTTTCACACAGCTAAAGAGGTGCTAACACAGAAAGAGTTCAACATCCTGTGCTTGTGTTTACATGAATAGGGTCACTTCAGAAATCATTTACTAAACCGTTTCCATATAAAATATGTTTAGCTGCCTTGTAGAAGCCTTATTAGAAGAGACTATGAATCTACTAAAAATGACTTCGAATTAAATGATATCAGCTATTAGTTATATTTGTGAAGAATTCACGTTTCCTACTTTAGGTCGACTCACACATGTAGACTCCACTATACAAGTCTGAAAACAAATTTACTTTCTGCGTCTGTGTCTGTATCTCAACTCGCCATCACTCAGCTTTACCTTTACCTCCTCCTTAACCTGTTTATCTATAGAAACACCAAAGGAGAGAATAACACCCCTCCTCCTCCATCTCTCTCTTATTTTCCTATCCTCTCTGCTGTCGGTGGGCGTCCCCACCCTCCCGCTGGGCCAATCAGATGAGTGTTGATGTGACTCTGTTGTCTGTGTGTCTCCCACTGCTCGCAGATAGGCTGGCATGCCGCAGAGCCGCCAAACACACAGACATCTCACACTGAGGACGCCAACACCAGCCCAGACAGCACATACAATGTGATCACATGACGTATGGGACACTTATCTAACAGATGGACTCTCTCTGTCTGCTTTTCTTTAGTTCTGTCTTGTTTTCTTAGGGAATTTCAATGCACTTCAGGAGCCGTATCCCATAAAGCGCAACAAGGAACTCTGGATTTCTGTGTATGTACATTTCCTGCGTCGGTCTCATAAACTTTCATGAAACAAGCCACAGATTTACGTGACATGGACACAAATTAAGTAAGGATCAGTTCCTACACTACAAATGATGAGGAGGTCAAGGTCAAAACAACAGCGTCTAGACGATGAAAAGGTGCAGAAAGAAGTGTTTGATTAAATATTCATGTCCAACAGCAAAGGCAGCATGAAGAAATAAGACAGGAAAAGTAAATGTGTGAGGTGTATGGCATCTCTACCGTAACGGTAGAGATGCCATACACCTCATGTGCATGGATCACCTGTTACCGCACTATGCACAAGGTAATTTTAAAATTCAGTCTCGGAGACATCTTGTGAAAACTGTGTAACCCTTTACAGCACAATGGCACGCAGTCACTACACAAGCATGGCAGAGGAAACACAACATAACAACAACACACACACAAAACTCTCGACACTATATCAAAGTTTTATCTTGAAGTACATATGCTGCACAGACACGTTTGTCTGGTCATTCCATACAACTCAGGATAGCAACATGCTAAGCTACAGAAAATAGCTAGTACACTACAATAACCAAATATAACTAGAGAAAAATAGATTGACTTAACACCGATCATTCAGGTGATGAACCAGGTGTCCTGCTCTAACTGCATGTGTAATGACAAGTGATGAGGCTGGAATCTTCTGGTGTGGGGAAACTGAATCAGAGCTTAAATCTAACTGAATTTCTACAGTGTTGGCTGCTTAACCATAAGTTCAGATTCATTTCTCATCTTTGTCCCAGCAGAACACGTCAGTCTGAAAATGAACTGGGTGAAAATTAATGTCTGCAGACATGCTGATTCATTCTTCTCCTATAAAAAGTTCAGGTTTGAGCTTCTATTACATTCTACTCACTTCATCTGTTCTCTAATCAAATGTTCTCGACCCCAACAACAAACAACCTTTCCTTTAAGAGTTCCTGGAAAGATTATTTTCTGTTCTGCTCATGGATTTGATTCATTTCTGCTCCAACAGTGATCTTTCCACAGTCTCTCTTCCCTGGACGGATGATCTTTCATTCTATTTCATTCGACACTGTTGTATTCAGTAGAGACTCTGTGGAGAGACAGAATGTCATCTTCCACACCGAGACACTTCTTCTCCTCTCTTCACTTCCTCAATTAGGCAGCTCATCCATCGCCATGATTACATGCTGCTAATTAAGCAGCTAATCAGCTAATTACCCAGGAGCAGCGAGGAGCAAGAAGAGTGTGTGTGTCTGTGTGCACGTGGTTAACACAAAGTGCAGCGAATAATTCCTCACAGTTTTTATGTGTTTTGTTTTATATTTCAAGATTTAGGAATCTACTAATGATCATTTATGGATATTTCCATGATCCTTCAGGGTTAAATATTTTACAAAACAACAATGTAGGAACAGTCAGACATTCAGTTCTATAACCCACACAGACATACAGTACAGTATATGTACATATATAAACTCTACTAAATACACAAGAACACAGACAGGCTCTTTTTGCACAGACCACATGAACTCAGAGTTGAAACAGTGCCAGAGGGGGTCTGAATGATTCAGGGGAAGCTGCAACAGACCCTGAACGTGCTGGGGTTTATAGATACTTATTGTGTCTGAGGTGTTCAGGGCACGTCACAAAGGTAGTGAATAAGTATAAGATTTCAAGAACCACCAGCTTAATCAGAAATGCTGCTTTTACAGGGAAAACAAATGTAAAATGGGTTTTAGAGAAGAAGGTAAATGACTATCAGTGGATTGAGATCCATTATCTCTTATGTGTCACTGGTGATATGAAAGGAAAATAAGTAGTAGTATAAATACAGAGAGAGAATGGGAATGTGTGTATTTCAGTTTTATAGGTTTAAATTAATGATCAGCAATAAAAAGGTGAATAAGAGCTTTAGTATCAGCAGTGTTGATATAAGACAGGACAGCTGGCTGTAGCTTCATAGTTAACAGAAAATGTGGCATTGAAATCATAAGATGCCGATCACACAAAATGGGAGATGCACCCCCCTTTTGTTTTGAAGTTTAATTAAAAAAAAAAAAAGCAACTATCAAATCACTGATGATGATTTTCATACAAAACCGTACCTGTCTGATGGAGGGAGAGAGACTGTTCTTAAACATGTTGAACACAGGAAAACAGATCCATGTGGGTACACGAGAATATCAGAAAGAGACTTCCTGGACCACAGAGAACCATCAGCTGGTCCAGGAGCTTCAAGATGGTCTTATCAAGACTTATTTTAGGATGAGTCAGGACAGACTGAAAACTACAGTGAGTCCATCATTCGTGCTGAGAATGTATTCGCTGTTCTTTCAGCTGGACGCGATCAGGGCACTTTTCACCAGGCACATAATGTATAGAAAGGTGCTCAGTAACACAAAGGCAGCGAGCAAAACGCTTCGTTCTCATTGAAAATATTAGAAACAGCTACCCCAGAATGCTACGCTCTGTCTGACTGGGTCTTACTGAAAAAATAACAGTTTATCTGAGATGAATTTCAGAATCTGTTCTTCACAACACTTGAACAAGGGATACAAACATTTCCACCACAAATAAAAACAGAGAGACAACAAGCAGGGGCCAGCTCATCAGTCAAACCATCATTAATTATGAATATTAACACAGGCAATGATTTGAGGATACAGCTTAATGCGGGGCTCAGCCTTCTGGGTCAAAGATCCCCAGTTCCAAGGACGTCCCCTCACATGTCCAAGCCTTTAATTCACAGATTGATCCTAAATTATCCTGACCATCCTCCCTGATAATCTTTTTACAGCGGTCTGATTCTGTCTGTGCGCTCCTGACCCGGCTAACACCAGATAAGACAGATACGCTTTCATTGATCGCCAAAGGGAGACTGGAACGTTACAAGGATTAGAATATTAAGGCAATAAAAGAGACGGTGAAATAAACCAGAATAAAACAATAAAAATATTAAAAAATGGCTTCTTTATAGCGCTAATTAAACAAGCAGTCAAGAGGAGAACGAATCCCCAGAGCTATTGACATTTCACCATATTCAATATGACAGATATGACTGATTAGTTCACCCGGCAGCCTCATCAATAATCCACCTGCCAATCAAACATGACCTTTAGAAGGGAGGTGATGAATTAACAGGGCCACGGGACGATCCGATACCAGCCCTCCAATCCATCAACACAGCTGTGAAGACAGAAGAACGGAGGTGTTGTGGTGATTTTGGTCCAACTCCTTATCTCTTGTCAGAATCAAAGTGATTCTGAAGATAAAACAATACAAGTATGAGTCTCAAACTAAAACGGCATCAAGCGACAGAGACTCTAAATGATCTCAGGCACAGTTCAGTGACCATACTGAAGGTCCAGTACCGGCTGTATCACTTGTTTGTGTTTGTGTCAAAAAGTAATTTAGATGACATTTCATACAGCAGAGAGTCCAAACTTTCCATCACGACAAGGACCAAGTCAGTCGGATCTTGGTGTGGTCACCTCCCTGCCAGAGTGTGTAAAAGTGTAAGACCGCACAGCTACACAGGTTTGGTAAAACAGTTCTTGAGAACTCTGTTATGTTACCCACTCTGAAGCCACAGCTTCAACTAAAAAAGACATCACTCAGCATGTTTCATAAAAAAAGAAAAATAAGTCTAACATGTTACATCAAACGGAGCAAAAGGAAAAAATGAAGACGATGAAGAGAAAATTTAAATTTAAGGTCAGATTCTTTTTGTATGATGTCCATACCTCTATCTTCTTCCAGATATCTGGGTCTTTGTGCTGACTCTGGATGTCCTCCACCAACTTCTGCACCAGAGACGAACCTCCAAGTCCATTCACCGAGGGTGCAGTCAGTTCTGCCGACCTCCGACCCTCATCGTCTTCGGACTGGAGGTCGCTTAATGGACCGGACTCGATGCTTTCGTCCAGTGAGGGCGCAATATCACTGGAGGAGGTGGGACTAAAGCGGCTGACCAGGTTTCGCCTGTAAGGAAGCTGGTGGAAGGGAGAATATAGGAATATACTTTGGACCAACAAACTGCATTTATGGGGTCAGAAATCTGAAAAGATAAAACAGGCCGTTACTTACCAGTGGGGGTAGAGGAGAAGGAACGTCTTCTCCACTCTCTCCTACACTGCTCATGTTGTCCCTGATGTCTCCCATGTCCCACTCTGGGTTGAGTTCTGTCAAATCCCAGTCATCAACATCCTGTAAACCATCCTGAGTTGAATCACTGGGCCTCTGGGGACAAAGGTGTCGACATAAACATGAGTGTTGTTTATCATTAAATGTACATTAAACGTAGGTATGTTTTCACTATCTCAGGTTAGTACATGGTTACATGGTAATCTTATAATAAAGGAAGAAAATAGTCGACTAACCAGTGGGATGGACTGAGCCAGACTTTCCAGTTTTATGGCGAGCATCTCCGTCTTACGAAGCTGAGCAGGAAGTGCTAGGAACTCCTCTGAGCCATACCAGTGCTCGCTGACCTGGGCTTGTTTTAGAGGAAAGCTCGACTCCCTGCTGAATGAAAACAGACGGTAAACAGATACGAGTCAGAATAAGCATTGATGTTAATAGTATGTGGACATAGGTATGACTGCCACTGTGGCTAAACTCAATTAATGTGCCATTACTTTCTATAAGAGCTGGTCTTAATGAACCGGGAGTTAATGCTAGAGAAAAGGCTGATATCAGCTTGGTTCTCTGCGTCAAGCCTCTATAAAACTTAAATAGGTTCAGCCTCCTAACCTGATTGTTAAAGTCAAGTCTAGTTTTCTCTTTAAGTAGGTGTTAAACACATGATATGATCTTTAAATCACTGCAATGAGTAATTTATTGTCATTTTCAACTAACTGCATGTAAACAGTACATAAATGCATGTAAAGTCAAGACCATCTGTCTAGTCCTTAAAAGGGGACAGGCTTTAAACCAAAAAACTAAAATCATCAGAGGTTTTTGCTTTGAGAAAGACTTTTGATTTCCAATCTGAGGTGTTCGCTGTTCCTGATTAAATCACTATAAATGTGAGTATTCTTGTCCATGTTCACCCTGTGTCCACCTCACACTAACACAGCTTCAACCTACTCCACAAAACAAATACACCATCACCTTCTGCCCCTGGCGCTTCACAATCCACACCGCCGTCTTGCCGGGTGGTGGTCGGGGGTCTGACTCCTCTCCAGACGCCTCCACGTCTGAGGAGATGAGCTGCTCTCTCATCGGGGAGGGCAATGAGGAATCAGAGTCCCCCTCACTGTGTGCATGTGTCTCCTTCTGCAGCCTCTCCATTTGTTTTGATATTTCATCAGGAGACATCAGGTCCTGAAGAGGCGGGGGGGCGTTGATGGTCAGTCTGGCCCCTGATGAGCTCCTCTGGTCGGTCAGCAGCCTTTGTGCTTTCCCCTCTGAGCAGCCTTCCTGTCTGGAGCTCAGACGGTTCCTCTGAAGGTTTCGCCCGTTCATGATCTGTTTAGTTAAAGCAAATATGAGTTAAAGGTGATGTTTTTGAAGTTGTTCTGCTTTACGGGGAAATACAGTAGAAGTAAAGGTGGACAAGTAAAACAGAAGAGAAAACCACAATGGGATTTACTAGATTTATGAAACTTAGAAAACCAATAGAGGCAAATGGACCTAATCTTGCCTCTAGCAAGCCTGCAGCTAATCTGGCTTCTGAAGAGCTAACGCATGGTTTATACTGAACTCCTTCCCTAAAAAGACAAATAATACATTTTATATAAACAACCCCAATATACAAATTAGACTGAGTAAACAGCATCAATATGCAGACTTGATTCTACTATTAGCTATGGTCACATACAGAAACTTCACATGCACAAGGGTTCAGCTACGTTCTTGACCTCAAAGGCTGCAGGCACCAGGAGCTGTGAAATGGGAGAAACCGTCTTCTCCAAACAAACTTTTCACCCCAAAGTTTTCATTTTATGATATCCTCAATGTCCCTCCACACAGAAACCCGGGAGTCTCCTGAATAATTTAACATTTCTGTAGGTATTTTGTTAAAGTCAATTTGAATTATTTCACATTTATTTCTAGGAAATAGCACATTTTCTGCCAGTTTAGCAGACTGTACACTTCTTAATGCTATGACAGTCACTGTCACTACTGCTGTGAAGAAGAGGAAGTCAGGATAAAGCTGAGTCACGCTGATAAAAATATTTTTAGGTTCAACTTCAACGACACAAGTACAAATTAAAGAAGGACAAACCTGCAAGCTCTCGTAAGACTGCGAAACATTTTCTGGATAAACTGAATCCAGTTCCAACCAGAACTTGGAGCGATCTGGAGGATCCATTAGAGAGGGAGTGCTTCTGCTCAGCTCGGCCTGGAACTGAAGGCCAGGGTGTGGGCTAACCTTCCCCAGACCACACCTCGAGTCTTCCACCGTGGTGCCTCTGTCTGAGAAGAGAGCGGCTCTCTTGGGAAGTGACGGCTGTGTGGGCGACACTTCAGTGCTGTGGCTCACACCCTGCAGAGGGCGCTTCGCATTTTCATTGCTGTTGGGCATGCCACATTGCATTATGGGTAATTGTGACAGACAGTTATGATTTTTTGAGTCAGTGGGTGTGGTGAGTTCAGGTAAACTGCTGTGGAGTTCGTGGTTTAAGAGGCAGGGTCCTGCACTCTCCACTGGACCCAGTTCTGAATTTGGGTCTTGGACACGATCAACTTCCTGCGTCTGGGAGGGGTCCTCACAGTCTAGCTCTCTTCCCCGGGCTTCAGGCTCATCACTAGGGCTGTAGTCACACAACTCGAAGGCAGTGATACCACAGTCTAAGGAGAAGTAGTCCTGGCTGCAGCGGATGGTCAGCTGACCGCAGTCGTCCACCTCCGTCAGAGCATCCAGCCGAGTCTGCAGAGAAAGAACACATCTGTTCATTAAGTGTTGTGTATCAGTCCGAGGACAATAAGGTTTAGGTTGGTGGTTAGAGTCCAAATAAAACTGATATTGTTACATGTTTTGCATAATGTGAAGAATTCACACTAACATGTTTCAGCATACCTAGCTTTCCATTAGAGATATGACATAAGGCGATTCTTTTTATTTATTTTGCCACTGGCATGAACGGTCTCACTAATAAATGTAGTTTTAATTTTGTCATTAGTTGCTTTTTGTTTAATTACATTTTCACAGAACACACAAGTAATACACGATATAAAAAGAAATGCACTGTCAACTGTCCAATAGAAGAAGGTCATGTGGTCTGATGAGTCCAGATTGACCCTGTTCCAGAGTGATGGGAGCATCAGGGTAAGAAGAGAGGAGGTGAAGTGATGCAACCATCATGTCTAGTGCCTACCGTACAAGCAAGCTTACAACGAACGTAGGTTCAGCAACGCAAATGCGCGCTATAATCTAAGCTAAAAGCGATCAAACTAAATTTTAGAAGAACTTCTTTTTAGATGGGCAGTGCATGTTACCTGCTGCTGGTCCTGTCGGAAGGCCTGCAAGATATCGGTCTGGCGGGTATAGTTCCCGTTGGAGTCCTGCAGGCCCTGCAGCAGACGCTCCTTCAACACTAGAACTGAGACTCTCAGCTGGTGCCACAGCAGCTGCACCGTCCTGCATCACACAAAACACAACAGCACCAACTTTTGATGACAGCTTGTCAGCTTATTTTTTTATTTTATAGTAAAATGTTTTAGAGATGTAGTCAAAAGCTTTGAAAAATATTTCAATGTACTGAGTGAGACTCCATGTTTATGAAGTGATGATCATTTAGACATGAAATTTCAAGAAAAACAACAAAGCATCATTTACAAAGAAAAACCATTTTCTTCAAACATACATATGCACACACAAAAAATCCACAGTTCTAATTACAGCAATGCTGATGCACATTTAATACAGTTGGGTAGAATTATCCAACAACTGGGACCACAAAAAGCAAACGTGCATCATCAATTTTTGAGTACCACAGAAGCCTGAACGAGTGTAGGAAGATAATGAAGGTCTGATTGCATTATAAGCACCAATAAAAAATTGAAGTATCTAACCTGATGTCAACAATGATGTTAACAGAGTACGACAGCAGTTTCAGAGAGAACTCAGTCTCCAACAGGGCGTGAATCTGCTCCACATGGTCTGAGATGTCCTCACAGATGTCCTAAAGTCACACACATGAACAGAGAGGCATAAAGAGAGGGGAGAAACATTATGATAGGATGAAATGTTATATTTTAATGAGTAAAGAAACACATATAAGATGATACAACCTGATACCAGCTGCACCATTGTGTATCCCAGTGTAAATGTATTTGAGCCAGTAGAGAACAACAAAAGCAGAACTGATGAAGAGGTGTGACGTCATGTTTCCAGTTTTAAAAGTGACTCAGTTTCATGTGGGATCAGTTCTGACTGTCTTAAAACTGTCTGAATATAATATTACTGAACTAAATACAGAATAGAATGTAAGAATTTGATGTCTGCCGCATGTTTAACCACGCCTTGACTCCAGCTCTTTTTTTTTTATTATTAGTCAAAGCCTACTTTGAGGCAAGTAGATAAACATCACTCCTAACACAACTACTTTCATTTTCTGATATTTTTACAACCTGTGCTCCATCATCATAAAGCCATTTAATATTATCATAGTTACGACAAACTGAAGCAGAAGGTACTTACATTACATTTAAATTAAATGAAACCCACACATCTTATTGACAACAAATTATGAGTTAACTATTAAAAGAATGATCATCCTCAACATCCTTACTACACTCACATGCTATTGGTCTGGAAATGAACTTCACTCAAACCAAAATTAGATGACCTTTGAGAAAGCAGGTGACCTGGCTTCAACAGATACTTTACATGCACCTCTGTTGGCTGAGTCACCACCCGGCTCCATGGTGACCTGGCTGAACAACACAACACCTCCCAGCATGTGAGAATGTAGGTCACACACACTGCCAGCCTGGCTCATGCTAACTTGGCTAACGGTGTGACCTGCTGAGCACAGGTCCAAAATAAATGTGTCACTACTGTAAGTGGGGCTGCTGCGCTGCAGGTTGTTGGTGTAGGTGGAAATGTTCGGATACAAAGATGACTGCACAGCACACAACAGAGATTTTAATGTCACCTGTGTGAGTGAAGGGTTCAGTTCACAGGTATCAAAGTGAATTGGATGAAATGTACTAGTTCTAGATCACCAAACCTGGGTGAGTCCGTCTGCATCTAAGAGACTCTCAGAGCTCAGTGTAACACGGGGGCCAGATTCAGGCCAGTTTACATCTGAACAACTATATTTAGCATTTGGACTCTTCAGAGCTACAGTGACTGACTCAAATGGGTGGACAGCACCAAACAGGGGAGAGTCAACATCAGATGAAGAAAGTAAAAATGAAACAGGTGAAGGGACAGATGATTTTATTAACATTCATCCTACATCATACTGAAGGTGGCTCTGTGTCTGGCTACATCTGCCCAAATCCACCAGGGTTCAGTAGGAATCTGTGCGTAGTTTCAGATTGTGTAGACTCACTGTGAGAGCACCAGCTGCACATGTACAGGTTGAATTCAGCTTCAGGAACTGTTTGTTAACACGTCAGCCACAAGACTGAAACAGACTTTCTAGATGAAAGTAAATGCGAGGTCATCCACCTAACATGTATATGTCTTATTTCTTTTGTCTCTTTTGCCCTGTCCCTAAAAGTGAAGGTCCATCGTGTCTTACTCGGTTAGGATGCCTGTCACGTTATGTGTGTGTTTTATGACACACTTTTATCTCACAACCCAACATACAGCTCTGACGGGAAGATGCTGCTTCATCAAATGTGCAATGTTGGGATCAAGAATCCCAAGAGGAAGTGCTGTTCTCACAAACACACATAAAAACCTAATACACAACCTGTACACAAACTCCCACAAAGCTTGAACTGTGTACTGTAGATACACGAAACAAATTCTAACACATACATCTCCAAACACACACAATAGTCGAATCTACACACATTCTACTCATAGTTAACACAAACACACAGTTTCGTCATCAAAGTGCTGTCATGTCGTTTTAAAACTGTACTGAAAGTGTCACCAGTCTCTTTCAGATGCTTCAATTATTCACGTTCAGCTTTCAAATGCTAATACACACACACACACACACACACACACACACTCAGCTCAACAGAGGGCCCATCTGACTGAATTAACACCAAGTCGGTCGTTTTCATTTGAAGTCATTTGTCAGAAGATCTTTAGTCCAGTCTGACTGTTGGGAGCTAATGAGACCCCATTGTGTGTGTGTGTGTGTGTGTGTGTGTGTGTGTGTTACGGTGAAGGATGCTTCCTGTCCTGATGTTGCAGAATACTTTCACTGTTTTCAGTTTTATTTAAATCAATTAATCAATAATTAGATATTTTAAAATGTTTTACTCATTCATGTGTAAACGTGTTGATCAATAGTCTTAAATGAAACACTCAAGAAAGCCTCAGGTCAACAACAACTACAAACAATTATTCCTAAAACCTAATTTATGTCATCTCTGTCCATCTGTAAACGTCTTATAGACTTTAAAATCTAATTTTTAACAAAAAATATCGTTAAATGCATGAATTCAGTCTCAATAATCATTCACAAAGCTGTTAATATGTCAATATGTGATATGTAGCATGTAAGATGAGTGAACCTGGTTCACCTTTAGACATTCTGCCATACTGCATCAATCAAAAACAAATGTTATTGCAAGGTTATGTTGAATATGTATTACTGTAACTCCATGCTACATTACATACGGCAGTTTGAGATATTGACAGCTTTGCACATGATTATTGAGACTACAACATGAGATATTTATAAATATAGTTATAAGAGTTAATGTTTCTACATACTAGAATCATTTGATCTGGACTAAACTAGGTCTGTATGGATTTAACTTTTATGTGTAAAATGTTTCCATTGTGAATTCGGAGTTACTACACAATCAATAATTGACACTATCACACTGAATTACTACGAGTATGTTTTCATTATATGACTTTTGTCCTTAAGTAACATTGTGGATGCAGGACGTTTTTCTCATTGCAGTATTTCGCTGTGCTACTGTTACTTGAACTAAATGTTGTAATATTTCACAATGCAGCAATCGGACAACACATTGCTCCCATGTGAAATACAGTAGAGTGCTCAACACCTGAAAATGCCACAATCACAAAAGCAAAAGAACTGAGAGCAGAACAAGGATTTCAGGGAAATTTAGAGCACTTTCACTTTTAATTTGACTGACAGTTGATTTACTTTGAAGGGCTTGTTTGCCCCAAGTGCCTGTGAAACCCCACATGTTTCTTTCTATGTTATTTCAAAGTACACATTTACTACACCATCTTCTTTTAATCTAATCACACATTTCTTTAATACACACTCAGTAATTTGATCACACACACACACACACACACACACTCTTACACCCGAGTCACGTAGAGTCAAGACATGACCTGTCAATCACAGAGTCCATACATCCAGCAGGGTTTCTAATTGCCTAAAATCAATCTGAAGCAAGTCGACTCAGGCTTCAGCTCCAATCCCAGCTCACCCTCATCACCGCCGACATCAAGGGCTTTAGAGAGGCCGCGTTCAAACCGCCTACGACAGCTCGGCCTCATCCACACCCATTCGATCTAATAACCTTCAACTCCTCCACTCCAGCCCATCAGCGTAGCTTGTTTCACCTTGGAGATCAAATACTCTGTGCTCCTTCTCCCCCTGGAGTATTCAAATTAAGTGGCTTCAAAGACGCCCGAGACCCGCTGCTGCGATACAAAGACTTGTTACAGTAATTTTTTCAAAGTGGTAGCTTCTGCTAAAACACTCCAAACTCTGCCTTTAGTCTGAGGTTGTGTTTGGAGCAGGTTCTCTGAAATCTGCAGTGGGTTCTTTGCTGCTGGACATTTCAACAACTTGAACTCTGTTGGGACCAAAATGTGAATCACAGTTCTGTGCAAATATGTTGTTCTTTGTTTAAACAGCTCATGGAGTTCACAGAGGAGCCAAACACCTAATCAACCAGTTCTGAAAAGTAACGTTTGGCAGCGGTTTCTATCCTTCTTTTCCAGTGAGCTACTTTCTTTAACAGCATTCACGTCTACTTAAGTAGCCGGGTTACTCAGACAAAGCAGCTTTTTCCAGCAGCCGTGGGAACAGAGTTCACATGCACTCTGGTAGCTGGAAATCCGTGGATATAAGCACTGCTTGTCCATCTTTGACTGCTTTTGGAAGCAGTTCACAGATTTTAACTATACCTCATTTAGCCGTCTGCAGTTTTTTGTTATGCACATTTGCCGGCAGAAAGGAAAAAACATCCATACTATTAAAAACTGTCGTTCTCAGACAATGGGCTCGTGTTGGTGTGTGTGCGCTAGGAAACGTAAATGTGTCATACGTGACAGTGCCACTATATCATTGATGACGCAAAAGGACATTTTTTATCACGTAAAAAAATGTATCATGGTAGGAATGACATGGCACGTCATACTCAGCAATGAAGATTTAGAGGAGTTAGAAGTGTCTCTGCATCTTATTTACGAGATTATTTCTGGATTAACTCGCTCTATACTCTGTGACATCACAACACAACAGTGAGTGTGAAGACGGAGCAGCTTAAACTTATTTGTATTGCCAACATGCTGTGACCTTAGAACTAAAAACCCTTAAAATCCTTATGTCTGCAACATTTTTACTTCTAAAACTTTGTTTTTGAAGTATCCACAAACATCTCATTTATACTGTACTGAACTTAAACTCCACCTTTGAACACCTACAACTTGTGTTGTAGGTGGTTTGGAAACAAGGTCTTAGACAGAAACTGTTCAGGCAGCAGCCAACACTCAGCAGCTCAGAGGAAACAGCAGCTCCTACCTTTCCGGCCTTTTTTTCCCAGATCAATAATTTCCCAAATTCAATCTGAATCCATTCGACATAAAACTAACACAAAAGTCATGATTGAAGTTTGTCTGCAGTAAAAGATTCTCTGCCATGTGGGAAATGTGTGTGTGGTGACCTGCTTCTTGCAGGGGGTGTTTGGGGAGAGGAGGGGTAACAACAGTTGTTAAGTCGTTATTTTAGGAACAACTTCCCCCACACCAACAAACACACACTCTGTAGCTGTGAATTGGATGTCGTTCACACACACATCGCTCTGTCATATTCTCTCCCCACCCAGACACACATTCACAGATTGTAACACACATTTTTTATAGACATCTTGTAAAGGTTAGAAGCTGCAGACCTGTGACCTTTTACCTCCAATCTACGTGTTCACACATGCATCTCTTTACATTAAAGCTGAGGTGACTTGGATTTTATTCCCAGTCCTTCTCTGATATACAGCCGGGACCTCTCAGTGTTTCAACTGCACAAAAAGCTGCAGCAGGAGCAGTTTCTGAAGCTGATCTTATTAGAACATTGACGTCCTTATATTTCTGTCACAGCAGCTCTACAGTTGATCCTTTTCTTTAAACACAGCATTCCTAATTTCCTCCATAATGCCAGTATACAAAACACGAGCAGGTCAAGATGTACATCCCTCATACTGACTGAAAAGTCATTGAAGTTGTGTCAGTATCTATTTCTTCTCTTTTTGTTCCCCTGACAGTGGTTCATCTTCTACCAGTCGTGTCTGGGTTTGTTGTAACACCGGCTCTTTACATTTACATTTAGTCATTTAGTCATTTATCAGTTGCTTTTATCCAGACCAACTTACAATGTACGAGGCAAAGGCAGGGTAAGCGTTAGCAGGTCCTGCCTAAGGGGCAGGCCACAGCTGGGATTTAATCCCCACATGGAGGGCAGCGATGGTACCACTACACTACACCTGCTTTCACAAATAGACACAAAGGTGTTTTTCATATATTCAACAGCTGGAATATTTTTAAAGTGTGCATCTTGCACAAATGTCTTTTAGTATACTTAAATTCAGTGTGTTTAAAGAAAAGTTAGAAGAAAAGTGTGTTTGTGTGTTTAACAAAAAGAGGAATCTGCTGTGATGAAGAGCTACTGTGACAGAGAAACCAGAAACATTAAACCCACATACTGACCTTAACTAAAGGTCTAAAGCTCACACACACACACACACAGCTGCCAATTGTGACAGTTGTTAGGAGGGGGGGGAACACAGTGAGATCTATTTCCTGGTATGAAAATATGTTGAGCTTCAAAGTAATACATCCCCAACAAAAGAGAATCTTTTTCTTTAGGTTCAATTGTCTTTGTCAAACTTTTTCAACCTTTACCCCCAGTAAACAACAGGTCCTCCAGAATAAAACAGCAGAATGTGCCATTTGTTAAAGAAGACACTTATTTCTGCTCTGCTGTTTCTGTTGTAAATGTCTGGTTGGGTTCAGGCAAGTAGAATTACCAAGTCATGGTTAAGGAAGGAATGTTGTGATGACCAATGAGTCACATGGCTGTTTCAGAAATTCAACCCATGCTGTCATTTCTATGAAGTCCCATCTCAGCCTGTGAGCACTGTGCTGCTGCTCTGAGCGTCTGCAGTGGTACAGAGCAGCAAGGTTAGGGCCAGAGTTCATATCAGCTCACTAGCTAAGTTCCAGCGTATACATCTCATAATTAAACATGTAAGAAGTGTGAAAGCCTGGTTATACTTATTTTTCATTGTTCTCAAAATTGAAAAGATATGAAGGTTTGGATTGGCTGACAGTGATAGTTGTGTTCCTCCTACTCTCCTTTACATTGATCTACATGGATCTATCCGTCCATGTTAAGCCAGATTCCTGGCATAGCAATGACAGTGACATCAGGAGACAAAATATCACAGCAGCTGGGAGACGACAGCCTGGCTTCTCCTGCTTCTGGACGGGTTAAATAAAGCTCAGAGCATTTGAATCAGAGACATACACACAGCTCACGTTTACTGTGACAAACCAGGTCATGTTTCTCTGTAAACAGCTTCTCTGCAACACAAAATAAATTAAATCAAGATCAGACCCACGATTGTAATATAAACAACCATATGTTTTAATAATTATTGATTCTGCTTGTGGACAGGCAGCAGCATTTAAAGCAGCAAAGGCTTCAGCGTTCAGTGTCCTGTCCACTTCAACACGTGAGCTGCTAGATAAGATGTTCACTAGCTGACTTATCTGTAGAGGGGAGGTTACTAAGTACTGACTTATGGTGCCCAAAATTTCTGAACAACAGTATACTAACACAGTATCTGTCTGTTCTGTACATGAGGATACAGAAAATAAAAACTCAGCTCTGTGTTTTGTTGCGTATTTAAATATATTTTGGATATTCTTGATTACTGAGTCAGAAAAACTACTGCTCCATCTGTGTGTGTGTGTGAATGTGTTAGAAAGTAAATGTACTGTGTGTTCATACCAACAGCCTCACCCTCTCGGAGCAGCCCAGGACATTCTCTGTGCAGCTGCTACATAACGCCTGGAGCCGGATGCTAAGAATGGCTGAGAGGCTGGAATACCAACACACACACACACACACACACACACGGTTGCATCACTATAATGGTGTCCTACAGTCGCTGCGTGGCAAGGTCAGGTTATAGAAAAATGCCCTGCAGGCAAACGCATTATAAATATGACGGAGAGGAAGAGAGAGACTCGGTGAGAGAAGAAAAGAAACAGAGGATACAAGAAAGACACAAAGCGAGAAAAGAGCAGCGAGGACAGGATGAAGAAGGAGAGAGATCACCGGAGGCATGAATCCAATTTCAAACAGCGGTCTGGCGGTTTGTCCGCTCCCATCTCTCCCTCTGTCATAGAGTCTGCCGCCCACCACGCCTGCAATTAAGTCAAATACAGCTCAGGTCTTGTTCTGTTCGACCTGGATGCACCAGTCGAGGTAACATCCAATCAGACTCCCAGCGTGAAGCTGCGAACGCCGACAGAGTGAATCCAGGTGTGGTGGGCCTCTAGGACGACTGTCTAAACACTGACATCAGCTGCTGATGATAAAAAACTTTAGTACAAAATACAATAATTTCCAGACAAACTGTAACCACAGAAACATGATTACAGGTCAGCAACAGGCAACAGTTGCATGATGCAGCAACTGTAGCAACATACTGAGGTCAGATGTGCTTGTGGAAACATGCTGATCCCAGACAAGGGCTGGTAAGTTTAGTTTAGCTGCCTTTAGTAGTAGGTTAGATGCTAGCCTGATGCTAGCTGTGGATAGAGACTTGTTCAAATTTGATGGAGCAGAGAAGTGAAGAGGGAGAGGAAAGAAAAAGAAAAGGGACCCTACAGGGAGGAATTAAATCACCAGACAGTTTTTGGACAAACTATTAACATGGATCCATGTGAGTGGGCAGCCTTAGACCAGTTGACAGACCCTGAATCACTACAGTCCACTCCAGTACCCAGATACTGTGAATTATTTTGCTTTTGGACTAACTGCATACGTGCTGCATGACTTGAAAAGTAATAAAGCCCCAAGCTTGTGAATAGTTTTCAAGTGGCTGGGTGCAAGAGCCGCATCAGCAAGGCAGCACGATCCTCACAAGATCAGAATCCGAATCCAATTTATGGTCAGGTATGTTGGAGCATACACGGAATCTGACACTTTTGACTGGCGGCTCTCATTGTACTTACACAAAATAACAATAACAGGATAGATTCACATGGACGAACACAAGCATGAGAGAACAGAACTGGAAAAGGTCACTCAACATACAGAGAGTACAAACAGAAATTCAACATATCCTGATCCTCACATTCAGTATGAGACACTTTCTGTTTAGATACATGCATGTTGTGAAGGTACACCCTGATTTATGATGACATGTGTCAGTAATTGGAATTCTCTTAACAGCAGAGCAAAGAAGGCTAAAAATGAAACGACTGTATTCACTGTATGTTGAAGCTAACGCCTGACAAATGAATGCAGTATATCAGGTTATTTCAAAAGGTTCACTTGTCTCTTGCCACTGTTACCTTTACTTTAACTTGAAGTAAATTCACACATTTTCAGCAGTTTTATGTTAAATTTAGTTTTGTTATGATATTATGATGTATTTCTTGCTTCAATCATTTGATAGAGGACAATGATTAATGATGCTTTTCATGATTCACAGCAGGTGAATGTAATTCAGCAGAATCACCACTCGATGGAGCCATCAACTAAGGAACCAGTGCTCTGTTCTCTCAACTCAGGCAGCATCCACCTGCTTAGTCCTTTACTGCCCTCATCAGGGTGACTTTCACAGTGAAACTATGGCTGTCACTATGTAAACATTAAAGTGAGTTTTTCTTATTGTACATTTATTTTTATTTTATTTTATTTACTTTTCAAACCAAATCCTCCTTCTGTTTTACCAGAACTGTTGATTCTTGCTTTCTTTTCTGCTTCTGCTCATTTCACATGAACAGTTGTGGATCTAACGTATGAAATGGATCAGTTATACAGTTCATGTCTTTTTACTTTGTACCTGCAAACTGAAGCTTGACTCCTCCCTCAACAAAAAAACAGCAGCCATCAGTTTCCAGTCAAACTGTTGGAAGGTAATCGACATTTTGGTCATCAAATAGAAGTAATAATAATAATTACTTATATATTTCTGAAATAGAAACAGACTTTATTCACAGAAAGCAGCTCAATGATTATTTCTGACTGCTGAGATTGTCTCCAGGTTGACTCTGATCTGACACCAACGTGAACTGACAGATGTGTCAGAAAATACTGAAGAACAAACACACACAAAGTCACATCTGCTTCTGTTTGTGAATTTTTTCTTCAAGCTCTGACTCAAGCATCTCTACAAATTTCCATCAAGTCTGTATGAGCTCCTTCTTTATTCTCTGTTTATTTTACTTCAGCATCATCTTTGTCTGTTGATCTCTGCTCTAATGAGCTGCTGAATCTCAATATATATGATGATAGAAGGGAGAAGGTTTAATAACTGTCATGACAACAATATCAAAGACTTGGTGATAGTTTTATGCCATTCAAATGGATATAAATCTAATTATATAGTCTTAAGATTCAGCCAATAAATATGCAGCATTGACATTAGACTAGAATATTCACTAATTACTGATGAGTTCTGAATGTATAGAAGCTCTAAACATTTTGTAGATATTGACTATTTATTTCTTAAAAGCTAATTTCATCAGCTACATATACATATACATACAGTTTATTTTTGCTGCTTAAAAACCTGAATATAATAAGCTGATGCCCAATTATCTCCACCAACTAACACTTTCTCCATTTTCCTTGGTATTGGTACCAAACTGTGTTGATATCTATATAAATCTTTGTAATTACAGGTAAAATTTGGAAAAAATATAATGAAAATATCCAGGAAACTATCTGGAAAAGACCTGTACAATGAAGTGTTACCTTTTCCTTCACTTTCTAAGCAGCTGTGGTTGTTTGGTGTTTTCACCACCAGAGGGCAGAACCAGGTGAACAACTACCTGCCAAATATCTTGTCTGTGCTGCAGTGATGTGCAGGGCAACGAAAAGCTCAGTTCAGCGTGGTGTTTAGTTAAAAGGAGAAATCTTAGTCAACTTTGTGCTTCTGACTCTTAAGAGAAGATGAAGATGGTGACAAGTCTGCAGCAAAAACGTGGATTAAAAAGGACACAGAGACAAACAAATGCAGAATGACGTCAGTTGTCCACAATACAAAGCTGTAGCTGTAGCTCTGTCTTACATCATTACAGCTGTGACTTGACTTCCAGGCAGTGATCCAGCACATCCCATGACCACACACACACACACACACACACACACACACACACACACACACACACACACAAACTTTCTCTTCACTTTCCCATCATTGAGACGAGCATCAGTGTCTGGAGATGATGGATGGAGCTGGATACGCGACTGTTGCTGCCATGTTCTTTTTCCACAGTATAATATGACATAAATACCCAAAAAGCCGCGTAAAGCAAAGAAGAGAGGAAATAAACAGCAGAGAGGAAAAGAGGAAAACAGAGGAGATACCAACACACTAAAGAAACTCTGAGAGCAACAGCCGCAGCAGCCTGATGGAAACATCTGAGTCACTGTGGTTAAAAATACACACACATCAATAAAAGATTGTCCAGCATCTGCATCTGAACTGAAGGAAACAGCAGCTTTATGAATGAGTCTATGAATGAATAAATGAATCAGGTCTGCATTGTGTTTGATCATCACCTGTATAATAACATGTAAACAACTGAAAATCCCCAAAGTCCGAATTCTCCATTAGAACATATGATAACAGTTACTGCTAAGGAAAGAAATTAGTGAAAGAAAGAGACAATAAAGAAAATTAAATCTCAAATGTAAATTATGTTAATTTATGTTGATTAGATGATGATTTGTCAAATGTTTTTCTTCTTCTATGAAACCCACTCAAGGGCAAGAGAATGAAGTGTGATGATGAAGAAGAAAAGTTCACTGGTCTGGGTGCAGAAAGCTGAACATGAACTAGTGTTATATAAATAAATCAAGAGTCAACTGCACGACCCATGAAGTCATTACATAACACAGAGGACGTGGAGAGAGAAAGAGCATTATGGGAAATTTACCGCCTGAGGTCGCACAGTGGAAACGAGTGATGTTCTACTTTCTTCCAGGCATGAAATACAATAAATGTCTAGATGTACGTAAACAACTCTTCTACTGACTCTGGACACACATGTCAACAGACAAACCAACCATCAACAGCGCTTCATGTGGACATGACGTGTCTACACTGATGTCAGACCTGCTGCTATTTGCTACTTGAACTAAACGTGTATAAAAAGGAGCAGTACTGCAGAAACACCCTTTAAATTAAATTAAGGAGCACAGGCTCAGTCTCCCTACCTTAAGCTGCACCAGGTGGACGTCCACGTGTCTGTTGTCACTGTCTTGTCCCACGGAGTGTGTGAGCTGTGTGACTCGGTCACTGGTGGCTCTCAGCCATTTCTCAATTTCTGGCAGGTGGAGGACGACCTTCCAGTCAGCTCCAGTATGGAGGGGTGGAGGTTTCTTTGACCTGAAACATACCATACTGCACATAAGTAGAAGTACAGACTTTAACTAATACTACACAGCCACAAACACCTCCAGTTATGCAAGGATGGTTTATGTGTACTTGATTAGTGAAGGGTGTGTAGCTGCTGCATCAGGTTCAAAGCCCTGACTCGTGCCTACACAGTGCTCAACTTCACTGCACCTGTCTACCTGAAGTCCCTCATCCTGGTCTACAATCCCCTCCACCCACTGCACTCTGCAAGCACTCTTTGTGATCCCCTCACCTAAGAAGATCCCTGGGTAAACTGTGCCACAGCTCAGTGGTTCCAGGATGGTGGAACGGCCTACCCACTTCTGCACGCTCAGCTGTCTCACTGTCCATTTTCAAAAACTAGCTGCCATCCGAACCTTTCTCTGCACCTCAAACCTTTCTCTGCACAAAATGGATACAGGTCAGCGTGTAAAAAATGTAATGTTTGCTATGGTCAACGATTGACATGTGTCCAAACACTTAAAACCTGTACTGGATGTTAAAATGGGGCTTAACTGTTTTTAAGTAACTAAAACAAAAAAAAATAGTACTGCCGACTGTTACCTGCTTAAGGTGTCTTGGCCCAGGTGAGGTCCCACACCAGGGAGGCTGCCTCCGCTAGTGCCGGGGCTCAGAGAGGTGTCTCCATCCTGGGACTGATGAGGATCGGTGGTAGCAGCAGTAAGAGAGGTGGAGGCGGTGGGGTCCAAGGTCGGAGTGACGGGCGTGATGGAGGTAATCATTGGGGACAGGGGCTCAGGGGCCACGGGTGAGAGAGCTACGATGCTCATGATATGTGAGAAAGAGGTACAGGATTCCTAATGTGAGAGGACGAGCTTCATTGGACTAAACTGCAGAGAGAGAGAGAGAAATATGTAGAGGTCAGTAGAGATTCAGAGAATTAGATAAACAGGTTAGAAAAAGAAAACAAGAATAAGGAGAAGAGTAGAAGAAAGGAGGTCAACAGGACAGAAAAGAGGGAATAAACTACAGAGGAGGAGGAGCAAAGGGAACTAGTGTAGGAAGCAGGAGAGGAAAGAAGGAGGAAGTTAATGAGTAAAGAAGGGAGGAAACAAGAAGACAGAGAAGGATGGATGTGTGCATAGGAAGAAAAAATACTGATATAGAAAAAATACTGATATCAGGCATCAGACAGTCACAGTGGTAGAAAAACAAAAGGTGACAGGAAGGACAAGGTCAGTGTCAAAGAATCACTCAGAACTCTGAGGTTTAATGAACAAAACTGTAAGAACTGGTCTCATTATAAGGTCACAAAGCTATAACGAGAAATGAAGGTATTCCCTGACTTGTTTGTGACAAAAGGTATACAAGGAAAAGGATTTTAATTTGGATATTGAAGTTGGAAGGTGCAACACACATCTTCCATTTTGGCAGAATAAAGATCTGCAGTTAGTCAATAATGAAGAAGAAGCTCATTACTATTAAGTTTTGAGTGGATGATTCCTGATTCTGACCTTTCTACTTAGTGCTGTAACGTAAACACAGCCACCTGTCAGCTCAAGAGGATTCACAGGATTAAATCTTTTAATTTTACAATGCCAAAAGCCTCACACAGGGGTCTACTCATAGCTCAAGATATGAACTTTCCCCAAGGACAGGAACAGGACAAGGACAGGAAAGAGAACCGATTTCGGTAGTAGTTAGGTGGAAAGTTAGTATTTTACTCCTACTCTACTACAACTCAGTAGTAGATACTTGATTTGAATAGACTGACGGCTTTCTTTACTGCTTACTTAACACAAAAAAAGGACTGTGTGCAATGTTTAATCTGCAATAAATAACACTGACATGCAGAACCACAGCCCAGATAAAGTAAAGTGCAATATGGTTTTAATGGCATGATGAGAGTAATACAGATAAAGAGCAGGTGGCAGAAAAAACAACAGGTAGCAGTTCACAGGTGAGGCTCAAGATGGAAGACAATAGTTACTGTGCTCAAATTTAACATGGATTAGTTCAGCTGTAACATGCAACGTAACAAACAACTTGGGTAAATATCAACAGTCTCTTCACAGTCAGCAACAGGTCGCACAGAGAGCAGGACTGTGACACAATAACAGAACCCACCAAAGCAAAACAACATAAGTAAAATCAAAGATCAAAATAAAACACAGATAATGAAAATAAAGAGCAGTAATTAAAAAGAAATGGCTCCATCAACTGAGGAAATAAAAGTGCAGCAAGGAACCAATGAATCAAAGAACAGCAGCGTTTTCAGTGGAGTTTTGGACACGACTAGATTTAGGGAACATTTAGTATCATCAGGAAGTTGGTTCCACCTGTGTGCAGCTCCACCTGGAGGCTCCACCAGCTGACCCCTTCCTAAAGATCTCAGAGAACTACAGGCATGCAGCTGTTTTTATAGTCCATTATCTGATATGGAGGAAAGACGAGCTGGAAATCAATGTACTGAAGGACACAGTACTGTGGTATATACCACACACACACACACACACACACACACACACACACTTTACATTTACACTTTAGTCATTTAGCAAACGCTCTTATCCAAAGCGAGGTAGGTGTGTAGGTTTAAATGCTGCCTCAACTAAGTCAGTTGTGAAAAGAAGTATTCATAACATCTAACAAATTACAGTATAAAGAATAAATAAAAAGTGAAACAACATGATTGGTGCTTAAACTCCCACAGTCTCAGAAACAGATTTTTAATCCTCCCCAGTGTTTTTGTTTTTGCTCATGTTGCCTTTGTTTTATTTTAGATCAGAAATAATTTAACATGAGAAACACACAAACAGAAGAACTCAGGAGAACGTCTTTCTGCATTGTATGACAAAAATAAATTGATGATAATTTTATGATTTGCAAACATCTGCCAAGTTTATATGCCCATAATTTTAATTTTGACCGTGACAGGGTTAAGATACAGTTTATTGTATTTTATTAGTTTATAGTTCAATCGAACAAAGTCCAGTTTAACATTTATGGATCAGCAATGATCTCTTACAAGAACTGCATCAGACAGGAAATACAATGTGCACAGGGAACAGGCAGAGCTTTCCGACCCTAGACGGAAACAGTACTGCAGTTTTTACCAGCTGTAGGACTGTGCTGACTCAACACACTCAGAAAACATTGTATAGGAGACCCGTGAGCTGTTTTTATTTACTGAGAAAATATCTATAGAGTCTAAATTAAATCTGCCCTGTCTGGTCTGTTGTTTGACAAACTTTCACAGTGCTCACATAAGAAAACTCAAAAAGGGTTTTGTCAAAGACTGTCTCTAGTTCACGCCTCTAAACAAATGTTCTTAACAAGACTCCAATTAGTTTTACATTATATTTGTTAATAATCTTGACTTAGATGTTGTCAAGGCACACCCTGATTTATGACAAGAGAATTCCAATGACTGACACGTAACAGCAGAGCACAGAAGGTTAAAAATACACTGAAGTAAAAATTGGATTTGTAAATGTAATGAACTGACAAATCATTGTCATAATCTGCACCTTTCTGTAAAAGTTTAGTAACAACATAACACTAGAACAGAGAAAGTCAAGTCAATTTTATTTATATACTGTAAATCAAAAATGAACATAACAAAATGTCAGAGGTGAACTTTGACCACTGTCCTCACACCCTACATGTAAATTCCATTTCTGATCATAAATCTGAGTGACAGTGAAATAAAATAAAAATGGCTGTATTTAATTACATTAAATACATTTAAATGGTTGTTAATCTTTTTGATGGGATGTTTTCAGTTTCAGTATATTATATATTTAATTACATTAAATACAGCCAAGACCTCTGCGTGGTTCGGGAGGGACTTATGAGGAAGTACAGCTTGAGTTGAGCATTCACATCAATGACGTATCTTACGTCAGATCAGTGTCTGGAATGAAGTTGATGGTTCCACCCACACAAAAACACTTAAGGACGTAATAAACTGAAACTGAAAACATCCCATCACAAAGATTAACAACCAGAGCAACCATACACAGAGACTAATACTGAAACACTGCAACTACGAACAGCAGCAGAATGCGGGAGCTTTAGAAAAAGGAATCGTCTGTGTCAAATTAGTTTTTCCTACACGCTGAGATTTTTTTTATATTTGTTTTTCTCTTGTCTTCATTAAGAACTTTGCTGTGTTGTGAAAACATAACTCATGCAACAGTGGACTATCTGACTCCGTCTGAGTGCTTCGAGCTGCCTCTATACCTGCTGGTCGGTGTTTGGAAAATGGCTTCTTTCTCAGAGCAGAACCTGTCCTGTCCTATCTGCCATGAAGTCTTTCAAGATCCTGTTCTCCTCTTGTGCGGCCACAGCCTGTGTAAAACCTGTCTTGACAGATGGTGGACACTAAAAAATATGGAGTGTCCAGTTTGTAGGGGAAGATCCTTACAAACCAATCCACCCCGAAACCTGGCTCTGAGGAACCTGTGTGAAGCTTTTACACTGGAGAGAGCTCAAAGAGCTTTAACAGGGTCTGGGGAGGTCTGCAGTCGGCACTATGAGGAACTCAGACTGTTCTGTGAGCAGGATCAGCAGCTCGTGTGTGACAGCTGTGTGCACTCACACCGACACCACAGCATCAAGTCCATTGATGAAGCTGTTCGAGATAACAAACGGAGACTTCAGAAACTCCTGAAGCCTTTACAGGAGAAACTGGACCTCTTCAATGACATTAGAGGAAACTTTGATCAAACAGCAAAAGACATTGAAATTCAGACGGAAGTCACAGAGAAGCAGATTAAGGATGTCTTCTCAATGTTCCGGCACATTCTCCGAGAGGAAGAGCAGAGAAGGATGACTGCACTGATGAATGAAAAGCAGCAGAAGAGTGCGATGATACAGAGAAAGACGGAGGCTCTGAGCAGAGATATAGAAGCTCTTTCAGACACAATCAGCGGTACGAAGGAGGTGCTGAGAGCTGTCGACCTCTCATTCCTGCAAAATTACAACACTGCAGCTGAACTAGTCCGTTGTTTCCAGCTGAATAATCCACAGGCGGTACGAGCTCTCATAGACACAGACAAACACCTGAAAAACCTGCATGTCAACATACTGGAAAGGATGAAGAAGAAGGTAGACTCAACTCTGAACCCTCACACTGCTCCAGCTTCCCCTGTGAGGGGAAGACTGAGAGCCAGAAAGAGACGAAACCCCCAAGCTGCCAATCCAGAGCCTGCAGTTTTGTCTCTGGCGGAAAATCTGGCTAAACTGAGAGCTGGTGAGAGAGGATCCTACTGTGCACCCCATAGTGGAGCCTTCATGTCACCAAGCAGTCCATTCAGTGCACCGATTAATTACTCTGCTTGGTCCTCAGTTAGCTCCAATCAATCAAATACAAGAATTAGCTACGCAAGACCTGACGTACTTTCACGACAATCTCTTTACAAACAGTAATTTACCAACTTGAACCTTGAAACTACATTTTATTTAATGGACAAATTCTGAGCATCATGTGTGCTGTGCAGACACAATCTGTCCATATTTACATATAAACTCATGTTTTTTTAATGTGGTGCTACTTAATCTTTTCTTCAGTAATTAAATAGTGTTTCTTAAATAATGCATAATAATGCAATTCATTCTGCTCTGTTGATTGTTGATTATAGCTGAGATCAGGTTTTATTTTGGGAGTGGTTTATTTTGATCAAATATTTTTGGTGATGAGGAAACTGAATCTGTACTGTTGTACGCTGAATACACTGAACTAGAATTAGATGACATATGTATTATTGTGATCATTTATTTGAGACCTATATATACAACTCACTTGAGTAAGCACTAGGCGACAGTGGAGCCATATATCATTTAATGTTGTAAACCAAAAGACTTAGATACAGGAAAGTTATAAACTTACTAAAAGAATATTGTCAATATATAAGTGAAAATGGTAACTATGGCTACGCAATAAAGCTGAATCAAAGCTGATATTCAACATTACATGTATTTTGCTCCGTGGCGTGTTTCATCTGCAGTTTCTCAGACAGTACAGGGTGTCACCAGTTTATTTGAAGAACTATCTTTCATTCTGTAAAGACGGCAGACAGTGAGTGAACACCAGAAACACAGGTAAAACTGCACATACATATACAACCATCTGTGAAAAAGACCATCATTTGAATAAGGAGCATAAGGGCTCCTTATAAATGATGCACAAACAGGGTGTGTGTGGAGGAGCCATCAGGAGAAGCCCTCTATGTAATCTCATCACAAAGGTGAGTCAAGACAGTGAGAAAGTCCTAAACTGACAACAGAAATGTCCGTAGATGATATAAAATATGTTGTACATCTAAAATGCAGGTTTCTAAGTACTAATTTAGGAGAGCAACGAGTGTACACCACAATTATTGTTTGAAGTAAATAAAAAAGTAAAGTTAGCCTCCATGTGCACTGACAGTCAACATTACACGCACACCTTAGGTAGACGCATCTCTGGATATACAGGAACTTGTTGAACTTGTTTTAACTTTGTTCCTGGTATCTATGCTGCATTTTCTAGAAGGTGGTACCACTTCTTAAATCTGGTGGCACTGAAACAAAACAAAAACATTTCTGACTCCCAAACTGCGATATGATGCAGTTTTGTCTTCCGGCAGTACAACAGCAACAGCGACAGCTATTTACAGCCTTTTAAAAAGACAAAGAACATTTTCTGTGTTCAAAGTCTTTGCTTTACAATGATGCCATAAAACTACTTTATAGTTTCTGCAATTACAAACAAATAAAGTATAAAATGTGAAAACAGGCAGAATTGAAGAATAATGAGTGATTTGTTTGTCTTCAATTGACAGTCTGAGCTCTTCTCTGAGAGTCTATGGTCCAACCCATATATTCAAATTACCAAAGAGAAACCAGGAAGCAGTTTTCATTTCTTGACAAACACATACACATCGGGACATAACTTTTCAGATTATGTTCAGACGCAGCACTCGTCATCAGCGAGTGAGGACAGCAACCAGAGCAAACAGCAGAAAGTCAGGGAATACTGCAACACAGCAACTACAACCAAGTCCAGAAGACTTAGAAAAAAGATTTTAATACGCCGGTCTAAGTGCCTCTCCATTTTTTATTACATGCTGATATTTTTTGTGTATTTTCTTCATCATCATCATCATCATCATCATCAACAGCAGCAGCAACATCAGCAGGAGCCTGGTGTATGTCAGGAACTGTTGCCATTGGGTGCCCCCAACGTCTTCAGAGTGGAAGCCTGACTGACTGGTTTGAGCTGTTTAGTATAACTCATAGAAAATGGCTTCTAGGTCAGAGGAGAATCTATCCTGTCCTGTCTGCCGTGATGTTTTCCAAGATCCTGTTCTCCTATCCTGCAGCCACAGTTTCTGTAGAGTCTGTATTGAGGGGTGTTGGACAGAGGACACAAATCAGCAGTGTCCAGTTTGTAGGACGAGATCTTTACAGAGCAATCCACCAGGAAATTTGGCTCTAAAAAACCTGTGTGAAGCTTTTTTACTGGAGAGAGCTGTGGGTCGCTGCAGTCTGCACTCTGAAGAACTTAGACTCTTCTGTCTAAACGATGAGCAACTACTGTGTGTTGTCTGCCTGCATTCAGAAGCACACAAATGCCACAACATCAAGCCCATCGATGAAGCTGCACGAGATAACAAAAAGAACCTTCAAGAACTCCTGGATCCACTGCAGAACAAACTGGACTTCTACACTGACATGAAAGAAAACTTAGATCAAACAGCAATAGACATTGAAGATGTGGCTGAGGACACAGAGAAGCAGATTAAGGATGTGTTCTCAAAGCTTCGGAAGATTCTCCAGGAAGAAGAGGAAGCGAGAACTGCTGCACTGAGGTATGAAAAGCAGCAGAAGAGAGAGATGTTGAGGACAAAGACTGAGGCTCTGAACAAAGAGATAGAAGCTCTTTCAGACACAATCAGAGGCACGAAGGAGGTGCTGAGAGCCGAAGACCCCTCATTCCTGCAGAAGTACAACACTGCAGCTGAACTAGCCCATTGTTTATTGGTGAATGATCCACAGCTGATCTCAGGAGCTACAATAGACGTAGACCAACATCTGAAAAATCTGCCCTTCGACATCTTGGATAGGATGAAGATGAAGGTAACTCACACTCTGATTCCAGAAGCTTTCTTGTTAGAGGACTATCTATCCAGGCTCGGAGTTTGACAGAGACAGTATTGGAATTTTATTGAATGTTTTTCCATGTAGTCAGAATAAACTGCCAGTGGGAAACCACTGTGAGAATGTACTGATCAGAAAGGCTGTGGGTCTGATTTGAAGCTGTGCAGCAAGAAATATGAAAGTCAAATACACTGTATATGTAAAAATAAATGTATATCCCAGATTATAAGACTATTATACTATATATAAGGCGTGGCCATATTACTACAATTTTTGTCTCCTTGAAAAGTAACTTTATTATTGATGATGTGATTTTGTGAACAGCACAAATGAATAAAATAGTCCATTACAGTTTTAGTGTCTTCACAGCAAGAAGGTCAAGAAGGTTCTGGATTTCAACCCACCAGTTGTACAGAGTTACAGAGTTAGTAGTTTTCCCGTTAGTAGTTTTTCTCCACAGTCCAAAGACCTGCCGTGAACTCAACTGGTGATTCAAAATTTCCTGTAGGTGTGAACGTGACCTTGAAACGTCTCTCAGACCTGAAATAGACTGCCAACCTGTCCAATGTGTACTCCGCCTCTCACCCAGCGACAACTAGCATTAGCCTGATGGTGCTTCTCTGCACTTTAATCTGTAAAAACAATTATTCATACATATATGTATAATAACTGCTAAATAACTAAATGTAAACTTAGCTTTAGACTTCCACGTGTTTATTTAAGGAAAGTCAAAACATCCAGCTTCAAAAAATACAGGAAACACTCACACTGTACCTCTCCACCTGCTTGGCTTTTAAAGACGCACTGTAATAATCCCATATTTTAAAACCAGCTGGAGTAATCCAGACTGGTCCACGTGTAGTGTAGGAAGATTAAATGTGCTGCATCTTTCCTGCGTCCGTATAAACCAGAGCTCTCTCCATTCTTTATACCTACTACACTGTTTTCTCACACTTTCTCTCTCTCCCTCCCTCCACTGTTTTCCTCTCTGTCTTGCTTTATTTCCCTCAGACGTTCAGGCTGTCACAGCATGGCACTGAATGCACACCGCCCATATGTGTGTGTCCTCCCTTCATCTCTGCTGTGCCTTTAAATCCTTTTAAGCACCACCAGACGACGCGAACAGACAAATAAAATGTTTTATTCATATTCTCTTTTCTCTCAATAAAATATGCATCCTGCTCCCAGTTCAGCCAGTCTGCACTGCAGTTTCCGCACGAGTTCAATGCCAATAGAGAAACATAAGAGTAGCTGCATGGGGAAAATAATACCAGGCAAAAAACTCTAATTCTTTTCTTATTAAAGTTTGTTGAGAGAATACAAAGTCTAATAATAACTTTTATCAATATTTTCTGATTACAACTGAAACCAACACATGAGGGCCTGTGGAAGATTAAACAAGTCACTTTCCTCTGCATATTTTTATTTATTCAAACATTTGGCTGTGAAGAGCAGCTGTGTCATTCTCTCACTGAGCTTTTTGCCTCTCTTGACACAGACAAACACACAGCAAATTAAATACTCTGGAAACAGCGTCTTCTGTCAGTACACAGTTAAAACAGTGTCAGTCATGTTTCTCAGGACACATCAGATTACTCATCTGCTGCATATGTGCACGGATTTCCACTAACCAGGTTTCTTATGTACAGGTAAACGTGTTTCTTATTCAGTGTCTAAAAACTCTACACTGCCCATCCAAAAAAACACCACCTGAATTTAACTAAGCTAATAGGTTAGAGCCTCCCACTGGATAATTACTGGAAGATTCTGTTTCAGTTGCCAACGTGTTATTTAACTCTAACTGATGCAGAGAGTAGCTTCTCGTTTCTTCAACAACCATGTCTGAATACATCCTGTGGTCGTGGAAAAGATGGTAATCTGTTTCAGAAGGGTCAAATTATTGGTATGAATCAAGAAAAGAAAACGTCTAAGGAGATTGAAGAAACTACTAAAACTGGGTTAAGAACTGTCCAATGGAAGAAGGTCACACAGGAAGACTTTGTGCAGCGTCCAACTCTCCCATCAACACAAGATCTTGGTGAAAATATAATTCAACTCTGGACGAGACTAAATGTTGTGACACTGCACAGTGAATGCGAGCTGTAATCAAAGCTAAAGGCCGTCCAACGAAATATTAGTGTGTGACTTTTCTTTTGTGTATTATCCACACACAGAGTGAAGCAGCTGCTGCAGGAGCAGTCCGTGTGTTGCAGTGCGGGGGTGTATTGATCAGCATTAGCAGCAGTGAAGCAGAAGAATGATGTCAGTAGAACAGCAGAACAAAACCCAGTCAGCGATAAACTCAACCTGCCTGGCAGGATAAATGATGGTAACCTAGTTAACCTGAGCACAAAGGTGAGAAATTTATTTTCACTGATCACAAAACAAGGAGGCTATTCAGTGTCAGCTTCTCCTGGGATCATGTGACTTCAGATCCACAGCTATGTTGCATTTTAACACTTGAACCAAGTCCATTAACTAAAGGAAACAGTAAAACTAATAGGTAGCAATGTCCAAAAAAATAATTTAAAGGTCCCGATCCAGGTAAACAGCAAAATCTCTCAAGTCTATTATTTAGAGCGTACTATATCCGAAAAGGAGGCTTACAAACAACCTTTGATACAGACTGAACCCTACAGAAAGTTCACAAACCAGATAATAATCAACTTTCATTCTGGTTATAAAGTTCTTCACAAGACTAATGGCGACAGCATGCATAACTTCCTGACTGCTAACTTTAAAACAGCAAAAGAAAAAGAAAGTAGAGTAGCAGCATTGCAAACTGTATATTTTGTTAGAACTTTAACATTCAGCATTCAAGGCAGCATATAAACAAAAACCATGACACATTTACATGCTAGTATTAATTTGTTAACAACTGTAACTCCTCCTCCCACGACCCTGCAGAGGACAAGGGATTAAGATAATGGATAGATGGATGGATATACCTCCTCCTATGGCAGGGTGGTGTCTAAATAATAGTAAAACATTTTATAAAACATCAACAGTCTGAATATGAAAATTCTCCTTCCCTGAAACATCAGGGAAGCACTTCCTGTCTGTGACATACAGTGTGTCAGGATGACGTCTCCAAGCAAGAAAAGGTATGACATCACCAGCTTCACTATGACCTCATCGCCAACCACTCAACCACATGGAAGGAAGGGTGGGGATGGAGAGAGAAGAGGAACAGCAACAACAGGGCAGGAGGAGAGGAGGCGATGATGCTGACGATCAAGAAACACAGTTTGACAGCAGTTACGGCTCACAGGACTCAGAACTGATGACGACCTCATCTATGTGACTCATCTGTTCCTGTGTGTCAGGTGTAATTAAATTAACAAATTTAAACATGATGTATTTCACTATCACAGTTTGTTGTTCAACTGTTTTATTTGCTATAGAATGATTTTCCCAGAGCAGAAATATTTTCTGTTGTGTGCTTTCCTCTGCTAAATGTTTCATTATTTTCATGCTCAGCTCACCTGCTGCACACTGATTAGCAGGTTTAATTAGCAGTAACAGGCTGGTACCAATGTAAAGTCATCTCCAAGAACCAAATTACGTATTCTTTCATTTCAGCTCTATTTACAGTCACATATCACTTACTGTAATTCCCAGGACATAAGGGCTTTAACCTGGTCTATTGTGCAGAAATGTGACTATTGGGACAGATCAGACCAACTTTTGTCAGAATGAAAGGAAATGAAAGTTATCATGATCTAGAGGAGAATCTAGAGGAAAAATTGCTTCTCCATCACACTCATACTACAGAGCCATGTGGCAATAACCTGATTAGACAGCAACCTGTGCAGTAAATTGCTCATTTTGCTGCATTTCGCCGACAGGGACGTAGGCTGGACATGTGGGTGAACTGTCACATCTCTACAGTGGATTCACACTCAAAAACACACATACTGGACACAACCTACTTTGACCAATGTCTGTCCATAAACCTTTATCATTTCTCTTTCTAAATCAAAATTTTCAAAAGATATTTAAGGTTAAGTTCTTGTAGGCCAACCGTGTCTCTATTTTCAGGAACTTTTGGGAAACTGTTTTAGTTTTAGTTTGGAGATGAACTGCTTGTATTTTCAATAGTATCAAAACGTTTCAAAACTATCCAGCCCTACTTCCTCAGCTAAGATTTTATGTTATTACTTTAGTCTATGCCTTTACAGTAAAGTGTGCACACACACACAAACTTTACAACACATACAGATCCTTTGAGTCTTTTTAAACATCTCTCAATATCTGAACATAGACACGTTACAGAAGTCACCTTGTTGAACATCCTCTGACGTCTACGCCCCACTGATCTCACGATTCAAAGCTCTGAGTTCGTTTGTGAGTCAGCAGTCTGACAGGACACTGTTTACACGGGATCTGATTCATCTGTCTTTTGTGAGATTAAAGCCGAGATTAGAGCTACCACTGTGGAAGATTTTTATGTAACACAGCAGCTGTTTTATCAGATGAAATCACTGAGTGAGGATGAAGCAGTGAGAAGGAGATGCTGCAGATTCAACACGAGTTCCAAAACTGGTGTAAAATGTGGGCTTTTTGCTACCTAAGGAGAACAGGTTGCTAATACCACTACTTAACTCTGCACAGAAATAATGTGCATTTTCAAACTCTACACTTTAATGTTGATTACAACTCTGATTGACAACTCTGAACTGGGACAAACTGGTTTACTAGGCATGTTACTACTGTTCTGAACTGCTGAACTAATGAGAAACATTAAAACCTTAAAAAATACAGTATCTGTCATAGTTTCTATTCTATTAGTATTCTATTAGCATCAGGTTAGCTGTATTTGAACCTTGACATGCCATCCTCCTCTGGTGATGCTGCCAACCTCCCCATCACAACCATCTACTGGCCACACCCACACCCACAGCACGCTGTGCACCCGCAGACAGAGGATTCAGGGCGAACTCAGCTCTCAGCTGATTTTGTGTTATAAATCATTTACAAAAGTTCAAACACTGTGTGTTACAGCTAAATTCAGAAGGAAGGTTTGCTGCCCTGATGCTAGGACTTAAAATAAACAGGTGAGAGGTCTGTGCAGAAAGAAAATACAGCTACGAGACAGACTGCAGTCACAGAGGAATAGGTGTGTGTGTGTGTGTGTGTGTCCCAGGGGTCGTCCTGCCCAACCACAGCATGAATAATATATCATAGGGGAGGAAGATGTGTTGGAGGATCACACTGGCTGTTACCCTTCTATCTCCTGACTCTGTTATTTTACTGACCAAAGAGCAGCAGATGAAAGAAAATGAAACTCAGTCACCAAATCATAAGAGTGAATCTGTGCCTGCATCACTAATACTGATGCAAAAGAAATATTAAATTGAAAAACAGAAGCTGTGGACTGAAATGAGCGCCCTGGAGCCTGATTTGGGTTAGAGAGCTTGAGTTCATTTGTGAACTGGAAGTAGTTTGTACAGAGAGGAGCCTTAAGGAACCTGATCTGGATAATGCTAGGATTCAAAATTCAGACGAAACAAAAAGAATTTTACTAGAGAGTAACATATCATTCATTTCAACATGTTTGAAGAATAGACACAACATTGGTCATGTATTGTAACCTCCGCTCTAAGAGTATAAATGCCTCGGTAGCATTAGAAGCTAGCTTGCTGTTTGAACTGTGTTTACTTGATATATTTCTCTATTTTCTATAATAATACTCTGCTTTGGTGGTTTCTGTGGAGTATTTTACATGCATAGATCTGACAAAACAAACTTAAAGTGTAAAAATAACTTTTGGTTCACATTTATGGACATAGCCATAGTAGAGAGCTAGATTAATAAAAAATGGAAGCGTAACAGTTTATAAAACACAACATTAGAGGTGTGATTCATATCTAGAAATGATTTCACCCTGATCTGTCATCTAATGGCTCTAAATCCTTTACCCACAGGTAATGTTAACAATCCACGTGTGTCACACACACTATAGGTGCTGAGAAATAGAAAGTAAAACGTGACTCTTAATGTTTCACCGACACTGAATATGAATATATATATATATATATATATATATATATATATATATATATGAATATGATTAATCTCTTCACAGCAAAATGAAAATTTTGTATTAATTTTGAACAATTTTATTATGATATCTAATTAACTAATTAATTTAGTAACACATTAGTCTATAATGTATAAGATTACACAAACACACTTTATGTACACACCTAGAAATAATTACCAACATTATATCCATTGCTCTGCAGTTGTTTGTCTGTACATTACATTACTGCACTCCACTTTCCAGTCTGGATTCCCACAGGGATTGGACCAAACCATTAGTGCGCAGAGGCCATGTTTTTTCTCCACAGTAATTATGGGTAATATTACAGCACAGTATTTCCTTACAGAGGAACGACATTAGCACACACAAAGTGATCTGACCAAATCAGAGCTGCACACATTCTGCAGTTATCTAAAATATGTTCAGTGATGATGAACGTTCCACGTCCCTGACTGTTCCACTCTGTCTGTTTTCTCTAGAAACTGGCTTAGAGTTGGCTGAGCTGATTAAAGGTATTACTGCAGACACAGAGTGAGAAAAAGCGAGAGGTCAAACCAAAGGACATTCTCCAAATAAAACAGATTATTCAGTCCAGGAAAAGTGTTCAGACTTACTGCAGTTAGTCCGGTAACTCTGGGTTCAGCGTGTGACTATAAGGATGGGTGTGGGTAACTGCCTCCTCACATCTGACATTTGATTTGGTTTGTTCCCAACCTCATCAATGATGCAGGGGCACTGAATGCATTTTCAGCAACGTCACAGATCCCAAACAAAGACTGTTTTGTAACGTGACGTTTATAAATCAATGGTTTGCTTCTGCTCGAGTGCCTAGATTTAGTATGTAATTTCCTTTTAATCATGGATTTATTGAAAGCACTGTTCTTTATGGACCCTGGGAAAAAATAGCCGTCACATTAGTGTCAGCTGATCCAAATAAAACAAATATTAAATTTTGGCATCTAGCAGCAGCACTGAGAAAACCAGTACAGATTACAGCGTGTTTTTGAACATATCTACAGTAAGAGTTTTCAGAACACACCCTTCATGCGAGTGTGATGAACTGTTGAGAACACGTTACTCAGTATACATTAAAGCAAGTTTATCAGGGAAGATGTTTGTCTTCAGGGTAAAGGACCATTTACCAGAAGTGACTGGGTTACTAATCAACACTGTATGTCTGATGCTGTTTAAAGAGGAAGGGCAGCTAAACTGTAAACCAGATGAGAGATGAAATGATGACAGTAAAGCTTCATCACACACAGACACAAAAGCACACTGAAAGTTACAGTAAACACTTTCTAACATTATATATAATATATAATCTCTCTCATCCTGGAACAGGCTGCACAGAATCTGTGTGTGTGACTGTGTCGTCTCAGATTTGATTCTGTTCCTCTGTGTAAAGTTATCGTGTTGTTCTAATCAATCCTGAGAAAATTGGATGACATTAACACAGTGAAATTAATTTAGAAAATAGCATAAGCTAAGTATTTCATCATTTCGTGTCCACATGCTGCTGCATTTTCGTAGCTTGTCTCAGCTGTTTTTTTGTCTTTTTGTCTAAATCACAGAGGACTCTTTTAGTTCATGCACTTCTTTTTTCTGGGAAATCACACCAGAGAAAATAAGTTATAATGACTGTAAGACTGCTAATTAGAGCTTCTTATTTACAGGACACAACTACAGTTTCTGACACCACAGGTGCTGCAGGTTGTTGAATAATTTTCTTCTTTTCAATTCCTGTCTTGTTGTGGTCTTAAAAAATGATGAACATACTTCTACTACACCAAAATCTACTAATCTACTAATCAATATCAAGGCAATAGCAAAGACCAGTACCTATTCTTTTAAATTGTACAAACAGCCAAGTGCACATTTAAAGTATGCACTTTGACGTAGTATTGTAATATTATATTAGAAGTACTGTTCATCTAATAGCACAGCTGGACAGGAAGCTACTCAGCATCATAGTATCTGTTTGTCAGAGCTGGCTCCTGCATTTTGTCATGTGAATGATCGATTTGTGCATGTGTGTGTGTGTGTGTGTGTGCACTTGTATTCAATAATTTATTTTCCACAGATAATGATCTCCACGTTACTCTGACACAGAAACTGTCTGTGGCAGTTGGTGACATACAAAAGTGTCACTGGATGAATCACTTCACAAAAAAATAAAATGACCCACTTCAGGTTTAGATAAATTAAGCTTCTGTGAAGACACATCTCTGAAAACCAAAGCAACAAACAGTTTTTCTGTTGCACACACACAAAGGAGCAAAGACTTGCAATTCCTTAATCTAAAATAAATAAATAAATAACCAATGGCCTATAGTGGATTAAATGTTAACAGAAATCAATATGCTATACTTGTTATAGTACTTAGATCAAAGAAACAGCAACATGACAATGATGTGACAAAAGTGCATTTGGGTTTGGACTAGGGTAAAAAAAATCTCTCTCCTGTCCGTGACGTTACTCAGATTTTTAAAAAGACATTTGGATGCATGCTACAACTCTATCAGGAGGTGAAACCAGGAAATTTGGATGTGAGCAGATGAACCCTACAGTGACTAAATTGCTCTGATCTATCTACTTTGAGTGCTGTAGTCAGAAACAGAAACCGAGGACTGAGTGTTCACTGCCACACCCCGGTCTGAGCAGAGGTTATTGATACAGAGACGTGGCAGGCAGGGGAACAAGAGAAGAGGATCAGAGAATAGAATAGAATAGAATAGAATAGAATAGAATAGAATAGAATAGAATAGAATAGGACTAGACTGGAGCAACATCAGAAAAAGAGAAAAGCTAAAAAGAAAAATGTCCTTTCTCTAGGCTGACATCATGTGAAAAGGTAAACACCAAAGAGACCAAACTAAAGCCTGAAACAAACCTGAAGACCAGCTCAAACCTACGAACACCGACCAAACCACAGCTAAAGCTTGTGTGTTTTTATTCGCTGATATTGAGTAAAGAGCAGAAACTGTAAGTATCCACTGGAGTTCTAACAGTAGACAACATACAACACAATTCCCAAAGTCAGCTGTCCCACATTCTAACGTTACATCATTTTAATCTGCCGAGTGTCATCACCCGCAGACCGAGACCCACAGGCAAGGTCCAACGTGACCTGATCACGACCCAGTCATATTCATAAACAACTCATCAGTCATCAACAAGATAACAACAGTCAGATTTTAGGTTTGCAGAGTGAGTAAATCACAGAGTAACAGGATGAGCTCAAAAACATATGTGTTATATCTTAAAATGTAAAAAAAATCAAATAAAACAGGATATTTCTCACCACACTAGGTAAGAAGTGAAGTGAAGAAGTGAAGTGAAGAAGTGTTTATCAGAGAATGTTTTGTCATGTATTAAATATGAAACAGATTCATACTGAGCTTGAAATATTGTGTTCAAACTGTCTCACCTGATGCCGAGTTAAGGCAAATGAGAGATGAACACAAACACGGCAACTCACCATCCCCCCATATTCAAGTGAAACTAATTACCCATTGTGTGTGTTTGGGGTTACAGGGGCCTGTTCTCCAGTGAGGGGAAGGATAACCCTGAACCCTGGACCTCATCATGCGGTGCCTATTCCAACCTCACACAGACACTGTGATATGTGCAATTTAAACATGGGGGATGGTGGGTGCTCACACACAAACACACACACACACACACACACACACACACACACACACACACACTGCTGACTGAGTTCCCAGAACAATTGTGTGATTAAAAAAAGACACGAGGGGGCCCTTTGCTCTGAATCAGGGGTCCCTCTGTTAGCATGTGTGTATACATTCTTTAGTTTGTGATTTAAGATTCATTTAAATTTTTCTTCATGTGCAACCATGTCCCCTTACTCTCCAACAAGATGAAAAACAGTCCTCACAGCAAGTGTGTTTCAACAAGTCACTAAAACACGAGACAAACAATAATTAGTTCAGCTACAGGAACATCTGAACAGCACGGAAGGTAAAATGCTTCCCAGTACAATGAATTCACACAATATGAACATTTTCAAATAATCCCATCCTTTTGTTCAATAGATCATCTAGTTTCACCTACAGATGACTGTAGCACAAACAACCTGCCGCAGCCTTGTGGTTCATTTGCTTGCACCAAGACAAACCAGGGTAGATGGCAAATTGGGATGTATATGTACAGGTGGGACCTTGAATCCAGTCACAGACAGTGAGTTAACAAAAGAAAGCCACAACCTTGTATATACAGTAAAAATAGCAGTAAGTGTTATATAACAGCAGCAGTTTGTTCAGCATCTGTTGCAGTGATGTTCTGCAGGTGAACACATCTCTGCAGAGCTGCTGAGAGTTTGGCTGGCGGTCCTCTCAGGCCTCTGTCCTGCTTGTTTTCCAGCCATCGCTGTTTTTGCAGCTTCTGATTGGCTGAACATAAGCAGGTAATCAGCAGTGGGTAGGACAGGAATAGTTGGAAAACAAGCAGGACAGTGGCCACCCCTGTGGTAAAAGAAGATTACTGATGTTAAAAGCATTTTAAATTGATTGTTGCTACCAGAACAATGAGATTACATTATTCTTTATACAGATTGATGTACCAAGGCAGCATCATTTATAATAAAGGAATCCATGCCACAGTACAGTACTAGTGTCTGTGCTGAATGAAGCCTTTGTGCTCTCACAGTCCTGATCTTGCTAACAGATTTTGGACAGGAGCATGATGACGTGGTGAACTTTGCCGTTCTGTAACCTCCTGCTGTCTCACCTAGTACTACAGCAAATCATTAGCCTCCATCCTCCCTGAACCGTCACTGTGAGGGCAGCAGGGCGTTGGCTCTGCAGGGAGAAACTGTGGAGTCACTGAGACAACAGACCAGACTAGCATGCAGGCCAAACAATGCTTTCTGGTTTGTGATCCCCACTATAACTGGACATGTGTTTGCACACAATACAAACAACAGACTCAAAGATTCTGTCGAAGCACAAAGAGAAAGATTTCATTCATACACCACCAACATTAGGAGAACCCCACGGCACATGGTTTCACAGTAATGCATGTGAAGCTGTTTGCTAACTGCCTAAAACAAGAAGCAGAAGGTTTTGCTCCAGAAGAGTTCCTGTTTAACGCATTTTGTTTCAGTCACTTAAATATGTGTCTCTGAAGTGCAAACGAACTTGACCTCAACTGACTTCAGTAAACATAAATGGCTCCTGGCTAATTACAGTTGTTCCTGAGGGAGTCTGTCTTTCTCTACTGGGAGATCTAGAGCAAATCTCAGTCATTAGCCATCTCTAATATGACTGTTAGCATAGGACAACTTCAGGCAGGACACCAGAGGACGCACCCCGAAGGTTGCAAACTGTGGAAAAGGTCAGGAGCAAAAGTCGGGACAAACGACTGAGAGACTGTTGTCCTGCATGTCAATCATCCTTCTCTAAGCCAAGTGTGTCAGAGACAGAGGCAGAGACAGATCACTGTGATGAAGAACAATCACCTCCTCAACAAAACCTCAAAATGTTTCACTTGCTGAAAGAAAACCTGGTCAACATGCTGCTCAGTGTCTGGATCAATATGGAGGTCGGCAGGTCATTAGTCACGTCATCAAACCTTGGTGCTGTCATGTTTTACTGCCCAGTACAGTAGCAGAGGCTTATTTATATGTATGGTCACATAACTGTCTGACTTAGATGCTTTTATTCACTTTTTAAATCCTTTCTTTGATGTGAATTTAATGATCTCTACAGCACCAAGATGTCCATCTGTAACAGGAGAAATCCACACATCCACTTTAACCTTCGTCACGTTTCCTCTGACATTTACGCTTCTGACTTTCTCTGCAGTCACTCACCCTAGTTTAATAGACCCGGAGGCAGTTACATCCTATCCTGTGGAGTGGAAACTGACCACTAATACTGTACTGGAACAACTTCCTGTTCTTCCTAACCAACAGGAATATTATGTTATCATTTACTATTAAAACCTTCATCCTCTTCTCCCATACTTTGATCCTCTCTGCTTCCTCATCTTGAAGCTGTTTATCTGCTGCCACCCAGTCAAAGAAGAGAGCAAACGCTTTGTATGAAGAAACACAAATAGCAGTGTTTGACAGTTTCTTCAATGGCAGATCACAGACATGTACACTATTAGGTCAACTTTGTACATAAAAGCTGCTCAACCCAGCCTCTGATCAGCTACAACAGGAAAGAATGATGATGAAGAAATAACCTCCACACTTCCTGTTGTGATAAAAGTCTAAAACCCAGTTGTCCCCCTCATACTGCAGTACATTCACAGATAATTCAGTCTATAGTTTTCATTTTTATTCACATATCTTTTACTTTAGCTGTCATGCTAAATCTTCCACCTATAAACAAATGATTAGCTTTTGACAGCAAAGAATTGCTCTAACTATGAGTCAAGTCTTTCTTTCCTATTTCACTTCCCTTCCTTTCACTGCTAAGTTACTTCTTGGAAGACAGGAAACAAGTAGCAATCATCAGGGAAAGGGAGCACCTCTTAAAACTGATGGGACTAATCTCTGTAGTAAATAGAATCATCTCCTCACTGTTTCTCTCTGAGACTTTGAGATAAAACAAAGCTTGAAAGAGAAAATGAAAACCAATCTATAACTAAATGTAGTTTAGGTAGTGTGTGGAGGTTCTCTGGACAACAAGGCAGCATATTAATTAACATTTGTACAAATAATTATGAGAAGCAGATATGGTTTACGGCTACAGACTGTGACTCAGCAATCTACAGGAATAACTATCATTAGGCTCCGTTTGACCTCACTCACTCAGTTCAGCTCAAACATTTCAGCAGCACTCTCCTTCAGTTTTACTTCTGAAAAACTAAAGATCTCAGGAAAACAGACTTTCCAGCATTTGTTTTGACCTGGTAGGGTCCTGGTATTGGTCTTAGTTCTGGCTCAGCGGCATGGCTCACTTGGACACTTAATGGAACTGATTCTAACTCTGAGTGAAGACAATGTTTTTTACCTGTGCGTGACAAGTCAAAATGTTTGATATGAAAAATTGCCATTGGTCAGATGTGAGCTGTCAACAATATCACTGTCTTCAACTCTCTTTTTCATTCTTTCAACTACTTCCATCACTTTTTTCATGATCCACAGCATGAACGCCTTCAGGTGGATTCTGTCTCAAAACATTTGTTGTCATTTGTTGTTGGAACAATGGCTGCATCTCATCCTATAACATGACTGCAGCAGACTTTATGCCGCTCCTTGAGGCCATAAATACTTAAGTTTAAGCCTCACATTAATGTTCCACTCATCCCTGTTTCCTCAAAATATGAACTTTTAGTCACAACAAAGCTGAGATCACGTCAGTAAACACTGATCAGAACACAACTGCAGTTTTTAACCCAGTGGAAGACACTTCAACTACCAAGCCAGTGAACCAGTAAAACAGCCCAGTGTGGAGAAGGGCAGCAGACTGGGAACTGAGAGAAGAGGTGTTGGCCTCTTTCTGTATGCAGCAGGCAGAGCGAGCTGTTCTGCAGAGCAGGCCTTCATAACAAAAGCTCAGAGAGAGACTGGGAGCCACCTTTCTCTGTTTCTGTCTCTCTTTATCTCTTCTCTATTTCTCTCTCTTTCTCTCCTTCTATTATTTTTAATGCGTTGGCGTCAGGCAGCTCATTAAATCAGCATTCCACAAAGGATTAGGCTTAACACACACACACACACACTCATGAATACACACAGTGTCCTGTTTCATATATACAAAACAGGAGGGAGGTTTAGCAGTACATACCACATCTCTTCTCCTCCTCCTTCTAGTCCATCTCGTTCCCTTCTTTTTCTCTGCTCAGTTGGATGTTGGAGGATGCAGACACAGAGAAGAAGTGAGGGAGGTGCCTTTGGTGTTGTGGCAATCCCACTGCAGAGAGACACACAGAGAGATGGTGCTAACAGAGAGGCTAAAGCTAAACTAGCCACCAGCTCTCACTATGGGACGGTGGGATGGGCGGATGGGAGGGATGATGATGATGATGCGGCACCTTTCAGTATGGAAAGAGAGGGAGAGAGAAAGGGGAGAGCGAGCGGGGTGCCCTGTTGCCTTGGAAACTGAGATGATGTGATGGAGAAGGTGGAGCTGGGCTCTGATTGGCTGACAGGGTGTGGTGCTCCCCCTGCTCCGAGAGGAGGGGGAGGATGACAGAGCGAAGGCTGCTCTCTCTCTTCTTCTGTGGCTGAGGAAACCAAGGGGAACCATCAGCGCCCCCGGCTGGACCGTTCTGGAAGTGCAGAGGAAGAAAAGGGCCTGCAGGGAAACCGAGAAAGGAGACACAGGCGTCTGGTGCAGGAGTGCAAACTCATAAAGCCTAAATATGAAGTATATTTAAGAAAGTAATTAGCAATTACAGCTAAGTACAGTTAAAATCACACCATTCTGTAGTGTTTCACAACTAATTTGCCTCATCTACACTGCATTTAGCATGATTTGATCAGATTTGATGTGAGTCATGTTTTAATTTAAAGACATGGGAAATTCTAACTCATTGCACGACTTAAAGTCGATTTAAACCAAAACCACAGCACCATCTGTTGGAAACAAGGTCACTGAGGACTAATGAACATGTTAATTCATGATGTTCAGCCTGTTTGGTGTCATTCTGGCATTAAAACGTATGAATCTGTCTAAATAAAGAAACTCAGAAGCGTCCTGCTAACTGTGGGTTAGTGTTGAGGTTCATTAGAGATGGAGCATGATACAAGCTAACGTGTTACCTAAGGTAAAAGACTAATAATCCAGAAATAATAAGTGTTTATTTCTAAACTTATAAGATTATCTAGCAACAAAAGATAAGAAAATAAGGAGCCAGTTAGTGTTTGATTTATTATAACATTAATTAAACAAACAGTTCAGTATTTACCTGCTTAGCAATTAGCTTAACGTGTTTAAATTATTTATAGGTAAAATACACATTTAAAGGTTTATTTATTTTTATAAGCATATAAAAAACTGATCAACTGTTTATTTTAATATTAATCTGTGTTCAATGTTAAAATAAAGAAGAAATGATCGACTTTTAATAATTGATTGATTTCTGTTTTGTTTTTAATCTAAATCTTTGCGTTAACGTTGATGTTGACGCTAGCTTAAAAGCTATAAGCTAACCTAGTAACGCTAAGCTACGTTTAATTAACAAAGCTATTTAACATCAAGGTTTACGCTATGTGGCTAAAAACATACGTATTGTTATTGTTCTGAATAAAAACATACATATTTACATAAGAAATAAAGAATATAAAGTCAGGAAAAGTCAGAAAAAAGGATAAAAACCATTGTTGATCGTTACCTTGAGGCTAACGTAGCTTTTCTTAACTAGCTTACTGCTAACAAACCCTCGGAACACGTTTCCTGTTAAACTAATTTATTTACTAATGTTTAACGTTAAAGTTAAATTAGAAGAAAAAGGAGCAGAAATACGTTAAACGTGTTAAAAAGTGCCTGAAGAAGGTTTTACTGTTACAGTCACTCAGCCGCCGAACACCGTTCAAAAAATCGTCTTTTTAAAATCTTCAAGATCATCGACGAAAACAAGATGAACGAACATGAAGATGCAGAACTTTAACCAACTCTTTTACCTCCACTGATAAAACCGGCGGATAAAAGGCCACAAAACGAATTCAATTAAAGGTTTAACATCAACATGTTCTGTTGACAGTGAACGTCCATATAACCACCATGAGATTAATTATAACATTAACTTCATTAAATCTGGTACAAAAACGTAACTAAGCTGCTTCAAACATCATAGAAACATCGTGTGATTCATTTTCTACAAATAGTTTTTACTGTTTTACTGTTGAACATTTCTGTAAAACGCACATTTGCCTCCTTTAGTTCAAAGATAAATGTGCAGAAACAGCTAAATGCTGCTAACACTGATTTCTTTATTTAATCTTTTACTGTTTTTTAATAGTTGTTTTATTTGTGCTGTGCTGAATGAAGTTCAACCACCAGGTGGTGGACTTGAACAGCTGGTGGACTTGAACAGCTGGTGGACTTGAACAGCTGGTGGACTTGAACAGCTGGTGGACTTGAACAGCTGATGGACTTGAACAGCTGATCACACCCAGGTGAACCTACATGTTCATCATGGTGCAGAAACTAGAAGGAGGGTTTGTCACTCAGGCTTGAAACAACCATCAACAGCTGATTTTAAAGTAGAAATCTCAGTATCTCTTGTGGATTTTTAAGGATTTGGTACAAACCAACACAACAAAGTGCATCAGTTGGCTTTAAAATAAAGTATCGTGATGCAAAACCACAGATATTTAGCTGCTAAGATTTATTTATGTTTGTATGTATCTGTTTCCAAATCAATGAAAAGTGAAGTTTAGAAAAAGTAAACATCTGTTTGCAAAAAGTCATTTTATAACATTAACAGTATTATTACGTTAATACATGTAATAAAATAAGTACAGAGTACATTTACTTATGAAACCTAAAGTATTCTGTATTTTAATGTAAATACTCCTGTTTTCTGTAAATACAGTACTAGGACAAATAGCTCAGTAGTAATTACTGTTTATTTTAAACTACACACTACATGTTTGGTGTACAGTTGTTCTAAAGGTCACTCCTTCACTAAATAAAGAAATAAATACTGTTAAAGGAAGAAAACAGACCGAGCAGCTTTGGAAAAAAAACTTTATTTGGAAACATTATGGAGAGAAAGAAAAAAAACTGGTTTTAGAGTTTCTCATTTCTGAAAATCATTTTTATTTACTATCATACACAGCGGATGACGTTAGAAGTCGGGTGGTTTTTACACCGGTGTGACGAAACGATATCAAATAAAAAACAACAGATGACTGGTTGATGAAAAACTACAGAGAAACATCTTAATGTTTTATTATCTAGCAGCTCCTGGACCCCCCACCCCACCCTCCCACCATCTCCATCCCTCCCTCCCCACGTCAAACTTGAGCTTGTAGATCGGGACGCTCTTGGCTCGGCTCCACTGCTGCCGTTCGCTCCCTTCGATGTGCCCTTCAACGCCCTTCCTCAGTCCACCACCACAGATTCTTAGAAAGGGCTTTTGGCTGCATTCCATTTCGTGTAGTCATGCCCTTTAACACCTCTCATTCACATATCAAAGGAGAATCATTTCTCATTTGTCCCATTCCAGACGTGTCCCCTTCAAAGTGCCCTTTGAAGTTCACTAAATCAGGTTTGCGGCAGGGTTCTGGCTCCGTTTGGGTCGCTACAGATCGACCTGCCCCTCTGCTTTGTCCCTTTAACATCACTCACTGAGTCAAATCTGAAAATGTTTTAAACAACTACAACTAATGACTTTAGGTTTTCTGATGGATTGAAGTTCATGAAGTCCAACTGTCATAAAATCCCACCAGCAGAACAGCACTTCATATAATTTAAAAACAGAAAATCCTCCCATGGAGAAAGTTGGAAGCAGAAAACATCTCAGATTCTGTTTAATAAATCACTTAAATGATCAAACTACAGCAATTATCTGCAGACAGAGGGATAGTTTCAGCTGAGGTGGGAAGATAAATTGAGTTTTATGAAGTAAAACAAAACAAACACTGTCAGAATTTGACAAAGCGGGAAAAGCAGCTGAGAACTGAGCCTGAAGGCTTCACGTGGAGACAAATATCTGCTGTACAGGAAACAGCTGCGAGGACACGGGAGACACGTGTGTGAAATGGGACAAACTCTTTTTTTCTGAAGCGAACTCCCTCATTCCCTCATCGCTGACGTTCATCGACACACTTCTCTGTGAGATTACACCTGGATTCTTCATAATAAATTAATTGAATTTAGAATAATATCAGTGAATGGTGCCTGACACAGCTGCAGGAAGCGCAGAGAGGAAGTTAAATCCTAAATCAAACGCCTCTTCAAGGGGCTTTTAATTTGGCGATCGCACACCACCGGTCACTGTATTAAGTTGATAAAATTCAGAGATTTTCTTTTTCTCCAACTCATTGAAGAAAACGCTGCAGCATGAATCCTGTCCTCACTTTAACACTTGGCGCTGGTTTGAAGCTATTTTCAGACTTTTCTGTTCATGTGCAACAAAAAATATTCCATCAGAAGAACAAAACAAAAAGAGGGAGACAGACGAGTTCTCAGCATTTTGTCAGCTGAACACAAACTGGAGTTTTTGTGATATAGAAAATAATGCAGAGAAACATTTTTACAGATGCTTCAGCTGAATTGCAGTATTTTTCAAATGTCCAAGTCATTTCTTGTGAAGGCAGCGAGAAAGAACTAAAGACTTTGGAACCAAAAACTATTACTTTAAAAGACTCATTAAGAATCAGTATTTAGAATCATGTTTCTGCAGTTACATTAAAATTTAATATCCTGCACAACTTTTTCAACTTCAGCACGACTTCCTGATAAAGATGAGACAAAAAAACATTTGGTGGATGTTTGCAGTTTGGTAAAACGCAGAAATGTTGATTTGCTTCGAGACCCACATTCGTCTGCAAAGAACAGGAACCCGTGGATCTCGTGTCGGTTAATTGTTCATGGTGTTTAGTACCTGAGGCACCAGTGGTGGAGAATCTTCACTCAGGTATGAAGTATTAGCTCTAAAATATACTTCTGTACTTAAAATGAGTGTAGGCAGGTATATAAAGTACAGCGTGTAGGTGAGAGTGGGGTCAAGCAGAAACTCTGCACACGCTCAGTTCGACCCTTTACTTGCTGTCATGTTACTGTGACAGTTTTTATTTCCTTGTTTAAATGTGTCACAGTTATTTCAAAACTGAAATTAACGCATTAACAAATTATGTATTTAAAATATTAAATAGATTAGTAATAATATATTATTAACTGTTGTGTTAATGGAACAAAAGACAACAGTGATGTCGTTTATCTGATATTTTCCCAATGGTAATTTTACTATTTGAGCTTTTAGATTGGAAATCGTTTTGTAATTTTTTATTTATTGTTCATGCGTTACATTTGATCCCACCTGCCGGGTCAAATTCGGAAGTAAAATTGTATTTTTTAAACTAAATATTCAACTTCTAATTCATATAAACAGAAAATTCACTCAGTAATAAAACAGCTGAACAACACTTTCGCCTACGGCCAATAAAAAAAGTTCTTTCCAGCAAACCTCATGAAATTTAAAAAACAGCTGCACAAGAAACTGTTTTCTGACTTCTGATTAAAATCTTGTTATCAAACAGCAGATGGAACATTTTTTGTCAGGATGGACAGAATTTATCTTCTAAATCAGAAAATCAATTGAGCACCGGCTTCGAATGAAACAGTAAAACAGGAAACAAACAAAAGCTGAAAATGAATTTAACTTTTTCATTTTTGAGTCAACTCAGTCGTGGACGTGAAGATGTTCGCTGCTTTCTTTCTGCCTCGAAGTGTCGTCGCTGAAGAAAACGAGGAGGGACTGTAGTTTGTCATTCAGAGGGGACAAAGTGAATTTTAAAACCTGTCAGTCGTCAACCCCCCATCCCCTCCTCACACACACACACATGCGCACACACACACACCATCAGAAAAAAATATGGGTTTCATTAGAACCATAAAGAAATATGATTATAGCTTCTGACAGATTATACAGTCCAGTACCCGGTGGTATTTCACTAAATCAGCACCTCTGCTGCTGATAAATCTTTATATATATATACTTATATATACTTCTTTCCTCTATTTAGGGAAAACTATTCAACATATAACCAAAAATATGATATTAGAGTTGATTTCTTGCATGATGAAAAACAAATGCAAAAAATTGAACTCGTCTCTTAGAGTTTTTCTGTGGAAGTGTTTCCCCCCAACCCAGAAAAGATTCCGATGAAACGATGCAGATCTGAACGTAGTAGCGCCTTTAAAGTTTAGCTTCTTTTTTTGAGTTGCTGTTTTTAAACGGTAAAGTTCTTTTTTTTCACTAAGTGGCAAAAACAGAGACATGCAAGTTTTTACGTTTCCAACAAACTAACAGAAGAAGAGAACTGAAGCAGAAATGAAAACTAAGTAACTGAACGCAGAAGACGCCTCCTCGAACCGAACAGGTCCTGAACGCATCGCGACATAGTGGTTTTCTCGCTCATGTGCCATCATCGAGGGGTGGAGGGGGGTGGAGGTGGTATTTCATTCAGAACCAGACATGTCAGTCATTGCATTAAGAGTTAGAAGCGCTAACGAGGCTAAAAGTTAGCTGAAGATCTGTAGTCGAGTCTGTAAAGTCAAGTGTTACGAGCCCATCAGTCCACATTTCAGTTCCTTCTTCCCTCCTGAATCCCCTCTTCCCTCTGCAGAGAAGGTGTAGGATGGCTGTAATGCAGACCACAGGTCGGTTCACACACACACACACACAGACACACACACACACACACACACACACACACACACAGGGTAGAAACCATCAGACGGTACAAAACAATATGAAAACAATATAAAAAGAAATTCATCAAAATGATAAACTAAACAAACAGACATGAAATTGGCGTGTGGGACCTTGGACTAAAATCGTGCATGTGCTGCCCTTTAAGGGGGTCGAGGTTCACGTAGTGGGAAAGGGGTAAAAGCAGAGCAGAGGTACGTCACCCTTGCCTCCTCTTACTGACCGATTTAGGGTCAAAGGGCAACATACTAATAATAAGAAGATGAAGAAGAAGAAGAAGAAGAAGAAAAGTTTTCCTGTGCTGAAATGTGGAAATCTGCAGGAAGACTCCGTGAAATCCCTTCAGCCCACAAACAGTCGGTGAGTGAGTCACGTAGCCAGTCAGTCCGTGTCGGGGGCTCGATTTCAGTTGCAGTCTCTAACTTCCCTTTTCTCCTGTCTCGGAGCAGGGATAAGGTGTGTGGGGTTTGGGGGGGGGCGCCCCCTGTGTGCTATTCTATCAGGATAAATGTCAGAGTCATTTTTATTTGTCCCAAACGAATCCCAGAATCCCTGTTGTCCCAGTCCAACCCTGCTCAACGATTAGTGTTTTCACTATGTGCCAAATTAAATCAGTTCATTAGTTTCAGTCTCTGTATCGTATAAATTGTGTGTGCGAGTGTATGTATGTGTGTGGGGGGGTCACATCCAAAATGAGTTCCAAAGGTGACGTCCATTTGTAAATCTCTAATCCAGGATTTACTTTGCAGGATGAGCAGATCTCACAAATTAGGTCTAATCCAACAAACGATCCATGTGTCTCTAAACCCCACAGCTCAGTCACCTCGAGCAGCTGATGCTGACTCCCTAAAAGTCGCCTACCAGGTTTATGTTTTCTCAGATTTTAGCTGCTGACCAGCATGTTGTAGAGTAGAAGACGACCTCCAGGTGGTTGTTGGTCGAAAGCAGCTGGCAGCACAGAACAACAACCCCAGATATCTGGTCCCAGTGTGCTCCTCTGGGTCTTAGATGAGCGGGTCAGGGTGCAGCGTGTGTTGGATCTGCTGCGGTTGCAGGGGCGGGGGAAGCTGCAGCGGCAGCAGAGCCTCCACCATGTTGTGGCAGTGCGGCGGCGGCGTGCCCTCGCTGCTGGAGCTCTCTGCCATCTCGCCGCCGTGGAAGAAGTAGTCGCTCTGCACGATGAAGGACTCGATGACGGCCTGGTTCAGCTTGGTGGTCGACAGCGTGTCCTTGTTCTCGAAGTCGGGCCGCATGAGTGTGGGCCAGAAGCAGATGGACAGGTTGTCGGCCGTCATCAGGTTGGTCTTGCTGTGCTGGCTCACCCTGCAGAGGAAACGAGGCAGAGAAAAGATTGAAAAACAGGAGACAACTGCAGCAGAACCAGCACAGAGGGTTTCAGGTAAGTTTACTACTGTTACTACAGCCAAAGAAGGTAAAATGATCCAATGCAGCAACGCCACTAAATGCTTTCAACCGTCCCTGAACACCTCCAACAAACAGCTTCTTTTAGCACGTGGCGAACGCTACAGTTGCTGTGTATTTTCCTTATTATGAAGCGAGAGAGGAGGAGGGATGTTTCCTGTCACCGCTGCCATTACTGAAGATTGACGACCATAATAATAATAATAATAATAATAATAATCACTGGTTATATTATCATTGTGTCATTTAATTGTCGTGTAATGTAAATATTTTACTTGACACTTTACTTAAAATTTTTTTACTTTATTTTTACTTGATCTTACGATTTTTTTAATTTTTTTTATTTTTTCCTGTGTAGTTAATACTGATGCTGTCCACTCTATACTGTTCTTCTATGCTGTTGTCCTATTTAACGTCACCTTGCCGCTGTAGACAAAAGAATTTCCCCATCATAGGAAGTCTTATCTTATCTTATCTTAGAAAAGTTTGAAAAATATAAATGTATTGAATTATTTTAATAGATCAGCAGTCGGCTCGCTCTGTGCATGTTTTAATGTGTTTGTGTTTAAAAACCATCACACTACTGTTTGAGTGTTAATCACTACTTTAGATCAGAGTAGATCAAGGGTCAAGGGTCAACAACAAATGTGAATGAGTGCGTCTCACCTGTTAAGGTGTGTGATGATGTATTTGAAGACCTGGTAGTTGACAGAAGGAAACTTCTTCACAATCTCCCTTAAGACCTGGAGTCGCTCAACGTAGTCCACGATTTCTGACACACACACACACACACACACACACACACACACACACACACACACACACACACACACACACACACACACACACACACACACACACACACACACACACACACACACACACAAGGGAGAGGAGACAGAAGGCGTTTTACATTTTACACACTCTCTCTCTTGGGAACGGAAATTATACTCTCTGGAAAAACAAAAGGTTGAGATGCTGCCAAGAGCAGCTCCCACGCTGTGTTAAAAACACACACACACAATGTTAAACACCATCACTAAGCCTTGTGGGTAGAAACAATACTCGCCTGCACCACATCTCACTCTGCTCTGGTTGGTTTTTGCAGACAAAATAAGAAAATAAACACATTTGTATTGTTCTGATTTAATACAGTCACAGCTATTTATAGGCTAAATGGTTCACGTTACCTATTATAGTATCTTTAAAAACCACAGGTTAGAAATAAAACAATCTACTGCTTCACATCACAACAACACTGGACTGAAAATGTCACAATCCATCATCTTAGTGTAAAACAGTACTGAGTGTGTTCTATATGATTTTCCATTCATGAATCTGAGGACATAAAGGTCAAAGGTTTTTTCAAAGACTTTCCAGGACTGGAGCAGAGCTCTGTAATGACCTGAATCAGTTCTTCCTTTCCCACATTCTTCAGGTTATTTGTGTCTTTCCTGCTCCAACTGACCTGACAATATCATCATCATCAAACTGTTTCCTCAACTCTCGATCTGCTGATTATTTTTAAATCAGCTAATCAGTCGTCTTATCTGAAACACTGACAAATGCACATCATGAGGAAGTCATGTCATCACATTTCTTACTTTAAAAAAAGAAAAGCTTCAGGTTGAAAGAAGTTTTTCTCTCTATACCAATTTATTTCCTGTCTGTTTACAGATTAATCACTGTGTCAGATAACTGGGGAAGAGAATAGAAATAAAATCGAACTCTGCCAAAAAAGACTTTTGGCAGTCAGAGCATAATCTGACCAAATAAAATGCTGAGTGACAGTATGAAAATAAACAGCAACACATCCCTCTGGCTTCATGGAAGTTCCTGTGAACTCGAAATTCCTCGTCTCCAGAGGATCCAACTCTTTCCTGTTGACAAACAGTTTGTCGGAGCTGAAACACTTGCTGCTCAGTTGTTAAATGTGAAATAACACTGAGATTGTCCCAACAAAGCAAATTTAACACAACCCACTGACACTCCTGCTCTGGCCTGGAATACTCTCCAGGATATTCCAGACATTTCCGCACCAACAGGAAGCTTTTTATATTTTTAGACTCTAATTTACAGCTGCACACAGTGACACACAGATTTATTCATTCTATGTCCATCAATCATCTTAACAAGGAGCCAAAAGGGGCCTTTGCCCCTGTGATGGCTTCCAGAGGTCAGAGTTCACGCTGCCAACTGCTAACAAGAGAACAGTTTATTCTGTCACCGATGTGACAATTTAACCCCTTTTATTAAATATATATCAATGATGGAAGACGCTGAATAAACCACATACAATGAGCTTTTGTCGATGCCTGTCTGGAATAATGCCGACCAACATCAACCAGGAGGAGGAGAAAGTAAGACAGAGTCTCTGCTTTATATGACTCATTCTCCACAGAAACAAAAGCAGCGCTGCTTCGCTCAGTCTCAGAAACATAAAAGTGTGTGGGCATGTATTATTTTTACATTTCTCGTTGAGCGTATTTTTGGCTCGTTAATCTGCCGCCGTCAGCCTGGTGGTTTCAGCTCCGAGTATCACCAGGACGCAGAGTGGGAGAGCGCTGTGCGAGTGTGTGGATGTGTGACATTATCCTGGGGCTGACAAAAAGCCTTAATAGTGTATGATGTGACAGAAAGCTGTGAGTGAGTAAACTGAATTCGAATTCAACGGTAAGGACAGTGTGTGAGCGATGTAACATCTCTGAATCATTCTGTGTTCAGGTTCGTCTTCAGAGTTGCATCACATTCACTCTGCAGTGTGACAACGAGCCCAAACACACAGTCACAGTCAGAAAGAACCATCTTCAGAGACAAGAACCACATGAAGTGCTGTGACTGATGACATGATCCCCACAGAGCTCTGATCTCAGCATCACGGTGTCAGTGTAGGATTACATGTAGAGACAGGAGACAGAGAGCTGGTGCCGCTTCACAGCGTGTTATTAGGCATGTCTATGTTGTTCCAACATCAACTCTGTGAACCTCAGTATTCACTCTGTACAATCATTTCCAGGTGATCTAATCATTTGATTGGAAGAGTGGGAGCCTAAATTGAAGCAAGCCTTTTATTCTAGTGTGCACAGTTAACTAACACTATTGAAAGGTGGTGTGATCACTGTCCAATCAAACGAGTGATCAATGAGAGCAGACACAAAAACGAAACCTGCTGAGAAGAAAAGCTGCAAATTAACTGTGAGAGATAAATGATAAATTGTGCACAAAGCTTCCAGGAAGACTTCAGCCTCCAGTGTCATGATCTTCCAGAAATCTGCAGAAGCACAAATTGAAAAGTCTTCCAAGCTTCTGGCAAGGTGAGAAAGGCTAAACGGCAGCTCCCACTGAATAAGAAACACAGACTCAAGAGTCCAGACTGGGATAAAATATGTGGTTCTGTGGATGGATGAGACTAAAGTGAAGACAGATTGAAATAAAAACTACTGCCAGTTTCTGGGAGACACTGCAACAATCACTTCAACAGTTCAATCTTCCCCTGGTTATTTTATGTTATGATATTAATAAATGTCTGAATTCCTGTTAGTTGTGTTTATATTTTAATAGGCATTAAAGTATATTTACAATTTATAACTATTAACTATTGGGGAGCAAATTACTCTCAGTGTGTTTATTCTTACTTGCAGCCTCAACCAGCTCCGGGTGCAGGCTGTAGGGGATCAGAGGACTGGGCAGGTCAGCAAAGAAAGCCTTCAGCGCTCCAGCAACAGCGTTCACCGCCACGTCCATCGCCACAAAGTCGATGTTGTGATCTATAGGAGAAAAAAGGGAGAGAACAAGATTCAGCAGCTGCTTTGTTTTTGTGAAACCCTGAATCCTTCAGCTCCAGCTCCGATACGCTGCTCGTTTCATCCTCTGCATCTTAAACAGAGCAAACAGGAAAACGGCTCCACCCAGGCAGAGCTGCTGGATAATTTGATCAAACACATTCTCTCTACAGGACCTGGTGCTCAGAAATCTTCCAGTTTAAACCCACAACAATATGTTGCAGTAAAGTATGAGCACGCAGTAAAACACACTGGTACGAAACATTTCACACAACATAAACATTCTGTTCACATCGTCCAACCCTTCGTCACCTACACGTCGTCTTACTGCAAATATAATTTAAGAAACAAACTTTTCTATTTCATTGTTTGACTGCAAACACTGGAACACGCAGCAACTACAGCAGCTGGATTCAACTGCTACGATATGGAGCAGCTCTCAATCTTTTCTACACAAAGGGGTAAAGGGTTCAAAAACATCAACGATGAGATTTTTCTTACCAGTGTAAATAGTTTTTTCATTAACATGCATGAGGCCTGGACTGTGTGAACAGCGACTACTTTTCAGGAGCCTGTTCACCTGTTCTGGGCATCGACAGCCACATGTTCAAGTTCCATTACACACGTCTTCAGGGCCAAACAGATGTGAAAAGGATAAATAGCCTGAGAAGCGAAGCCACATTACATCCACGATAAGCCAAGTGAAGAGCAGAGTCTCAGCTCGGGGTCCGATAACCTGTGTTGATCTATACAGACGTGAGTCACACTGGATTTTCCTGGGTCAATGCCTCAGTTTGAGAAAGGATTTCAAAAAGCTTGGGAGTAGCTGTGTGTCTGCAGCAGAGCTCATAGCAGAGCTTTGTGTCTGTGTGCAGAACAGAGCTCGTCTCTGATCAGTGCTAACAGAGGTTATCATCAGTCTGTCTGGAGGCACAGAGGCCGGAGTGTTTCTGTGATGGAGCAGAAGGGCTGCAACACAATGCACGTCCGGTTCAAAGAAGCGTTTCTCTGCTGTAGTTGTGAGAGTAGAGAAGCTCCTGCTGCATCACTTCAGTTTACCTCTGCTTGGATGTTGTGGGTTTTTTGTTTTACAGTGAAAACTCAGCAGGTCGAGACGTCTCTGCAGTCTTCACCCACACGTCAAAGTCGTATCGGCTTCCTGTGTTTGACACACTGTAAAGGTCCAATTGGAAGCAGGAGAAAGAGGGAGGAGGAGAGAAGAGAGAGAGAGGAAGGAGCCCTGAGGTAACAACAGCTGTCAAACAGCCATCTGAAAGACGGCCAACATACAAACACATACATCGAGCTCAACAGAAACACTCACAGAGATACAGCAAAGACACAGAGGGACAGTGAGCAGAGACCTGAACAACAGGAAATCTAGACAGGAAAGGAACAAAGGACACAAGAAAGCAAACAGAAGGAGAAGGAGAAGCTGCTCTGATGGGTTCAATTCAAATCTGCTAAGATTTCCATTAAAATATATTCAGCTCATTCGGAGGAAGCAGCCCACTGTCCCCTCTTACTGACAGAGGAGCTAATTGGCACTAATGGTGCATTGTTCAGAGTCTGAACAGGAATATGTGACCTGACGAAGTCGCCTAGGGCAAATCATGAGGAGGACTCCCACAGGGAATAACTACAGTTTACTCAACATGTGTAAGAACAGCAGGATAACATTCAGTCACGCTCTCCCCAGCCTGAGTCATTCTCTGACATCTGTGCGGGTGTTTTCTGAGAAGACTTTTGGTGAAGCCAGAGATGTGACATTTACTTGTGCAGGTTCACAGATCGAAAGGAAAACTAAAAATACAGTTAAAGACCAGAGGAACCAGATAAAGAAAGACAAACTAGAATCACAACCAGATGTTATTTTAGTAACAGCTTTCTCTCAGTTTCACTTTGTATTTACAGGATTCTAGCTGCTCGTCTGTGATCACAGCTCACAGAGGTTATAAACAGTCCGTCTGGAGGCACAGAGGTTGTATCTACTTTTGCTGGATGATATCCTGTCAGATGACAAGATATTATTGACATTTTAAAACCGTTTAATGTCAGTGATGGGGAGCTTCTCAAACACAAATTACCCACACTCTGTTGCCTCAGAGCCTCACGTTGTTCTTTAAGGTAGATGTTTCTCTGTACGTTCAAGGCTTCAGGTAAGAGTTACCTGAGATCCCCGACAAGCCGATTTAAAACCTTAACACATAAACTGTTGTCAATTAAAAAAAAGGATGAATGATCAGTGTAAAACACCTCGTCTCAGCCCAGTCTCCACATTTCACCGTCTGCCTGTAAAAATAACTGACACCGCTGACCGTGTGCTGGTGATTTCTGCCTGCGGTGACTTTATTTATTCTAACAGTCGGTTTGGCAGCTGACCAGCTCCTGTGCATGTGTTTCTCTTTAAGCACTTCTGCTGTGTGGTCAGATTTAGAATCAGTCAGCTAGAGTTTTCTCTACTGGTTGAATTTATTGCACATATCATTGAAGTGCAGCTCGACTGGGAACAAGTTTTCCAAAGAACTCCTGAGTTCTTTAACGGCACGACTGAAATTCATGGGAAAATCATTTAGAACCACGATCTGTGAAAATAATACCATCGGCCACATGTGCTCCTTCGTCAGGTTTCTAGCTACCTGAAGTTCTGCTGTTAGTATGTTTGTGCACAGGTGAGTGTTTTACCTTGATCAAACTGTTTCTGGATGTTGTCCTGGTCCGTCTTGTTGCCACACACGCGATACAAACCCTCTGTTGTCAGACCTGCAAACACAAGCAGCAGACATTTAGCTGATTAACGCATGCTGTGTAATTTGAGCAGCATTACAGAGTTGAATCAAAGCAGACGGGTCAACAGCAGCAGTGTTAATAGGTTTTATGTACTGTGGGTTTTCTGAAACCGCACTCGGCTCCACATTCCAGAAAATAACACTCTTTCTCAGGACTTTTACTTTCTGGATTTCTGCAGCCTCTGAAACACTAATTACAGTTTATCTCAACCTATTTTAGCTCATGTGCATATGCAGCCTCTGAAAGGATTCTTCAACGATGCTTCTGTGGCAGCGTGGTCATCAGTTTCCTTTGAGGAGAAGGAGAAAGCGACCAGCTACCAGATGATCCGAGTGCAGTTAGATTAGGCACCATAATCTTCCCTGACGCTCTTAGATTCAACACAATATCCTGGAAATCTGATATTTCACTTGCACTTTGTTACGAGCTTTATGTTCAGACAGTACAGTAACGCTGCGTCTGGAGGAGTTTTCGTGGCCTATTAGGTGCTGGATTCAAACACAGTACTAAGTGTAGGTCGTTCATGTTTCAAACGGCGTTCAGAGACAGTGAGTCTTAAACTGAACCATGGATTTGGAGGATTGTTGCACCCTCATCATTTGATCAACTTATGAAGCTATAATGTGGTTTTAAGCAGCTATTGTGAAAATTTAAGTGTTTGTTGATGTATTTGTATTTGTCAAAAATGTTGCAAACTTGTTTGATGAAGACATACAATTAAATGATCTGTTCACACAGCAGCGTCTCCTTATGACTGTCCACTGGATTTATAGTTGTTAAAAACATTAATAAACACTTTACACCTACCTAGACCTATTTACAGCTACACTGAAGTGTATCATAAACAACTGATTAATGTTTATACTGTTTACTGCTCATAGTAGAAGGTTTAAGTCAGAAAGATGCTCGACTGATTTTTTACCTCTTTACATTATAAATAAATTTTATTGGACTTTTTTTTAAGTAACAACAGGAAAGTGTAACCAGGCATCATCATTAATATAAAAATGTTCAGAGAACATTTGTATGAAGCTCTAAATAATTTGTATAATTGTCCACAAATGGTAAAAACACAGCAGGAAAAGAAGCATTATTTATATCATTTATGTTATTCCCTTTATGTCTCATGTTTCTTTTCTGCAGCCATAAATAACTTATTATTCTTCTTGTGGTGGTGTCTGTCTGTGTTTCTATATGTATATTTATAGATTAATGCATTTATAGATTAATGCATTTCGTCTTATGAAAGCTCAGTTTTTATATAAAAAGCTGGACAATTCTTAATTCCTGCAAGTGTAGTTCGACGTATTCATAATTCAACACAAATAAAGCTGTGAAACCTGATGCTTCTTTAAATATATTTTCTGTGCTTTGTGCACAAGTGGACATCAAAACAAGAAATATCTACAACAACAACAGAATAATAAATATTCTAAATTAATTATAAACCATCTTCAGTCTTCAGCTGAGAGCAGCATTTGGTACAGTCTGACCGAAAACATCACAGCCAGCTGGCACCGGACAGCTGATCTCAGACCAGCACATATGGAGACAGACGGTCTTCATCAGAACTATAATGTGTGTTCTGGCTGCAGAAATAAACACAAAACACACAGAGAGACGCACAAATCATCCAAACAGGCTGTAGTTCTGCTCTGTTGCTGCTGCAAGGTCATCCACACTGCAGAATACATGCACGTGTGTGTCTGCAGAGGCAGTTAAGCAGAGACAGTATTATGTAAATTCAGCTTTAATGGATTGTGTGTGTGAGCAAGTGTGGTTCCTCTAAAGCTACCTGTGTATTTGTGTGTGTTTGTGAACATGTGTGTCTGTGTGAAACTCTATTAAATCTACTAAATTAACAGGAATCTGAGGAAAGCAATATTTTTGCTAAATTGCAATAACCCAGTTTGTATGTGTGTCTTCTGGCAGAGCGTGACACAGTCAGCAGAACGTCTGAGCTCGGGAACCAGTGTGGGTTGGAAGCTTTAAACTCGTCCTGTTGCTGTGCATTAAATGTGTTTAGACCGCTACATTTGTGAGGACTCACTCGTGTCTCTGAAATTAACGAGCCAAAGCTTTGACCTTCAGCCAGATGATAAATTACATGACAAAGAAACACACAGTTAAAGAACCGACCACGCTTCTGAGTCACAGTCGTATCACATTTCACTGCAGACTGGTCTGCACACCTGAACCTGGCAGTGACAAATCAGACATTACATTTCACTGACAAGTTGAGCACAGACCACAAAATCCTTCAGCAAGAAGAACAGGAGATTCCTGAAGTACAATTTTAGTGGTTGGAATCAAGAAATGACCTGAAAATAACGGAAACTGACCAGGAACTGGGCTGTTTATTGAGTTTACAGCTGGGTTTGTGGTAATAACAGTGATAAATGATAATTATGTACTAAAATATACAATGAGTTATAGAATACATCCCACAATATCCACTGATCAGACACAATAAGCGTTGACATTACAATCAGCTTCAGTTGATGCTTCACATGCACGTCTGTAGAGATGCTGTGCACCAAGGTTCCACGTGTGCTTTAACTGAAGTGTGAGACAAATATGTACAACATTTAAAAACTGCTTGTTACATATGTTCCTCCAGTTTCTCCACAAATGTCCAACGAATCTGAAACGTCCTCGTCTCTTTAATCACCTCAATCTTGCGATCATGTTGCTCCGCTCTGTGTTTACTTTTAGACTGTGAGTTGTCGACGCTAATTGATGATGACGCACAATATACACATGCGCACAGAACTGGAATGTTAATAAAAACCACATGGGTTCCACAATCTAAATGTTCTGCAGCAGGAAGAATGGCCAGCGTAAGGATCTGAGTGACTTTAACAAAAGCTAAAACCACAGCTATGCCAGAACCGTGTTGACCACACAACCAATACGCTGCTGTTTTAATTAACCCACAGCTCATTTGGGGCAAACAGTGGTTTTAGACCAGACTCTGAAGACTTAAGTGTCCTACACTTTGTATTGGACCCAAACGCCTCCTGTGTACACCACAGCTGCTGCAGTTGCTCTGCTAACATGCTGCTCAGTCTGTTTTCTATGCAGACCACTGGATCAGAGCATCTCTCAAACGGCACGTCCTGTACGGTGTTTCCAATCTGCAGTGACGAGGTCAAAAGGAAGAACAACAACTGATGAATTCAAGGGGACCTGTGTGGTCTGACTGGGAGATTTCTACTTCCCGAAAAACAGTTTCAATGATGATGTCATGTCTTTAACTAAGTGATATTTAGACCGATAAAGTCATCACACGTGTATGTTTCCACCCGCCGCTCCTCCATCCCATTGTTTAATACTGACCCCTCATTGACCCGATTCAACGGTAAAATTATTTTCTTTTTATCTTCACACGACAGACGCTTGTTTATAAAAAACAGTCAGTAACTACTAGTAAACAGACCAAATATGTTACGACACACTTATTTCCCACTGTTTACAGACTGTAGCCTGTTTCCTGTAGTGAACACAAGCTGATGACGTAACGGCTCCACAGATTTTATTCACCGTGTCCTGAAATCAGCATCACTCATTCACTTCGCTTCTGACCTTAAACTGACCTCTGCAATGTCATCACCATGTACATTTCAGTGCTTGTGAGGACATTTGATTCTCAACAGGATGTAACACACACACACACCCACACAGAGGACCTGAGGGGAAGGAAGTTATCAGTGCAGCTCATGTTTGCATGTTGGGATCTGATAAGACTCGTCCTATTGTGATATGATCTAAAATCCTGCACAGACACACACACCCACCATATCACAGCTCAGCTCCTCACTCTCTACGTCTCTATTTTCCCATCTTCATCTTGTGTCGAAGCTGTTTTGATGTCTCACCCTCTACCTGTCTGTCTCTATGCTCACAGCACAGTTGCCGTACACACTTCTGGTGTAGATGTGGTGTTAGCTTTTGTTAAAGTCACTCAGATCCTTACGCTGGCCATTCGTCCTGCTGCAGAACATTTAGACTGTGAGATCCATGTGGTTTTTATAGTTGTTTTATTGCCGTGCACATGGAGAGGGACAGGAAGTCAGTTCAATAAGTTGAAGTCAATCACTGGATATGTTTAACTCTTATTCTCCCAGTTAAGAACACACACAATGCACAGAAGTCCTCACACTGACAGTTTAAAGCCTCTGACACTCAAACACAAACTCACGAGTTGCTGCCGATATTAAAAATAGTTCAACTCTTATTTTCCTAAGTCATTTGAATTTGAATCGGGTAAAAGCAATGATGTATATGATTAAGATTTAGGATGTGAAAAATGATTCACCCTAAATCAATACAGTTATTCCTCTAATGCTTATATTCATTACATATCATCACTAGTGATGTGCTCAGTTTGCTTTTTAATGGATCAATGAACTGCTTTGTCTATTGTCTTTGTCGATACTAGTAACAGATATAAATTACCAAAGTCCAGTATAAAACTATTTAGTTTATATTCAGATATGACCGAAAAAGCCTAAAAAAAACATTTAAATGATAAAAAGTAGCTGAAGATTCAAGATAGAAATTCATTAATCATTAAATGACAATTTCCTTCGATCTGATTTTCCACAAAGCTGCCGTCAAAATGCGTGTTAGAAACGGGAGTGCGCGTACTGTGGTACAGTATTTTAACATGTTAGGGTTAAAAATACTGAGTGTACTTTAATATCGTTTACATCTATGTTCAGTGTGAGTTCCTCAGCATAGCCGAGTGAATGAAATGTAGCAGGGAAGTAAAAATATCGGAAACTGTCGACGTAGTAGTTCTGCAACATATAAAATATGTTTCTTGCATGTATCCTACAAATAAGTATGAATCTAAACTTGTGTTTAGCATCCCAGGTTTATCATCAGGATAATGATATTCATGCATTACATTTTATTTCTGTTCTACCTACAATAAATATTATCTGACAATGATGAAATCGAGCAGTAATTAAATCCAGATTAAACGTTCAGAAGCAAAGAAAGAACATGAAGTCTGACTTGTTTCTAAAAAGAATAATAAATCATTCAGTGCAAACAGACACTGGCTGTTCTGATGACTGCAAACACTGTTCACGCCCCGAGGAAAAGACACACACAGACAAACAGCATTTAATAGGTCTTAAAACTGAAAACAGCACTGAGCCGTTTCTGTTGTTGGACCAACGTCTGTGTCACTGTGTGTGATGACCTTTGACCTGAACAGATTGATACCGACACACTGCGTGGGATGTTTATTTGACCTTATAAAACAGGCAAACTGGTGACACATGTCCCGTTTTAAACACATTATTCTCATTAAGATAATGACTTTAAGGTGGAAGACGTGACAGGTTTCACAGGACTGAGATAATCAGTTTCAACATAGAAAGCAGCTTTTACACTGTGAACAGTTGTTCTCCTTCTGTCCACATTTGGTGTTTACTACTTCATTTTCTATTGTGTCCTTAAACAAAACCTTCTTTTAATGTTGTTGTTCTATGAAAATCACAAACCCTATGAATGTACTAACAACTACTGTGTGTACGTGATGCCTGATATATCTCTTTCCTCTGTACCACAGAGCTCCACTGTTGTCCAAACCATTCAAAACGCACCAGTGAGCTACACTGGTTTTTACACTGGGTTACATGTTCCTTCAACACACACTGTCGTTTGTGTATTTTGACTCAGTCCTACATTCACCATCCTGCTGCAGCAAATAGTCACTAAAGCACCAAATGTGGATCAGTCCACTGCTGAAAATAGTCCCTGAACAATGACTTCACATTTGTTGTGATGTTGGTATAAATGCTGCTGCTCTTGTCCAACACAGCTGCTTGTGTCTGTGTCAGCCGTGTCCAAACCTCTGGAACTGTAAAGACCTCCACTTAAATGTGAGTAACTCGATCTGTATTTGTAAAATTATGTTTTGACAACATAAATTTGAAATGATTTCAAAGGACAAATCATTTTCAGTTTGAGTGAACCGCCCCTTTAATGTTTTGAACACAAGCTCTACTGAATGAGGTTTTGGTCAAACACACCAAAGATGTTTTTATCTACTTGTACGTATGGTTATAGTGATGTTCTGTGTTTGCTGTGTTAATCCTAAACCCGACGATAAACACAATCTGCTGCTTCCACTTCATATCAACACATTCCAGCCTGCATGTCCCAGTTCCTCATATCGAGGACATTTCAGTTTTACCCCGCTCATTATACAGGGGATATAAGGAAGACGAATGTGCAGGTAAAAGCGCTTGTTTTCCCAGAGGAAACCAAACGCAGCTTTTCCCACAATCCTCTGAAGGCTGAAGAATGATGTGAGCTCTCTGGTCTGGAAGTCATTCTGCTGCCGATACTCTCCACCAGAGAGAGGGAGAAGGTTCAGCTTTATGAGTATGGAAGTAATGACCTTAAGTGAGCACTTTCTTTGTCTTTTTCTCAGAGCTTGTGGTCTGGTGGAGTCATCAGTTTCTCTGCTGGTGTGTTAATTTAATGACCGACCCTCCACACACCCATGGGTCAATATAAATCAATACACATGCTGCACAGAGAGAGACTGTGTGTGTGCAGCAGAATGATTTAATATCTGGGCACCTTGGATAACGACATCCATACCCAGCCACCCCCACCCACACAGACACAGTCCCAGCAGACAACAGGACCACAGCTGCAGTCTGCTTTCAGTCAGAGGTCTTTACAGCAGGACGGCAGATCTCAGAGTGTGTTAATCCTCAGATCTCCACTGTTAAATCACTATTTCATCAAGTACCCAGTTTCTCTTTGTGTCCATATTGAATGACTCTCTTCTGTGGTGTCAGAAGCAGACTGCTGGTTCGTTGCAGCTGTGTCATCATGCTACAAAAATGAAACTAAAATCTAAAACTTACAAAGCTGAACTGCAAGTAGAAAAAGTTTTAGCAGGAGCTAACTCATGTTGTTCAGCCACAGAGTCTGAGACGAGGTTAGAAGATCGGGACGGCAATGAAAAGGTGAACTCCCTTGAAATGTATCCATCAAGATGAGTTTACAAAGCTAGAAGGAAAGGCCCTTCGGCCAGTTGTCTAATGCCTGCTGTGGCTCTAGAGGAGTTTTACAAAGTCTGAAAAGAATCATCTGAGTCATGTCTTCAGAGTTTCCCTGAATCTGCCCAGAGGCAACAAAATTATGACAAAAAGCTTGTTAGAAATTGGGTTAGTGGGGTTTAAAAGTGGCAGTGAAGCTACCAACATGCAAAGTGAGGTTTGTAGCATCTGGCAGTTTTAGAGCTTGACCCAAACTTCGCACTAAAACTCAAGATATGTCACCCCCTGTCGCATCCATTTAGACTTTGGACTTTCCCCATACTTTATGGAAGTGCAATTCTAAATTTGAGTGCCCATTTAGTTTGTGCAACTGAAACATTTTCCACAAAACCATAACATTAAATATATATATATATATATATATATATATATATATATATACATATACATATACATATACACACACACACATACATAACATTTTCTGAGCAGCTGAAGGTGACTGTGTGGCAGCTAAAATGTTTCAAATATCAAAACATATTTTGTCTGTTTCTTCTGTGTAAATGTCTCATTTACATCCTGTCCCCCTAAATCTGAGCACCATATTTTCTCCAGGTCTGTGTTTTATCACCAAGCAAAATGAATGAGAGAGAGAAAAGAAGACGACAGAGGAGAGCAGACTTATCAGGCTCCTGCAGCAGGGAGGAGAAGGGGGGAGGAGGAGAGCAGTTAACCTGCCATTAACATAAACATAACCACCTACTCCTCCTCTGCCTTTACCTCCCTCTGTGCTCATTCATTTGGTATCTACCGCCTCTCTATTTCACATCCTTCTCCTTGTCTCTTGGTAGCTGCTATCAGTTTAATTTTCTTACACTTCATTGGTATCACGTGTCACCAAAGCATTTTAAAGATGTGTCAGCCCAGTAGCTTCAGTTTTCACTAATAGTGCTCCTTGTCTAAAATATTCCAGCTCAGAGATGTTTAAACGTGACTGAGTGGCTGTGTACACTCCTCATTATGTGATTTATTACAAGAATAAAGAGACAAACAAACCCTACTTTGTTCAGCCACTTTTTTTCCTCTGTGCTGAATCTCCACATGAAAACACAACAACTACTGCCTTTCTTATGTGTGCATGTGCAGGACAAAGGGCTGCAGACAGGGAAAGCAGTGGAAAGATCACTAAATGGAGTGGTATGTCAGACTGAAACTGAAACCAACACGAAGAATTGTTTTGTAGAAGTCTAAGTAAGTTGGTTTCTGCTGTATTTGTAAAAGGTTAGGTTTGGGAGAAGTGAAGTCTGTTCTGGCATTTATAAACATTAATGAGAACCTAAACTACACCCTAACTTGTACCCCATCCTACTCTCAAGGCCTGGGAGCCAACATTTGCCATTTGTTAAATTTACTAGTGAGGTTGAAGTTTACATGTCTGTCCGGACTCATAATAGTAAGTTTATGCCAGATGTAAGAAAATCCCCTTACATGAGATGTACTTCACTGCCAAACTCTAATCCCCTCACCCTTGAGTTCTAACTTAGGAAATTCCCTCATGGCAGACAGTGGGAGTGGGACAGCCCTGAGCTAAGTGACCTATAACCTCTTCTAGTCATCTTTCAATCTATGTGTGCATTTGTGGCAATGTTGAATAAATTCCCTCCAGGCGTTCTGAAGATTCAGTGTTACCTTGACCTAAAAGTCAGAAGGCAGCATCTTGCGTCATCATGGAGTTTCGATCTGAGAGTCATGCTATGTTTGCGTAATGCAGAATCTGATTACGGATCAGCTGCATGTGCACGTGAATTTACAGTAACCAGGTTATTACAGTACATGTCTAAGAGCACAGTCAGGACATGTTTTGTGTAAATTCCTTATATTTCCTTAATCAGTTCCATCTGGGTTTGATTGTATTTTCTGAGTTAAGCTCATTCACTGTTTTAGACTTTAAGAATTTAGCTGTTCGCCCTCAGTAACTATTTTGTGTTTGCCTGTTTGTGGATCAAGAGGCTGGAATAAATAACTTTTAATATGATGTTCACCATTTATAAATATGTTTCATATGTTCTAACTTGATGTGCAGACCACAGCCTTACACACAGTTACCAACATTCTGCTCTCAGCACAGACACGTCTGTCTACTACACTTCTAATAAATTCTTCTGCAATTATAACAACAACAACATCTATAACAGTCTGACTTTCATTTACATCTAATACTGTGCATCAAACACAATTTGTATTCCTCTCATAAACAAATATCACAGAACTCTACCTGCTTCTTATAATATGCTTGTGACACATTTATTATCAAATGTCAGTTATGACCACTGTGGACGAGTCACAGTTAAAAACACACTGAACCACACACACCGTCCTTCACACAGTCCAAGCTGCTGTGATCCATGTGTGTGTATTGACAGTTGGACAGATGTCTGGCTTTAAAGATGCGACAGGAGCAGCCGACCCCACACACGCGCACACACACACACACACACACTAATTTCTAAGATAACAGAGACAGATGGGCCTGTATTATAAATAGAGCCATCATGCTGCAGCTACCTAGCTACTGCTCTATTTACTCACATAAAGACACACACACGTTCACGTCTTCTTTTGTCCTTTCTTAATTCCAGTTTTTTTCTGATAATCTTCATCCTACGGCAGAATATGACGAATTATAATTAGGCCTGATACGACAACACGAACAGTCACGACTGCAAAGAAATTAGGATAATAACCTTCACCTGTGTTTCTGTTGATGCCGACAACCAAACTCTTAAACTAAAATATTATTTAAATATTTACAGATGCTATATTGTTTTGAAGAAGTAGTAAAATTTGCTGCTTTATATTGAAACTGGAAATGCAAGATTAATACTCCTTGAAGGGCTAATAGTCAATGTACTTATTTTAGGCTTTTTACTGATGTGTATGATGTATTATTAATGTAAATTACATGGAAATGAATCAGCACCCACTTTAAGAGTGATGAATTTCTTTAGAAACAGCATTTTTAGTAATGTTAGTGCATTAGTGGTGTGACCAAGTATCTATCTATCATAGAGTTTTGTTGTAAGAGCTAAAATGTCAAAACTCCATCAAAACAACAACAGTATCAGGACAAATGTTAGTGCTGCACTGTTGTTTTGAGAACTATTTTTTCAGTCATCTCAATGTCAAAGGGTTTTTAGGGCTCAGACTTTGTTTTAGAGTTAGAATTAGGTTTAGACACTTTTGACCAGGGGTTAGGTGTCTTATCCAACTGTGTTTTTTGAATGCAGCATTGTCCTCTGAAGACGTCTGCTGACTTCTGCCGCTGCAATTTCATACTTGAATTAGTGACCGCTGTGAGCAAATCTGCACCAGACCTGTAACTACACATTGAAGCGATGCAGAATAGTAGCGACTACTGATGTACCGTATTGTATCGTCCATGATGTAGTGTGAAAATTTCTCTCACTGATCCGAATTTGTCCTATCGTCATAATGACAATACTGCACAGTGTGTTTCTGAAAGATCCATCCAGGACTGTCTCCTACGCAGTGCTTACAGCTTCAATACAACCTGTGTGACAACGATGGTTCTAACAACTATAGGATGACAAGCGTGTGTGTCAGTGTGGCAATTCTGCAGCAAGGTGCTGTGAGATCAGAGAGACAGACACGTCTGTCACAGCAGGACTTCAACAGCTACTGTCCAGCTGGTAAAGGACTATTCTGCTTTTTTGTCATGTTTTAACAACTGTAACCGCTGTCAAAGCTCTTGAAGCTTTCACAAAACCACAACAAGTGACAGTAGTGCTTCAATTTCCTGATTAAAAGTCATTATCGACTTGTGGTTTACTGTAATCAAAAGCGTCTTAAAATATCACGTCTGATGGCTGATTTATTTTCTATAATTTTTGAGCTGTTTAACCCTTCCCTGACTAAAAAGCTTGATTGTCACAGTTTGTGAAATTCAACTAATTCCAGATGTTTTATGTGGTTGAGGCCATGATTACAAACCAAACTCAATCAGGCATCTGACTGGTGCCACATTCATCGTGCAGGTTGACAACAAACCCTGTAAAAATATAGTCTGAGTCACAAAGAACTATCTTCAGACATGATGTGAAGACAAACGTGTTTTGATGTGACAAAAGCTGGAAACTGATCTTTTTCCTCACTGGAAAACAGTGAGAGAAATTACAAATGAGCAGAAGCTGTAGCAGCACTGAGGCATACACAGAAACAAAAGGAGAAAATCAGGTCAGAGATAATCTCACCCTCTGCTCATCCAATTTTGAGTACGTTCAGGGAAACAATCATTCAAAACGACACTGATCAATGAGAACTGCAGTTACTGCTGGAAACGATGTGACATTTCACTCCCGATGGGCTGAGACAGATATAACAATACCAATGAGCCTGGACATTTTCACTGCTGTCTTGTTATCAGCGAGAAACGGAGAACGTTTGCAGTTCTAGGCTGTCACACATTCAATTTCTGCTGAATGTCAAAAATGGGATAAATTCTGAGAGCACCGAACCTCTCCATTTCATCACCAAAACTTTTTTTGTCGTTTCGAAAAGTGAACTGATTGGACGAAACATGTCAAACATGTCCTATGTGCACCACACATCATTATATAATCCATTATAATTACATGTAACAGTAAGAAAGAGGCAAACTAAGTTGAATAAATGGTAAAAATTACAATTTCTTACTCTGAGTTCTGAATTTCAACAGTTAAGACATTAAACTAGTGCTATGGAAAATACACTACTTTTCCCCTTTTGGCTGTTATGAGTGCATTAAAATCATTTACTGGAACAGCTCAAACATACCTGTCATCAATTATTCCTAATTCAGTGCTCCCACTATCCTCAGCCATATGAGTTCCAATAGCTGGAAATCAGTTAGCACATGTGCACTTCTCACCTCACCCTAAACTCAATAGGTTTTGGGTTAGATTCCTGAAATAACGTTGGTGCTGAACACAAGATCATACTTTTATTCTAAGACATACACTCACTGACCACCTATTACCAACTATGAAACAATGAAAACCTGTGCAAATAAAGATAAACGTTTGCAAAAGTAAATATAACAGAAATGTTATATTTGTTTTTGTAATGTGGGTCATCTCATGCTTAAAGATTCTCACAGCCTTGATTATCTTTTTTGCTGTTGTTGTCTTTGGGCAGTTAGGCAATTCAAGTTGTCCCAGTTAAAAAGAAATAATGGAGCTGGCTGAGGGAGCAGCACCGATTTGTCTTAAGCTCCACATCATTTATCATCTTTTAATTGTTCACACTAAAGTCTGTTCTAACACGGTCACTTTCTCTGTCACTTGCTTGATATTCACTCTGCTGCTTCTAGTTTTCCACATGCTCACATGTTCCTGACAGAAACCGTGAGAGAGATGAAAAAAGAGAGAGAAGGGCAACATAAGGGCTTTTCAAGGCAAACTAATGGAAGACTGGACTGCTCAAATACAGCCACAGGACACACTCTCCCTGTCTCACACACACACACACACACACACACTTGCACACAAGTCCCATTAGACCAGATGACTGCCTTGGAGCCAGGTGGCATTGCACCAGCCTCTCCCTCACCCCTTTTCCTTTCTCTCCCTGCACAGCCTGCCCCAAGACACACATACAGAAGCACACACACAGACTTGGTAGCATGTTAATTCATCTTACTAGAGCGTATTTTAGCCCCCAGCCCAGCTCATACTGGCCTCGTCTGTCCCTCGCCTTCAGGTTTGTCGCAATTGGACACTGCCCTAATGCTCTGCTGCAGACACACAGGCACACACGCTAGGGGCCATAACCAATCGCCTTAATCTAATCCTTCCACTGGCCCTCTCACTTTAAACGAGAGAAGGAAAGAGAGAGATATATGTCAGCAATATAGCAGCTGAATCTGCTAACGCTGTGCATCCGCACACACGTTCTTTAGGTTGTTTTCACAAAGATCTAAAGCTGCAATCAAACATGTAAACAACAAGATAACGGCTCCTTCCTCTTCCAGTCAGTAAACAACAAAAATATTCATCACAGCCAACATGTGGTCAGCAGTGGGATAAAATATCTGGTTTCTCTAAGGACTCGCAGCTGGTTAACCCTCCCTTCTACTCTCCCCCACTTGCTGTGATCTCTGGTTTGGTTTATGAAATGTCAGAAAACTTCCCACAGCTTAGGTAACGTCCTAAAAAGCTTTTCTTTAGCTAAAAAACGGCACATAACCCAAAGAAAATCTGTTTATTCCTCTAACACAAACAAGAAATTAGCACTGAGAAGATAAAACGAGCAATTAATAAAAAACATCTGGAGATAAGCTTCAGACAGCGTAATGAGTATAAATCCATGTGTCAGTCATGAACAAAGACACTACTAGTTTACAAGTCTTGCTGCTGAAAACCAGTCTTTTATGATCATTACCTAATTTTTGGAGATGTAATGTCAACAGCTGACTGTGTCTGAGCAGCACATCATTCACCAACAGTTCTGTTTATTCACTAAGTCATGTGTTTTCATGTTACTCTAATATGGAAAGCTGCAGCTTTGTGTGGACAGGAGTCTGAAACTGATTCAGCTGTCTTACTATACAGGGAAAGAGAGAGAGGAGGTTGTTGTTAGAATGCTGTGAAGCCAAAAACAGGTAATCACATTCAATTAACTAAACTACAAAGGCAGAACTATGGCCACTTTATTCTCTCTCTCTTTTGCTCTCACTCTCTCTGGGGATGATCAGAGCAAACAAATGAAAAGAAATACAAAGGGCGAGCAAGGAGGCAGCGTTTGCCCTGAGGGAGGGGCTGGCTGGATGAAAGAGGTTAGAGTCCTAGTTTTACCTACTCCCCAGGAAAAAAAATAGAGAAGGAGAGTGGGGAGGGGAAGGCAGTAATGGAGGATGGCTGTTCAAATATTCTGCCACGGGCACCACACAGACATTTTCCCACCTATCCTGTAACTTGGTGACCAGGAAATCCACAGTTAGAGTTAGACTAGAGGCTACAGAGCAGCATGTAATGCCTTGTGTGAAAGAAATTTAAAATCAGCATGTTCTAAAAATGTGAAGGAGAATCCAACAAAACTTGTCAAGCTGATACTGAGGAACATAAAAGTTCCCATAATGTCAAGGACACAGTATATATCATGGGTAGAGTCTCGCCCATCTCAGAGTACAGGACTGGGACTGGGAATCCAAATCATTCTGCAGCAGGACAGTGAAACCAAACGTACAGCCGGAGTCATGAAGACCTGTCTTCATAAATAAGAAAAGATGGCAGGCCATTGGGACAATGCAGAGAACTGCTTAGAACAACCTACATGCATAATATGGGGAGAAACTATTCACTTATCTGTTAAATACAATTTGAAATCATTTACATTCACCCACACACACACTCACACACACACTCATACACTAATCTGCTCAGAGACCACAGACGATGCTAAAAGCTCCCACCTCCTCTCTGCCTCACAGCTGGTGGTTCATTACATGTGGTTAAACCTCAACCAACCATCAGCCCGTCAGCTTCCAGTTCCTCTCTCTAACTGGCAAAAAAACCAAACACCACTTAGTGACTCATGTGCTTGAATTATTAAGACGCCCGGCTGAAGCTGTGACTAAAAGTAGAAACAACAGAAGAAGCTTCTTTTACTAGATTACTTCTGTAAAAAAGGTACAAAAGGAGGTGTCTAAGAAATGACAATGAGGAAGTTAATCAGGTAATCAGTGCAGTCTGGTGTCATGTAAACAGCACTGGATGAAACACCTGCTGCGGCTGAAATATCACAAACCCCAGAGTTTGACTGAACTCATTCATGTGAGAAATGAAATTCATCAGTGACCCGGATATAATTGTCAAAGGTCAGGATTTTGTACTTGGTGACTTCACGGATTGGTGGAGAAAAACTTAAAGGAACAGAAGACGCGTCAAAAACAAACAACTTCACTTGTAATGAAGGGTTTAACTTCCCCTAGATCAGAAGCTGTCAATAAATCTGAGATTTTACTTAAATTATACAGATGACTGATTCACACAGGCTTTACATCAGTGTCTATTTTAGTTTTTGTCGGCCAATATGAAGCATTTAAACTAAAAATTGAACAATCATGCACTTAAGTAACCAGGTTACAGTTTGTTTTTCAATAAGCTTACTTCTTAACTGTCATTTTAAGAGGAACCTGATTTCCCCAGGTACACTTCACCTGGAGAATGTCAAATCTTCTGCCAAGTTTACACTAAAGAGCTGTTCTGTCTGTTCCTCTCTTATGTAGCTGTGGACTGTTCCCTTTAAATAAGCTACAAGAAAGTGTAATAACAGCAATGTGAGCTGCTTTTCTTCCCAGACAGTAACGTGACTCGGCCACAGGTCAGACAGTTAGACCGGTCCCATCAGCCTGCTGAGAGCACAGCCCACTCTGACCATTGAACAGGAAGCTCAGTCAGTGTATTTCCATTGGACATGACGTCAGGGCAGCAGCAACAGGAAAACAGCACACACATAAGATCACATCACAATCCACACATACACAAAAAAAAAGGGAGGCATGTCAGCGACCCATCAATTTTCAGCTCTACTCTCTTCTACTGGAGCACACGAGGCTGGAGTGAGGTATATAATAAGGGGATGTGTAGAGAATGATTGACAGCAAAGGGTAGAAGAACATAGTATATTAAAGGTATTTCTCGTCAGTTGTGTTTTTCTCTCTTATCATACTGAACCACTGTGTACATCTAAAATGTATAAATTATTTTTAGAAAATGTATATTACTCAGAAGATAATCCCTCTATTTCCCTACAAAGTCAGAATCAGGAGCTGGCTGACAACAGCCAATAATCAGTTTTGTAAGAAGCCTAGTTGACGCAGCTTCTAAATAATTCTCCTTTAAAGCTTAGAGTGGTTACAAAACAGCCCACTGGGGTTCCCCTGCCTTTTCCAGAGCCACACCAGCTGGGCATCGGCACAAATTTACATTTTACAGGAGTACAGCTCATGGGTTTGATAAAGAAGGAATTACACAACCAGTAAAGTTGGAAAAAAAAAAATTAAAATCAGAAATTATATAAACTGACACAAAATGGCATAAAATGCACTTTGTTCCACAAAAAACTTTAAAGCTTAGTTTAATTAGTCAAATATCCAATGGAAGTTCATTTGAGGAGCAGCAAACAGAAGCTCCTCTGCTCCATCCATCCATCCTTCCTCACATTATAGTAAGTGCTGGGGAAGATAACAACCAATGGGATTTCCAAATGCATCAACATCAAAAAGCTATTTAATCATTGCTCTGCCTCTCTCCCTCTTCTTTCTCCAGCCTCCGTGCCAAATACCATTTTATGTCTCCGGGGAGCAGGAAACATTTAATAAAACTCCTATAATCGAGTTTCAGCAGAAGAGAGCTGCATGGCCTCGCTTGTGCAGTCACAGCCGTCTGCTCGTCATCAAAAAAGACTTTGCTTCTCCTCCAAGACCTGGTTTGTCACAAGGTTTTGTTCTCAGATGCCAAATACCCTGTTGTGCCTTTTACAGTTCGGCTTCAGGCCCATAGGTTGCCAAAAGTGATGGGTAAAGGACCTTTAAGGGTTATAGTTAGAGTTAAGCTATTGCAATTGTGTAATTTAAGCAAGAGTTCACTGATACCTGATTAAAATTCATGCAGCTCAAACTGGTGCAGACTGGAGCCTGCGGTATGTGTGTTTTAACCATTTTAAAATACCAAGATGTCAGCAATTTTGGGTGAACAAAGAGCATTTTGGAAGACTGAATCAAGCGAGCCAGAGCTTCACTTACACTGATTTACATACCCTTTTCACCTATTTCTCGAAGCGTTTCACCATCAGGACAAACAGAATGCAAGAATAACCATTTTCCATCTGATGAAATGTACAAGTGCTGTTTGGGTTGTTTTAGAAACGGAAATGGTTCTTTGAAAATCGGGCTTCTGCAGTGATCTGGTTATTTAACAGTGCTATTGCTAGGCTAAAAAGGCAGCACGGGTGGCATATAAAATATGAAGAATTTGCATCAGAGCCCAGCATCAGTGAGCACTCAGAGTTAATTATTTACTTCTCTCCTGTATATTAATAAAATGGTTTTAGCCTGACTTGTCAAATCAGAGGTTTAAATGGTGGAACCATCTTCATACTACACACATTTTTATGCAAAAAGAAAAAAAGTAGATAATCAGTGGTTTCTGCCTTAATTTTACGCTCATTTGCACCTGAAGCTGCAGAGACAATAAACAAAATTAGATTTGTTAAGAAAACTGTCTTGTTCACTGCTCAGTTTAAAAAACAGCAAAGGCAAGCAGGACATCACCGTGACTTCTTGTTAACAGGAATGTCTGCTATAAGCACTGAGCTGCTTCACCACCCCAGACTCTGCCGGAGGACATCTAACCCGCCGCATTTCCCGTCACGAAAGCCGTCATTTTTCAAAAGCTACTACTGTTGTCTGAGTATTTGTGAGTTCACTTCTCATACATAGAGAGAGGTTGCTGAGTGCGTGGGCAGGAACCTTTACAGAAGTACCTCATGTCACCTTCTTTCCACTCACTACATTTAAAAAAAAATCCTTTTGGGTCCATCTGTAGCTTCTTGGCTTTCTTTTCCACCACTCTCTCTCAGAAGTATTATCAGGTCTCTGCAGCTCTGACCCCTCACCTCCTTACTATTGGATGCTAGTAGAAATTGAAGTTGTTCCTGCCGCTGAGCTCTCTGTACAGCGTTACGGATAACAGCAAGAGCTTAATGCTGAAAATACAGAGTAGAGATTTGTGCTCGACCTTGTACAGTTGGGCAAAACCGTGGCAGTCTAAAAGCATGATCCCCTGACTGCCGCATTTTAGAGAAATGTAAGGTCAGGACCCATCACTGTGCTGTAAAGGGCAGACATACAAAGAGAAGATGCCCAAGGCGGAGGCAGGCTCAGTCCTTTGGGACAGACAAACAAATTCTCCTTCAGATACAATCGTTCTGACTCTCGTATACAAACACCCACTACTGACACACATTCAGGTACACTGATATTTATTCACAGTTTCCCTATGAGAATGTAAGAAAATATGCAGTATCACTGTTTGCATAAGAGGCAGATGACTGCAAGTTGGATTTGTACCTGGACTAAAAGGAACATGATGAGTGTTGGTTTATTTTGGACACTCAACTTTTTAAAACAACATCCCAATAATTCTGCTGGTGCTGTCCAAACAAAAACCCAAATGAACAGGCTTCACACAGCCCATAGCTACATCAACATGCTCAACATCCTCCTACTATAAACAGCTGTGACATGTTAAAGCACACATTTGAAATGTAGAAATGTGTTCTTCAGCCTTTTCCATCCTGACAGTTACAGTGTGACTGCTGTCATGTGAAGATATGTTTTTACATAGTCCAATTATGTATGTTCTTACATAACCCTAGACTGTTTGAGGAAGTGCTTACGCGCTGTTTGGATGTTTCCATGTCCTGACCACCATCAGTGAGTATGCGAACAACACTACACTACTACACACTAGCGATTGATGGATAAAGAAAATCCTAAAAGCTGTCCACTGACGAAGAATCAAATATTAATGTCACAAAAATGTTTCAACTAGAATTACTGCACTGTGGTTGTATGCGTCTGCTAATCAGTGACGTTGTAGTTTACATATACGTATATCCAGACTCTATTCTAATATGTTTATGCAGATGCTTCATGTAGGAGCATGCAAACTAGGAGTTTTTCCTCGTACTTATAAAGTTAGAGTCACCTTGGCTGCAAGAGAACACATTCTAGACATCTAAGCCTCGTTTACCATTATGTCAAGCCAACATTATACTGTGAAAACATCCCCAGGTTTGATCTAATGTTCAGACACAGAGCCAAGGCCTGTTGATGAATACAAGGGTTGATTTTTAATTAATACAGTAGCAGTGTTTTCAAGGGCACCCACACTTTTACAGAAACCCTAAAGCTTTGCGTCCCGTTGCTTAAATCCAAAGCCCTTTAAGTGTTTTGAAGGCTATTGGGAAGCCTGTTAGTTGGATTATTATTAGAATACAGTGACTGGAATGCAGTAAAATGATAACAAGCTGATCTAACAGGAAACAGAAGCAGCAAGCACAGAACAAACATCATCCTTATTTAATGACAGCATTTTATCTCTGTTTCTTTAACAGTTCTTTGATGCTTTAGACTCATGACAAAAGTCTTGACACAGGTAGTTAATAAGCAAATTCCTGCAAAATCTCACTTCCAGTTCATGTTCAGATATCTGCATTAAAACTGTGAGACTGGAAGGAGTGGATGTACAAACCATGTGGCAGAGTCTTATCACTTACACACAAAATGCAAGGTCAAACATCTTTTGAGCCAGATTCACAGCCACACTCCGTCTCACACGCACACTTTTGTCTCACAAAGTCACAGTTTTTCCTCTGACACTTTCTGGTCTAAAACCACAGGCACCACAAATAGCTATCATCACCTCTCTGCCTCTGTGCCTCTCAGCTGCAGCAGCTTATTACATGTTGTTAAACTCAACCAACCAACCGTCTGCCCTCCTGGAGATTACCGCTCCTTCTTACAACCAAAAAATACAACACTGACCATACTAGGGCTGAAACTTCAAATAGCTGTTGTTGCAGACTCATTGCTGAGTTTAAACAATTAGTTGATTAATCTCTTAGTCAGCTGTGGATTAGGAGGTAGAGCAGGTTGCTCAGTGCAGGGCTAGTGAATCAATCCTGAGCTCCTACGGTCCATTTTGTTCCTATGTGTAATATCTCGTCAATGCCAAAAGTGTATCAGCCACATTTTTTAAGCGCTTGTGTCATGCAGCTGATCTAATCAATCTGACTGTCTACACTGCCCTAGCTGTCTATTTTTTAGGTCTACATCAAGTAAACTAAGCTGACGTGAAGAACTTAGCTTCTGAATGCTACTACTGCAGCTTTACTCAGAGCTGTTGTTACAATACATAACCAATATTTTGTGCTTTTTTAAAACCATCTTTTCATTGTTAAACAGTAATAAACTGAACGATAAAGTATCATACACACTATTGTATATAACAATATTGTTGTTGTATCTTTACAGTTACCTCTTATTCATCTGCAAACAAAGAGCTTTCCAATGTTTTAGTGGAATATGTTTCTCAAATGTGAATTGTTGTTGGGGTGTTAAAACCTTTTTTTAATATTTGAACATATCAGCACTAAATCTGAAAAATACTAACTTATTTCATTATTTTTCATACTGGCCAAGCAATTAATCAAAGTATTTGGCATATTATTAACATTAATATAATTTCTTTACAATGAATCAATCATGTTGCCTTTAAAATGCCAACGGCTGGCACAAAAATGACCCCAGTGCCCCCAACATGTCTTCATAATGGTATTTTTGTAGAGCTAAAAATTAAAGTGAAAGGAAAAAAGTACCACATCTGACACAGAGCACACTGAGCTGGGTTCATTTTCAGTACTAGTGCTGTTGTGATAGCCAACTACAGCCTAGTACTGATACCAAAACACTTTTCTGACTCAGTGCCACAGACAACTATCCAAATGGCAGTGTGGCCTAACTTTTCTTCAAACTCTGAGCCACAGACTGTGACAATTTTTCCAGAGAGTGAAACGTGATTAAATGGGATACGGTGAAGGGGGAGGAATGCTTTACCATTATGACTTCCACCCCCATTAATGTGACAAGTGTCTGGTGTCTAGTAGAAGAACAACAATAATATAATGGTGATGTTTTAATGATTTCCATCGGGAGTCTCTTTCCTCCTCCACTGCTCAGAGGTCAGATGAAGCAGCAGCTGTGGAGCTGGCAGAAATTCAGTATCTACTGTAACTTTAGTAGATGTTGGCAGGGTGGATCTCTGCAGTAAGAGGGGTTTGAATCCAGTTTTTCCATTGCGGAAGTGTCTCTGTAGCCACTGAGCTGTCACACCAACAACCACAATCACTTAAAATGCACGACATTCACACGATGACCCCACCCTGTGAGCTATAAACTAAGATATGTTATACAGGCAGATTAAACCCCTAACAAGGCAACTGGGCTGTATATGAACACTACCTAAGCCTCTGCCTAGGCTCCCTAACAAGGAAGCAACCTGAAAGGTCTCATCAAGTTGTAAAAGCTGTCTGGATATGAAGCACCTCACAGAAGAGCGGGATTTGAAAAAAGGAAAAAACACGGACAAAGATGTTTTTGCAGCTTCTGTTGAGAAATGATATTCCAGAAAAAAGAAGGGAGAAAAAAAGCTGTTAAATCCACCCAACAGACCGTCTGGACTTAGAGGGTTTCACAGCACTGGCCATGAAATCTCAGATACACTGCTGTCAACTGGCAGGCGTCCGCCCACACATGCACATCCACACACATACAGCGCCGGGATTAATCCTAAATTTGGTTGGCAGCCACCAACGGGCTCATGTAGATCCAGCTGAATATCAAAACATATTCGGAAGGGATTTTCAGGACAGGAATTAACAGCCCCAGAACGAAAAAAGAGCTCAGACACAAGCTCTACCTTCAAAAAAGAACTGAACACTTATTCACTGAATACTGGTAGGAGCACAGGAAATACCTCCTTTTACTTTACATGCTATACATTTGCTGCACATATGGCTTCAGATGGAGGATGAGGAGGTAGAAGGAGGAGGAGAGAAAATAGAGTAAGGTGATAAGTTTTCTATTGAAAACTGAAAACAGCTGAGGGGTGCCTTTATTCATCCGGCTGTAGTGGGAGCACTCACCAAACAACTGTCCTCTAAACAACATTTAAAAGCCTTAAAGTAACATTGTCTGACTTTCAACAATACTAGAACCAATGGTGATTTGAGCACACAATACAAACACTGACAATAAGCACAAAGGCAGGCAGCAGCAGAAACTCAACAGGAAACATCACGTCCGTCGATATCTTACAGAATCTGACTGAGGAGAAAGTTACTTTGAGGCCACTTTTGCTTTTTAGAGCTAATTCAGAGGAACTAAACATGGAAAGGACTACTGGACCGTGTGTAAATACATTATGCAACAAACTCATAAAATATTGAATATGTTTAAAATATTCATTTTAGTGGTCAGAAGGAAGTTCGGGAGGCTGCTTAGGTCTCTAACAAGTAGAGGAAAAGCTTAATGCCTTGTATGGATATATGTGCAAGACATTAAAGACTGGCTGCGCTGGGATGTGAATCTCACTGCAGTCGCCCATAAACAAAATAAACACTCCAAAAATGCTCAGAGACACTCTGGATGAAGTGTCTGCCACAGCGCGTATAATCAGACTGAACTATGACTTCACTGAGGAATCTCACAGACTTTAGGAGAGGCCTTCTTCACGACAGCTGGGCAGGAAGCCAGGCGCATACCCAGTATGCACTGGAGCCTTGCGTCACTTGGAGACACACATGTCCAAACAGGCCAAGAGTCTTATTTTAAACCTTTATTTAACTAGAATAGGCCAGCGAGTGAGTCTGCTCCTCTGATTTCTGTTGTTGCTGCTATCAACTCCCTGGAGTTTCCAGGAAAGTGCCTCAGGAACAGACGGTTGTGACGTAGAGAAAAGGATTTGTCATTCATCTTCCCAACCCATGTTCCACATAATATTCAAATAAATCAGGATATGACTATGTAAGAACATATCCTCACACAACAGCAGTCACACTGTAACTGTCTAGATGGAAAAGGCTGAAATACACATTTCTACATTTCTTTCATTGCCATCAGATAAGATAGAGAAGAGCTGTTTATAGTAGGAGGATCTTAAGCATGTTAATGCAGCTATAGGCTGTGTGAAGACTTCCCCAGAGGTTTTGGCAGTTGTTTTTCATACTGTTGCTTTTATCTTTTGCTGTGCCCAAGACTTTCTTTCATTAATTATATGTTGTTGGGTTTTTTATTTCAAATAATTAAAGCAGAAGTTATCAATCATCAATTCATCTACTTATAGATACATCATTGGAATAGAGATGGAAAAAAAAGCTTACATTTTGAGGTTATGACCGAACAATTAACTTATTATTCAATAATAGGGGTCTGAAATCCAAACAGAAACTGCAACACACACATCCACAGTCTTGTGTTGTGGTTCTGGAGAGAACCTTGCAAAAAAAACAATAACCAAACAAAACCATGGCTCAAAAATCTAAATCCAAGTCTGGACCTAACCATGAATTTGGAGAATTACTGGTACCATCTCACTTTCTTTTCATCTTCCTCGTGCACTGTTCAATACTGGATGGAGCGTTCTTGTGTAAATCTCTGTACTAACCAGTTTTTCAATCTCTGTAATCTCTTAGCATCTTATATTGTAATCATTCCAGTAGTGCTTTGGATACACATCAAACGCTGGGCCAATGAAGCGCATTGACTTGTATTGACTGGCAGTCTGGCAGGCAGGCTGATAGACCAAACAATACATGTGTGGCGAGTGACATCAGAGCCCAGAAGAGAACCTGAATTTATATGTATGTGCTCAGACCCAATGCTTCCTTCTCTCAGTCAGTCACTGATTTAAGTAGACACGAGCAGAATATTCACAGCAAATAACAATAAAAGGTTTGCAGGTAAAAAGAAACAAGCTTGACCTAAAAGAAGTTGAGAAATAACAGCCTGAGGGCCTGACTGCACCTGAACATTCAGGCAGAAGATAGAAGGAAAGAAAAAAGCACTAAGAAAGAAGAAGACGAGCAGATGTAATACAGAGATAGAGAGAGAAACGCATGACTCACCTATACGCTCAATGTAGTCAACACATTTCTCGATAAACAGTGGAATGGGCCGCTCCGGGGTCACCAGGTTCTGCAGGGGAACGCCAAAGTAGTTGCTCTCCCAGGTTCTCCGTGTGGGGGGGTACAGAGGCTTGGGGGGCTTGGTGGATTTCGCCTAAAAGGAGCAAATAGGGTGATAATAAGACAGATGAGATGGCAAGAACCAAGACAAAAGAAGAGGTGAGCAAGAGTGAAATAGGGAAGACAGGGGGGAAAAAAAGGAAGAAGGCGAAAGAGACAAAAGGATGAACAAATGGGAGGTGAGAGGGGAATGGAAAGAAAAATGGTGAATAGAGAGGGATGAATGACCGAGAGAGAAGTAAAAAGTAAAGAAAACAGGAAGCAATTTTAAAGACAAGATTAAAGGGCAGGAATAGAGAGGACACAACAATAAGATATAAAAGGAGACGAGGGAAAGTTAAGGAAAAATAAGTTTTGCAGAGAAAATGAAGAGAGTGAGCAGATGGAAAGAGGAAGGCAATTGAGACAAAGACACGAGGGAGAGCAGAGAGGGAGTAGGAGCGAGGTTGAAGAGGAGGCAGAGCATATCAGAGGAGAAGAGGAGGAGGAGGGCAAACGGGGAATAGATCAGAAAGGAAGTCGGTGGGATGAAGGGAGAAAGCAGAGGGAGGTTCATGAGGAGGAAGACGAAAAGAATGAAGACAACAACAGACAAAACCGTTATTCAAGACTGAAGCTGGGACAAGCAACAAGGTGCTGAGGTGGCTTTGATTTCCCACACTGCTCTGCTCTTCAAAGTGTTGTCATGCCTACAGCGTTCGGGGTGCTTTCTAATTGGCCAGGACGTTGACTAAACACCTTCCATTTTGTACCTTCTGGTTCTCCTTTCGCTCTCCTCTCTGATTATCAAAGACAGTTTGAATGTTCCAACAATGCCCTGCATTCATGACGCCCATGTAGAGCCAGCGGCTGTTTCTCTACCGATTTGCACACTATTATCTGATTCGTGCCGGCGTGCTCGATCGCATGCATGTGTGTGTTTGTCAAAGTCCAACTGCGTGTTGTACATCAGCTGTAGGAATCTGACAAATCATCATGATGCAATTACTTTGCTCAAAGAGTATTTTGTGTATTGTATTTTTCACATGACTAAAAACATTTTTAATTAATATTTAATAAAAAATTAAAAATTTTGCATCTCAAATACAAATGTACCTGTATTAATTTGTTAGGAATTAGTGTACTGGTGACTTTCTGTGCTCATATGTGGGAAAGTACACGCACTGTAAGCTAATGTGTACTTTTACCTCAATTGTTTGTCTTAACATGTTTCATTATTTGTACATGTGCATTTGTTTACAACCATCTGTTCAATTATGTATGTAGGTCTACAATATTTGTCATAGATGGTGAGTAGCTGAAAGAAATGCAGTAGCTGCCTCAGACAGGACTTTAGAGAGATGTTGTGCAGCATGAGACGGCATCTTACCACAGATGCAGCCTGTGCTATGAGAACTAATGTCTTTAACAGTGCATCTTTTATAAAGCATTTTTATTGGTTGTCTGGGGCCTTTAAGGTGTGTATGCTCATAAAACATTTCAACACTGGAGCCTGATCAATCAATTATCAAATTAGTTTACTCTCACTATGAGCCCCAAGCCCATTAAAAACCTAAATCTGTTCATATCCCACACCCACACACATCTGCTCACACAATCTTTTCTGTTCTCATTCACACACACACTCTTTGACTCACATCAAAGTAAAGTACTGACAAAGTCTCTTGCAGTCACTCTAAGAAAAGACAACACAAGAAAGCTTTGGATCAGTGTCTTCAGACTAACACATCTTTGTTGTCTTTTTTCTTTCTGTCTTTGGTTGATGTTTGAAGAAATTTCAAATTGTTAAAGCTCTGGAAAAATAAAAAGATTCATGACACAGGAGGCTCACCTTTTTCGGTTCCTTTGGCATCTTGGGTGTCTTCTTCTTCTTCATCTTCTTGTCCTCCTGCTCAGGATCGGAGGTAATGGCAGGGTTATCTATCCCCCCTTTCCAGGGGTCAGCAGGGGAAAGCAATGGGTCCTCCTCACTGCCTCGGTGGGCTCTTCCCTTTTTCTTTTTCTGCAAAGCAGGTCCAGTTTCTTCCCCGTCGCTGTCAGAGTGAGATCGTCTTTGGTAAGCTTTTGTCTTGCTGAACAGGATTTTAGAACGATGTTTGTATTTCGATGGCCGCCGTTCAGCCTGATATTTCCTGTCAAATCCATTCTCTTCTTCTCCTCCTCCATGGAGACCGTGTAACCCTCCGAAGGAGTTTCTTATTTTGACCAGACGGCTGTGTGTGTCATCAGGAACAGCATATATGTCATCATTGTGGAGGCCTCTGGACCTTAGCAAGGTGTCCACAGGGTCTGCATAGTTGTCTGATGCTTCCAGATCCTCAGTATGTGTCATTGGGCCACGCTGCATCCTGCGATTACTTCGCATGCCAGCCTCAATGGTTTTGAGCAGGTTGGGGTCCAGCTTTTTGACATTAGGTTTGGGGAGCACTGGTTTGGGCCGGACAGGTGGAGGCACTTTGTGGTTGCGTTCATGGTCCCCAACAGGTGTGCTATGGACTGGGTACTCATTGCCTTCTAGGTCAATCCGGTACTTGGCCCGCTCGCTGGGCGTAGGGAGAAGTTGAACATCATCACCTATTGGACTGTAAGGTGGGGGGGCCTCATTATCATCATCGGATTCTGGGTAATAGGTGTTATAAGCTGAGGAGTGGCTACGGGGTGAGGTGGGAAACACGTCTTCACTGGCACCAGTAGTACACTCGCGTGATGAGCTGTCAAACACCACAGAGCTCTCAATGCTCGCCTTCTTCTCCAGCACTTCATTGAAGAAGGGTGTGAAAACCTCCGTCTGCCGATGATACTGAGACAGTGAGTAGAGTGCTGTAAACTTGGCAGCAATCTCTGTGGCTATGTGCTCCCCCTCTGTCATCAACTCCTTGATGGCATCATTCTCAAAGAAGTCTGCCTGGCTGTCTGTGATCGCCACCATCTGAACAGGGATCACATCCTGAACTTCAGCCAAGAATGCCCGCAGGGTTGCCATAGAAGCCTTGCGTTTTGCAGAGTAGACCAAAATGTAGCCATGCACCATTTCGTCTTTGCGAACACCGATAGCAGAGTGGTACGACAGGACAGTGACCTGGATCCTCCTTCTGCTGTCCCCGATAATCTTGTCCAGTATCAGCGTATTGCTCTGGCCTGGAGGCCCTGCACTACAGCAATGCGAGTCGAGGAAAGGCGAGAGGATGAGGTCAACGCTGAAAGGATCCCAACACATGGCGCACATGACTATCCTAAGGTCTGTCTCAGACATATCCTTGATACAGGGCGGAGGGGCAAAGACATCAAAGTTATGCTTCAGTCCCTCCAGCACGGCACGGAGTCCCTGCTTAATTTGGAACTCAGTGAATTTACGTGGAAAGGCACCAGATGGAATGTCTACAAAGGTGCACTGCAACTTGTTGGCCAGCTGTTGGCCCTGGTGTCTCAGGATAGGTATGTTTTTGCAAACATTGTCCCTCTGATTTGCCAGAATGAGAATGAACGGTAGTGGTTGAGCAAATCTGTCTCTCCTACTCTGTGCTATCTCTGCTCTAATCCTGCCTATGCAATCTCCAATAGAGTTCAGTGACTCTATAGAGTTGAAAACACAAAAGCAACCATGTGGCTTGAAAGCGTTGTCCCACGTGTGGCTGTAGAGCAGCGTGGAGTTGACATCCACAGGAAGAAGCTCCAGTTCATAAATTTTACCATCCAAAGTGTACTCATCATCTGTGGACTGAGCTCGGATCTCATTAGCTAGTTCCTGTGAGAGACCCTCCTTTCCCAGGAGGCAGAGGTTGATCTTATCGATGTTGGCACTGTTATAGTAGAGATTGGAGCGTCCATGGTCAAGCTGCACCAGTCTGTTTGCTAAAACCTGCTCCACTTTCAAATCCACACAGTTCTGCCCGCTCAGGCATGTCTCCTTAGTAGGATGGTAAACAAACCCAATGTGTTTGAGGAGAAGCGACTCTCTATCTGGGGCAAGCTTCTGCAGTGCTCTGTATCTGGGTTCCTCATTCAGCACACTGTGAATTTCACTCATCTTGTCACAGCTGGGGGTGGCATTGAGATCCAAGTCATAGAATAGCTCAGCGTGCTCAAAAAGCATTTCCTGAAAATCTTCTTTGGCCCTTTCAACTATTTCCTGCTGGTGCCTACAGTAAACATCCCTTCTATCTGATTCCGTGATGTACTTGTAGGCTTCGTCCTCCATGACAAAGCACATGACTTCCTCCCAAGGCTGCCCTGGACTGATAAAATGAACCCTCTCTAAAGTTTTCTTAAACCTCTCCTTCATCTCCACCCTCCTCTTCTCTGACAGCAAGTGCTGGACATGGTTGTAGTAAATTCTCTCAGCTTCAGGGGTATCAAGGAGGTCAAAGGGTATCCTGCGATCGCTGTTGTCAATGTGGTCAGTCTCATCCCATGGAGTTTGCTCCAAAACCAGAAACCAGTACTGAAAGTCATGCCGATTCCGGATCACACTCTGTGCCTCAGGCCATGTGAGATGTTCAACCTCTTCTAGGTTATTAAGGAGGTTGTTAAGGGTTTTCGGTAGTGTTGTCAGATACTCTTCCCTCCTTCTCTTAATGTGTTCCTGTTTTAGCTGTGCAATGTGCTTTGTGAACATGTTTCGTGCTTTCTTGGAGCCCTCCAATGTGATGAAATCGTCATAGTCGGGTTGGCCTTTCATATTATTGGCCACTGTTTTCCACGTGGTATGGTAATCTCTCACGGTGTGCACCATCAATTTCTCAAATCTGTCTGTTACTGAGGCCACAAGCTGCCGTTGGATTTTATAGGCTTCCAGGTATGGCACAGTTTTTGGCTTTCCCCTTGCTTTATCCAGCTGCTGGATGAGGGCATTAAAGCAGAGCTCTGCATTGACATTAGCGCGTGCTGACGTCTCAATTAGCATCAGGTTCTTCTTGCTGGCAACAAAAGCCTGAAGGTCCCTCAGGTGTTGGTCCACACACTCATCACATTTTGTGGCAGCAACAACAATAGGCTTCTTTGATTTAACAATTTGGGAATAGAGACTGTTGACAAACTTCATTTGGTCATCAAACTTCCTATTGCAACCCTTGCTAACATCAATGCAGAGCACAAATCCGTCAATGTTTAGCTTCCCATCAGGCATCTGCTTCTGGTCAAAGTCCTGCTCCAAGCCTAGCTGGTCCGTGCAGATGTACATAAGCTTCTCTGCTGACTGGAGCTTGGTTGCTGCAGCACGTTTTGTGTACGGCTGCAGGTTTGTACTCCGATGCGGAAGAAACGTCTGGTCATCAATGAACTCTGTCTGTTCAATGACTTGGATTTTACAGTCCAGCCCATCGTCCCCTCGATGGCAGACCTCTCCCCAGTAAAGAAAGTGGTCATTGTTAACCACACGTCCACCAAAGTCTATTGTGCTCAGCACTGAGGTGTGCTCCGAATAGTAGCTGTCTGCATCAGGACGCACATATCGATTGCATAGGCAGGATTTGCCCACGCCACAATTTCCCTTCTCTTTCTCCGTCCCCGAGAGGCCAACCACACTGACGGCGAATATCGGGGGGCGCGCATCCTTGTTCTTGGCCATTATATCCCCCCGCTCATCGCTAATTTTGTCACTTCCAGGAAAAAAGGTCAAGATATCATTCCAGTTCTGCTCGTCAGTAGTACAGAGGCACTTTCATTCTGATTCTCCTGTGGTAGTGATGAATCCCCCTCCAACTCTGTGTATCTCTCTCAGTTTCTATCCTGGGGCTTCTCTAAGCTGGGATAGAGCAGCCGGCTTCTCCTTTTATCACCTGCCTGCAAGATATGGAATTTACAATTAGAAAAAGATAAAGGCAAAACAAACAAAAACATATTTGCACTGAGCTGTCCTCAGAGCACCTTAGCATCCTTATCGCAAATAATATAATTAGCTTTTTGTTTCTCTATTCTTCTGGGAGACACATGTCAATATGCATGCACGTTGTAGTGATTTTAAACAACAAATCAGACATATTAATCTGGCATTACACGGAGATATGAGAAAATTACACAAGTACACATTATCATTCTTGAGCAGGACAAAATAATTCATACCAAACTGCAAAACCTTTAAATGCTTTTGACTTTTCATATTGCAATTAGAATACTGTTTTATAGTAAAAATGTAAAAAAAAAAATGTCTTTTTTTTTAAATCCAAGTAAAAAGTAAAGGGTGTTTAAAAATGCAATACTTAAATGTCCTTCTGAGAAGACAAAACTCAAAAGTGCAACAGTAGAACTTATATAAGAGAAATGAAGAGTAATTCAATCATAGATTGTGCTCTGCAATGTCACATTTCCCCTAGCAGAGAAAAAGAAGTGCTTTCAACCAATTTGTGGCGAGGCAGGATAAAAATGGCATGTAACTCAAGCCCTTTGACAGCCACTGACCTAGAAATAATTTGCTTCTGTGTGAGAATGAAACAGAGAAAATAAATCAGTTCATAGATTTGTTATCAACAGCACAGACTATGGCTACATGATTAGGGCTAAATGCATAATCCTGATCATTTTTCTGGTGGGTCTCGCACCATATTTTTCCAGATATTCTGGTCATAGTCATTAATTCTGATTAGCAGAGCTGATTATTTGCAGAACAAAATGATTGAGCTGCTTGCACCTCTCGTCAACGTTAGCCAGGTAAAATCAAATTGTTCACCAATGACAATACCACATTGTAGGAACTAAAATGCCTACATCTGACTGACTGTGCAATCTTTCTGTCAGAATTATCTGGTACTGCCACAGTCAAATACGCCTGAACCCTACCATGACCTAACTGGAGGCTGATAACTGATAAGTGCAGAGAGAATTGCAGTCATTGTTGTGTTTTACTGAATGATGGCAATCAGCCAGCGAATTTGCCTGTGCGAGCTGGAACTGCTGGCTGCAGCACGACGGCATGCTGAGCCTGAGAAAATGCTCCAGAGTAGCAATTCAGGCCACTGAGATGAGGCAAGGAGGTTTACCCTGACTGTTTATAGAGGCCAAGGTGATGATGTCACCTGCGCAGGGAGGGAGGGTAGCGCCTGAAAATACCATGACATGTTGAGCTCAGCAGATCTACACAAAATTCAAAGACAAGCAAAGTGGTAAGGAAGTCTAAAATGTAGGAGAGATATTAGACACTGAGGGAAATTTGCTTAATTACCCATTGAAAATTTGTCCAATCACCTGACATAAATTTGATCACCTCCCATCATAAACCACACGTCCTTTAAACACACCCGTCAAATTAGATGATGTCAGAAAGCAAACCGATCAGCAGGTCCTTCAGGTTTGTGAATCTAACCACCAGTCTCTACAATAGCTACTGTGCTGTTAATGTGCCACACCTGACTGTAGCAAGTAGGCAGGGAGAGGAGAGGAGAGGAGAGGTATATAAGAGCGGATGAACAGGTGAAGCACTGCACAAAAACAAGGGTGGCAAAATGCCAGCTAGCAAGTATTATTATTTTATTATTATGTCTAAAGCTAACAAGTATTAATCAAACAATCATCATTTTGCTTATTTACTAATTAGTGACTTAAAAATGGTGCCTCTTTATATCTGTGACACTGCAGTCAGGAAACATGTGGAGTCTTACTTGGCAACAGAATAGAACCACCAATTACAAAATCTGGACTCTTTTCTTTTCTATTAATTTACTGCTAACCAACTGATTATTAGACCCTGGCATTCCTAGCCTGATTCCTGTCCAAACCACAGTGTTTGAGAAGATCAGTCACCCAAATCCACACATCTGTGTTGCATTTTTGACAGCCAATATCAATGGCCATATTCACTCGGCTGTCAACACACATTGTCAACATTTATTCGTCAGTTTTATATTAACATAGATGAGGTGAGAACAGCAGTGATAGCCAGTTTGCTGTATACAGTAAACACCTGGATGGAGTCTGTGATGGTCTTATTACTGCAGACAGCCAATGCTCCAGCACAAATGGCTAAAAGTAGCCTTGTGCATCATAATTAGTCTATTCACTGTGAGGCTGCAGGGGGGATTAAGGTATCACTTGGCAAGCTGGTTTTAGAGATGACTAAATGCTGTTAAGCCCTGAAACACAGAGAGCACACTGCCAAGGATGGTAAACCTTTTAAAGCTGCATCCAGCTGGATATTTAGGTTAAAATAACCTTGTTTTTTGCAGTCTAAATCAAAAGCAGGGCTCCAACTGAGAGGAGCATTCTGTCTACTTTTAAATGAGGTGCCACTGACTAATTATGTTTTCCCCCCAAAAAATTCTGATCTCAGGTACACACAACTTTCCCCCCACAGGAAAAGATTAATCAAAACTCATGAGCAAAACCCAAACTGCCTCCTAAAAAAGCAAAGAATGAGCTCTCCAGGCAGAGAAAAATAGCCTCCATCAACATTACATTACTTTCGGTCCGTCCTCTTAGAATAACGTGCCGACTATGAATAACCAGATGAGGCTGTGGCAGCATACTGATTGCTCCTCACAGGATTTTGGGGTACTTGCTTTCAAATTCAAGTCTCTGCCTTTTTCTGCTGCCAAGTTGAATAATGCTGTTTTAATTTTCAGTTACCTAAACATGAGAGTAACTACAGTGAAAAGGCACAAAACAGGAAACTAATAATATCCACTAAAACACTGGTCTCAAAACACATTCGAATTCCAACAATTTCCCCTAGAAATAGTCAGTCTACGTCAGATTTATTTTAGTGGATTTTGAATTTATTTGTCTTAACTGGGCTTCTCTCCATCTTCCAGTCATCCAAGTGCACTATATTATTGTATTCACTATGCAACTGCTTAACAAAACATCTTTGTTGCTGCCAATTAAAATAAACCTTTGATTACATCAACAAATATGTGAAAGGCATCAGACTGGTGCTTCTTGTAAAACGGTTTCCTTTAAAGAACGTCGGCTGTATTGAAACACAATCCAAGCTCATTCAAAAACTATGTTGTCTTCCTCCAGCGTCAGGTCCAGACCTGAATCCGAGCGTCACTCGTGTGACTTCTCATTTCTAAAGTGATGATGACGTAAGAACAACTGTTTATAGGGCAACTGACATGATCAACCCTATGATCACTCCCAGGGCTTGTCAGTACCAGTGCCTTTAGGTGGTTTGTACAGACTGAGGCTAATATCAAATATATCCCATCTTATTAGGATACTGATTTGTTTCTTTAAGACTAGTAAAGCAGATGCATGTAGAAAGATAAACAGACATAAATAAACATTATGTATGTAGGAGTTTGTCTGCAGGCTAAGTCAATAGACATAAATCATCTGTTATAACAAACATGCTGTATTTTACAAATTCTAATCATATTTATAAAATGAACATTGCAATATTTCAATATTTTCTATTATAATACCATCAAAAACAGAGCCAGCATTTTGTTGCTGGGAATTTATAATTCAGTATTACTGACATGATCAAGAGCTTTGCTCCAAACAAAGTTCATTTAAGAGAGAGGCTGGTGAGAAAAGCCGCTAACACACCGACTGTGATGATAATAATAATGGACACAAGAGTCCAGCTGAATCATTATCTGGGAGTGGAAACAACAAAGAGCACAATTTATGCTTTCCACACAAATAGGTGCCACTAATCACCGATGCTTTTACCCATCCTTCATCAGCACTGGGGGCATTATTGTGTACTGGGAGAACACAGGACTGTCAGCAAAGCAGCAAAGTGGCTCATTAGATAAAAGCCGGACTAACCCTTTAATGAGAGTTTGGGCAGAGTGAGCTGCAGCAGGACAAACCCAGTGACCTGCACGACCGGGGCCAGAATTTCAAATAAAGTTTAAAGGGGGCTAATGAGAAGTGTGGACACAGCTTCTGATCACAGCTTCTGATCACAGCTGAGACATTTTAGGGTGAAAACACTCTGGTTAACATCGGGACAGACCCAGTTCTCTAACCAGTGGCACCGCTGAATGGACCTGACCCCCCCTCCACCCCTCCATGTTAGCATTAGCGATTAGCAGGACGTTAACGCAGAAAACTGGCAACTTCCAAAATAACCCAGAACTAAAACTGCTGATAAAAGCTGGTGGTTAAACTGGGACACCAGGTCTTTTGTTAATGTTTGAATTTTCTGTTTATTTCCACATTTCTTCCCGTTTGAACACATTTGTTACGTTGTTATGAAGTCCAACTGAAAAGGGTGGATGTGATGTAGCTCCAGCATTAAACTACGGAATAAAAGCACCACCTGGGAATAAAAAGGTTATTAACTCTGAATTAGTTAACGTTACGGTCAACTAGTTAGTTAAACCCCAATTAAAACCAACACACGGTCATGTTAATGCGTCAAAGCGCCGTGGCTCATTTGCAGCCACAGCTTTTGAAACGGTGGCTTTTAGCTAATTTCTCATGGGAAAAGATGAAAGATGAAGCCCAGCTCGGCCTGGCCTGGCCCAGATTCTCCAGGAGAGAAAAACCCACCTTTCCAAGTCCGATTAGCCAACATTACCGAGCTAAGTTAGCCTAGCATGCCGAGAGGGTGAAGGAAAGAGAGTTAGCTGGCTAGCTAGCGTTAGCGGCACTACATCCAATCTAATGTTGGGATAAAAGCGGGTTAAACCACAGCACGGACTGGTCTAACAGCCTGGATTCAAACCTCCACACCGGGACACTTAACCCGAGATAGCACAATCCTGTGGGCACGTTTCGCCCACAGAAAAGAGTGCTAGCTAAGCTAATGAAGTCCAATCCCAGTCCAGAGACATTCCCCTACCCACCTAATAACATGGTCGCTCCCACATCCACATACCACGGAAAACAGGAGGAAGCGTTCCCACATTAAGACGCTCAAACTCTGTTAAAATCCACAATCTGCGACCGTCACAGGCTGTGGACAAGATCCGGAGTCAGGTCTGGGTGAAGCCGTCCTCTCCCGTGGTCCCAAGCGGCCGGTTGTCCCGTGTTAAGTGTATTTTGGTGCTGTTGGTGTGGTTCTCGTTGAAAGCTGAAACCTGCCGCTCTCTGCTGCCTCCCTCAGCAGTAATGGCGACTCTCTCTCTCTCTGCACTCCCCCACTCTGAGTCTATGTCGCTCTACCTTTACTCCCTCTCTCTCTCTCTCATATTCATACTTTGGGTTTTTTGTGTAAAGTCATTCTTGCTGACATGTAAAATAACAGACATGCATGAGAATAGGCTGATATGCAGCGATTATGTCCCGTAAATACACAACATACACATGGCCGGATCAAACACCTACAGGGCCCCGGAGCAGGAAGGTTGTTGGGCCCCCACTGACCCCCAGTATGCATAACATGTAGTTTCTCTATTAGGCAACTAAAGTGCATGTGCAAGTGTGCAGAACATCCGAGCACGCATTAATTACTGATCTGAATCTGAAGCTGCTGTTAAAGTGACTGTGTTATGTAGGGAAATCAACCACAAGCAATAACAAATGAATATATCTATACATAAAACGACTCTAAAGAGGCACAAAACAGCCCCATACACAACAAAATCAAATAAAAAACAATACAAATACCACCAGGAGACGTGAAATAGAATCCAAGAGATAAAAAAAGACTAAAAACAAAGTAAAAAATAATTTTAAAAAAGATGCAAACTACCACAAAATAACTTAATTTAGATACAGAATCAAAACAAGGGGCTGTTTGATTTCTAGTTCCTCCAGGTGTGAGCCACTGAGCAACACTCATGGAACATATGGAAACCATCTTATAGTCTGAGGTCTAGTTTTATTAATACACCTGTGTTTAAAACGGTGCTGCTCCCATCATGTGTATCTTCATTCATCCATTCATTTTCTGCTGCTGTCCAAAGTCACGTCACAGTAATTTTACCCATTAAATTACCTTTCCAGCTCCTCCCGGGGGATCCCAAGGTGTTCCCATGCTGGGTGAGATACGTAATCTCTCCACTTTGTTCTGGGTCTAGGGACGTCAGCTAAGATAGCTCCAGTGTACCTCACACTGTTAATAAATAATAAATGCGCTGCACTAGACACATGACAGGAAACTACAGATAGAAAGGAGGACGCTCTCCTGGGGGGTCACTTGCATAACCTGCCTTTCTTCTGCTTTTCCAGGCCCCAGGGATCATGTGTTCACGCTGCTGTGTGAGAACCACACATGAGTTACGTGTTCTTTGCAAACTTCAGGTTACAACATGGTCCCTGCCAGTGTAATCAGAATCAAGGTATGAGTAATACTACATGTGCATTTGACTGCCCTGAAAAAAACGTGATGTCACAAGGCAGCAAATCCAGATATGTGTGTGTGCAGGAGGTATAAATCCAGATGTTTGCTTTGGGAATGACAGCTGTCACTTTTCAACAACCAGGTTCAGCTACAGCAGTCGCATGTTGTGTATTTCTTTTAGTGATAGACACCAGCACATGTTTACTGATGATTAAAATGATTGAATGGAGGGTACCTTTATTATTTTATTATTCAGTGAGTATTAAACACATCTCACAGGATGCAGGATTCCCCTACAAGCTGCACATGTACATTAGAATATATTACATCATATATGACTATAGAACTGGTGGATGAGGGTTAAAAGATTATGTTTTGTGTTGCGTCTTCCCGTGTTTTTCTCTTTCCTTCTCATTGTAAGACTGTCTGTTTGATCCTGTTTATATAATATTATATAAATATTCTTTTTTCTCTTCTGATTCATTTCAATAATCCTCTTTATTGGCATGAATGTTAGATGAAGCCTGTTGCCAAAGCATCTAAATACAAATTAAAAATTCCTCTCTCTCGCTCTCTATCTCTCTCTTGGTGATGTAATTATGCAAGGGATTATTTTTTTCTGTGAAAATTGTTTAATTATGTATAATGTGCCTGGATAGAAAAACAGAAAATTTGCTCTACGGGGAGTGCAGGTGGAAGGATGCACGATGTCAGTACAGTCATCATAAAGCAGCCTTGGATGCTGAATTCTTTCCAACTTCTGAAATAAAAACAGCTAAAAACCATTTGTCACTTAATCAATTAGCTAATAAACAGGAAACGTATCTGTTTAACTTTGATTACTGGTTAGTTACTCGTGTTTTTCATCTCACACTGCTCAGAAACACCTTTGATTCCCCTTTAATAAGTAAGCTAAAACACCACCGCAGTCCAAATATTGACTGTAATGAAAAGACACTCTGCAGACGCTGTTAGATAATGGAGCCCACAGTGAAAACCCTTCATTTATATTTCAGTTGTTCTGGGTTGGGATCAATATGGGCCGCTGGTTCCACTGCATTCCCTCGAGTGCAATGCTGCGTTAATGAGCCTCAGAGCTCAGATCAACGACACAGACCTGCTACACAGTCAGTGGGGATGGGTCAGAAATCTAAAATTAACCCAGTGTAATATTAAATTGAGCCTCACTGTGAAATCTCCATTATTAATCAAATGATTAATATTAAAAACCAGCAAAAAGCTGAGCATGAGATTAAATAAAACTAAAACTTACATTAGAGATGTCGTCTTTCTGTGTTGTGTAAATAAAATGTGGAGCTTCACTGGAAACTGAAATCTTTCTTTAATCTAAACATTGATGATTAGCTTTTGGTTTTGGGTTCCGTCCATCAGAAGTAAAGAGTGAGGGCTTGTTTCTACAGCTGCCATTTTGTACAAGTGATGTAAGCACTCATCAGCGAAGAGGAAACAGAAACTGGTTTACGTCTCCACGGGATCAGGACAGAAACCAGAGTGCAACACAGCTAGAAGACACTGACGTGTGGTGTTCCTGTTTGAAAATGTCTACAAATAAGAAGAGAACCCATCAGTCCTTCATATGGACAGACACACGAATGAACTGCAGACACAGAAACAAGAACACAAAGAGCATCTGTTGTCAATCAGTTCTGTAAATGTGAGAACGAGTCAGGTTCTGCTGGTACTGTGGTCACAAAGAGGATTTACAGCATTTACATTTACATATTAATCCAAAGCAAGTGAATTAGCATCAGGGAGCAGCCATTGAGCACAGTATCCTGCAACGAGTAGGACAACTGAGAGTTTCAAGAAGAACAATTGAAAAAACTGGAACCCGTCTCAGCTGTTGACGCAGCACAACACAACATTACTTTGTATTTCTACCATTTACCTCCCAAATTCACAACAAGGAATGAAATGAATGAAGCAGTGATTCCTCAATCTGTTGTGAAGTATTTTGACTGTAATTACACCTTTAATTACTCAAACTTGGATCATATTTCATGTCTCAGCAGCACCTGAAACAACACAGCTCCGTGATGCTGTTAAGACTTCATCACTCAACTTCAGGCATGAAAGACCCACGAAGCATTGACTCGTGAGGCCCGGAGGAAAAGCATGTTTAGACTAAAGTAGATTAGATTAACTTAATAGTAAAAATGTTTGCAATGCAAATGTTTACTTACACATTTCAACCTGTATTAACTGAAACCACCCTGCAGGAGGAATCTGAACCTAGTGTTGCATGCTGTTCATGTTGATGCTACTCAGTCTGGATGAGTTGTGACTTCATGTTGATGCTACTCAGTCTGGATGAGTTGTGACTGGCACAAATAAGAGTTGGTGCTACACAATCCATGTATTGTTGAAGGGCATTTTGGGAAATGTAGTAAAGTAGAAGCTGCTGAGGAGGTTCGGTTGTGTCTGCAGTGCAGTCGACGGCTGCCACAGGCGACCCCTGCTGTAGGCTGTGCACCATCAGCACCTCCATATGGAATCTGCAGATTTTTCACTTTCTGTCAGCCTTTCATGTTTCACACCTCTCTGGTTTATAAAATCCTGACAGGACACTTCTTTTTCTTTTCCCAGCATGCACCCAGATCCCTCAGTCTCAAAGTTTGTGGCGCTCAACAGCACTGCCAAAGTCAGCATGAGGGACAAGTGCAGCAGTGGATGGTTTCTCCAAGCAAGGCAGGATGTAACAGCAGTAGAGGAAGTTCAGATTCACTTAAAATAGCTTTATTAGACACGAGAAAGAATAAGAGGAAAATATAGTCAGTTCCTCTGGAACCAGAAGCTGCAGTAAGACATAAAACAAATACAGTAATTAAGACTATAAATACAACACAGCAGCTCCAGCTACAACAGTACAATATGTACAGTGATGGAGCAGTAGTACTGATATAGAAACAGTCATGTTGGCTGAGTAACACTTCATCAAACATCTGCTTTGACATGAGCAGAATTACTCATTTTAAACTGTGTTAAAAGCTACTTAAGAGAAGTTGATTAGTTACGTTCCGCCCATGGTCAAATGCATAAAGTGCAAAACATACAAAATGACTCCCACCTAGAACATTAACATTAGTCATCAGCATTGTTAATGTACCACTCTGTGCTGAGAACGACATATAGAAGGAGTCTGGTGAAGTGACAGGTGCAATAAACGAAGCTGAGGAGTTAAACATGACCAGTATGATGAGTCGTGGAAAACAGTGTTTTAACTCAGCAGCGAGTTTGGAAACTGCTCCTGAGAATATGGAGGAAAAGTTATGGAGTGTTTTCATTATGAACTGTTCATATGCTTTTTAATAATGTTTTATCATGTTAGATACGGTGCAAATACTTCTCACACTCACTCACCACTCACTTCCCAGTGTGGTCCTCAAATAGTGCACAAATCAACACGAGTTAATTCATATGATCTAGACGTGGTGACCTCATGTTCCCATGTTCAGCTCTGTATTTACATTTGTTTCAAAAAGGAACAAATGTGTTTCATCTAATGTGAAATATCATCTTTTTCACCTGAAATCATTTTATTTAAGGTACAACAAAACAACAATAACATACATTAATCTAATTGATTCTATACTATAAAACACTGTATAATATTGAAAACTGAACTAGCAATTAATAAATATTAATAAACACAACAGCACTATACTGTCAGGGCATTAACACTCAATCCATCGTGCAACACATAAAACATATAACTAGAATAAATAATCTATCCAGTCACCATATCAACACACACATATTCCTATATAGAAAAGATTAGAGCCACTGTGTCACTTTCAAACAGCTGTAGTGAGGTTTTCCCTGCAGTTGGTCAGGTTGCTCTTGGTGTCACATCTATAGCAGCTGAATTTTAAAATGTGCCTGTGTTCACTGTGCAGCAGTTGTTTCTGACTCCAATGAAGCTCGTCTAGTGGAGGAATATGTGATCGAGTGCTGCCTCCACTGATGTGAAGAGGTCCTTCTGAAGTCAAGAAGCATCTCCTCTTCCTCTCTGACTTTGAGAGAGACAGAGATTGTTGCCCTTCCTGCAGCTCTGGAGCTGCGTCGGTTCATCTCACCGGGCTGACTCATCCTCGTTAGCGAAGAGCTGCTCTGCCGTGGTGTCATCAGCAGATTTAATGACATGATTGCTCTGATGTGTGGTGATGCAGGCCCGGGTCAGCAGGGGGGCGAACGCTGTTTGGTGTGTCAGAGCAGGAAGACCAGTTGCTAGGAGCTGCACAGTGATGGAGTCTGAAATAACACTGTGATTAAAGTGTTTTTGTTCAGCCTGATGCATCTGTAATGAACATTTCAATACAAATGAGGCGTCAGTCTAGCAAGAGGAGTATTATATCTGTAGTAGTAAGCACAGTTTTAAGGTGCTTTGATGCTTCTCTGTCCTTCTACACTAAAAACTGTAATCTTCACTACATTTACCACTACATCTGAAGAGTTGTTACCCTCTACATTTATTTATTTGCACATTTATTTAACATAACACAAAAAACTACAATTAGAAAAGCAGCATATTTATATATATATATATATATATATATATATATATATAATTCTATATAATTATATAACTCCTCAGATGTGTCGTCTGATGAACCATTATCAACAAATAAAGGTTTTTGACAAACTAGTGTTTGTAACACTTTAAGAAGCTTAAATCTACCTTTACAGTCGTCGTAACATATTTAATTTGAAAAAACAATGATCTATGTCACTGTAGTATTTTTTTAATTTCTGCTCTCAGGTACCTGGACTGTTTTTATATGAGCATCACAGTATGAGTTCAGGTTTTGCAGATCTTTGGGTGAGATGTGAAAACTAATATGATGCTGTCATACCAGTGACTCTGACGCTGTTTTCAGACACACACTGAATTTGTTTAGATGTTACCTGGAGGAGCTGCACGTAACAATACAAATGGCAGAGTCAGTCGGCCCGGACGTTAAACAGGCATCATTATACCAGCTCTGCTCAGAGTAAGGTCTGATTCAGCCCACGTGTAAAAACAGCTGCTGACAGAGAATCTGCACAGACGTGTGTTTTTCAGTTGATTCACTCAACACCAGATACTAAGGGAAATCTTTAGCCTGGTATTATGATATTTGATTTAAAATAAAACCTAAATGAACTATTTACCCTAGTGAGAACATGTCTGACGTGGACAATCTCCTGTTGAAGAGCAACTGTTGAAGAATCCGTTTCCAGCTTTGTCCAGAGTTCATATGTAAAAACAGCTTTAGGCTGAACATTGGTCCTAAGTGCTGTCATCACCACCTGTTGATATTTACTAAGACACATTTAGTCGATGTTGGGATGTCCTTATTTTTGCAGACTTGGGTTTTTAAATTCTGACCAGATTATGATTCATTCAGCTTCATGAAAATCTGTGAATCACCAAAGATAATTCAAGTCATCCTGAAGGAAACTCTGTGAAGTGAAGCAGCCGTTAAGATGTTTTATTAAAGTTTGAAGAAAAGTCAGCGACTAATAAAAGTCATCCTCTGGGAACCAGGCAGTTCTGTCCTAAAACTGATTGAAGTGGTGACCACTGAAGTGGTGAAACCAGAAGACAAATTAGAAGCGTGGCTGAAACCATGCACAGAATAATACCACCAGCATTTGGTCTGTGTTAAAATGAACTCTCCTGGCTGTTGAATCGGTGAGAATCCTCTCTGCTGGATTCAGAGATGTCTCCGCTGATTTGCTGCCCTGACACCTGCAGTGTGGACACAGAGAAATATAAATATTAGAAAACATGACGTCCCTCTGAAACAGCGCTGAGGACACAAAGAAACCTCCAGCTTCTCTCCCTCTTTTTCTGCTCACACATCATTCAAAAGTAACACTCCAGGGCTTATGAAACAGATTTTTTCCACGGTAAAATCTCCTTAAACCCACTCTGAAAGTAAAGCCCTATGGGTGTGAGAGCTTTGAAGAAGACATCAGATTGGCTGAGAGGACGTCCTGTCCTCCCCTCCAGCTCTCTGCTGTCTGCAGCAGCTCTTATGCTGACGGTGACGGCTGCTGTTTGTGAGAAGCTGCTCCTTCACAGGCAGGATTTCCCCTCAAGTCATGAAGTAATGTCCACGGTGCATGTTGACTTTAGTCACACGTGGACTTGATTTGTGCTGATAAATGATGTTTTACATCTTTATCAGACTCGGGATAATATCTCAATAACTCAATAAGAACAAAACTGGATTATTCTGAAGTGGCCCCTTAAGAGTCATTATCTAAATCATACTGAACATCTGTGGGAGGAAGTGAAACAGCAGACTGGATAAAACCCCCATCAACACTGTCCTTCAGTTTGGACCCAAACACCTGTCGACAGGTGCTGAACTCTCACTGAGAGTCACAGAAATCACCTCAACAGGTTGTTCAACAACAGATTAAGTTCATTAGTTTGTTTTTTAAAATGCTTCTGTTGAACCACAACTCAGCTTTTAGTCATTTGGTATGTTTGTCTCTGTCCTGATCACTCTTCTAAGTGGTTCTGTGTCAGTTTCTGTCCGTGGTCGTTTTGCATGTTTCTGAGTATCTTTGAAATCACACTGCAACTTTTTCTAATCATGGAAAATATTTGTTTGCCTGATGCTGTTGTTGTCATTTGCTTGTAGTTTGCAGACATTTGCATTTGACCTTAATAGAAAAAACTATGAATGAAATGGACGTTATTGTGCAGCACAGCTTGGACAGAAAGGTTGAGCTTCCACTCCAGCTGCAGCTCATGGGTAGAAATCAAGCCACTGGGAAAAATGAAAAATTTAATGTGGTGACGTTCATGCTCAGAACTTCTACTCTGTCAAAGAAGGAGCTTTCTCGCACTGAACAGCCTTTCAGAATCTCATGAATCTTTCTGAGAGGATTAGCAGACATGAAAGCAGCAGGAGACATGGAGACAATCCAGTAGAATCACGGAGAGGTTGAGGAGCAGGCAACATGCTCAGTCAGATGAGTTAGTCCAGCTGTACAATTGTGTAAATGTTGTTGATCCATGATGTTTTCTCATTAAAAAATGTCTCTGAGCAGATGCAGCTGATGCAGTAGTAGTGGGACTGAAGTAGCTGTAATACTCTTAGTAGTACAAGTACAGCAGGAACCATGGCTGCAGTGTTGGGTGTAGTAGGACTAATGACGGTGCTAGTCATAGTTTTATGTTTGAAACAAATTACACACCTCTCCTGTCTGCGAGGGAAGATTCCAGCATTACTTCATTAACTTGTGACCTTTTTTTTTTTTAAACATAACCTTTAAATCTCATTCTGTCTCTGCGCCCGTCCTCCCGTCACGCTCGGAATAAAACCATGAAGGAGACTTGTGTGATAATCCCTTATCAAGGCCTCCTTCAGGTTCTGCGGTCCAGGCCGCGCTGCTGTGTCTGGGTGTGTGTTCAGCTGGGACGACTGGAATACTGAACCCCAGCAGGGAGAAGCAGGAAGCTGTCTGAGTATTTATATCTCCCTCCTGTCCAACAATACAGAGCTGTGAACGAGCCAATCCAGCAGGATTTCACACTGACTCATCCCAAAACATCACAAGACTCTGCTCTGTTTGGCTTTAAGATCACTGCAGGATTTCTTTTCTCAGCGACTCACTGATTTTGGTATTTTCCACAAAAATAATGAAATGAAAGTTATGAACATGAACAGAGGCTCATAATAAATGATAATGTTGGAACCACGTCTTAACAGGAAATGTACTATTTTTATTGTTGATGATACAGAGTGTGCCGTTTAATCAGAGATTTACATGGACAGAAAACGTTCAGTCTGTGATATTTCACCATTTCATTATTTTAAATGTCACGAGGCTCCTGTAACAAACTGTGAACGTTGTTCTCTCACTGTCCAGTCACCACAGCTCAGACGATCACAAATCTGGGTGGACGAAAAAGTGTAAGTGACGATGTGCATTGACTTGGAATAAATAAAACCAGTACTCTGGGTCAAAATGATTGAAAATGAATCTGAACATTGGTTTTCAGGTGATTTAAAAAAAAATGTATTTCTAGTTTATATTCTACCTTTAAAGATGCTAATAAAACAGGCTTATGCGTAATAAATAATACTACTACTGTAGATGCAAATCCAACACTCCAGGTAATAATTACTGGATCTGTGGACGACACACATAATGATAACGAGGACTGATGTGGGTTTCCACGTCAGTCCTCGTTATCATTATCATTATGTGTGTCTGTCCTCCTAAATATAACTATATCAAAGTTTAAAGGCAGCTCTTTCACTCTTGATTGAGCAAAAACTAAAACATTTAAACAAAAGAATTTCAAATCTTAACTTGAGAGACGAGTGAGAGAAAATACAAAAGTGAGGAAGCTACGGCTGCACAATAGAAAGTCTGGCAGACAGGTGAGTACCAGTGGCCGATCGAAGCGAATGAGCAGCAGGTGTGTTGGGGGCGATCCAGGAGATTAGGACGAGAGGGAGTGGTCGGGTCTGCAGTGAACGAGAGGTTAGCTGAGAGAACGACAAATACTGTAGCTGATAAGAGACAGATGAGTTCAAAGCTGTTGTTTTTCTGTGTATAAATAAAAGTTGGTGAAATATGAGCGTTTATTCAACACTTTTACGTTTTTCATCAGTAAAGCTTCACACACAAAGAGTTAATGATGTCTTCCAAAGAATAAAAGGAGCCGTGTAATTAAAATTTTCTTGCTCTTGAATATTTGCTAAAGCCTCCAAAAGCCTTTGGCTGCTACAGTGGGTGCAGTAAACCTCTGAGACTTCCCAGAAAGTCTGAGTTAACTCCAACTTCTCCTACTAAAATACAAAAACCTACATGATAACAAGAGAGACGATGAAGCCCAGGAACAAACTGAGATTCTGGTATTTGTTAAACTAAAAACTTCGGTTTTATTGACACGTCTCCTGAGACAGAGGGAGACGTGGAGGTCAAAGTGACAGTATTGAAATGTTTACCCCGAGGCTCTGGAGTCTATTGAGAGTCCTGCAGTCTCCTCCTCAGGTGTGCAGGCTCCCACATCGACACCTGTCACTGCTCCTGCTGCGCTGCCTGGATGAAAACATGCAGCTCTGTTCCACCGTGTTCAGACAGATGTTGTCGTGTTGCATGGATGAACGCAGCCTTCGTATTCATTTCAGTGAGAGCAGAACACGGGGCTCAGATAATAACCACAAGTTGTTAATAACCAGGTTATTATCTGACAGAAACAGTGGGCCTGGCCCAACATTTGTTGCTGTGCAGAGTAACATCACCGAGCAAACGTGTTTCTTTCAAGCACACATTCCTGGTTTTTAAAGCAGAGTTTTACAGTTTGCCTGAACACTGACATGGTGACTGCTGCTGTGTTGACTTTTCAGAGCTGTGAAATCCTGTCTCACTGAATTCATAATGTGTGCAGTGTTTTGTTGCTGAGAAGAAATCAGTGTTTTTTAAATGCACAGTTGTTTTCATGGCTGTAGCAGCACACAGGTCCGATCTAAAACATCTCTCAGTCCTGTCTTCTCCATCAGTGGACAGGCTGCAGCTTAAAGAGCTCCACCAGCAGCCTTCTCTCCTAAACATGGCTAAAACATTTTTAAAGGAACTGTATTTGTGACTGTTAAGACGTCTTTGCTGCACTGATTTCTCTTTATTACTGCTTCATACAGTCACTCATTCCTGTTTCTGATCTTCAGCTGTAGTAACACAAGACAACCCCCATTTACCACATCTGTCTTTGACTTCAGACCATCGGAAACACTCTGTCGCTCATCCTGTGGTCTGAGAGTCGTCACCAGCTGAAGTGTTTTCTCTTGTGTAAATTAAATGTGAAAAGCTTAAATCCCACTTTAGTGTACATGTCACATGTCTCCTGTCAGACTTGAAAGGGTCAGAATCATTTTCTCTTGTACTTGCTCAGCTGTACTTCTTGGTTTGACAGATGCTCGACGCTTTGACCTTGTCACGGGTGTGTGAGCGAACGGGGCAACAGGATGGAGGAGCTAAATGCAGACAGACGTGCAGGCAGGCAAGTGCGTCAAAGCACAGAGAAATGATATACAGTGGCAAGAAAAAGTATGTGAACCTTTTGAAACTTTCTGCATTTGTTTCTCACAAAATGTGATCTGACCTCTGTCCACCTTGAGGTCTGGACTCTAACTGCTGAAGGCGGATTTAGTTTTTCTGAAGTTATTCTGTGTTTTGAGTCATTGTCCTGTTGCATCACCAACTTCTACAGACGGTCAGCTGACTGTCTGGGATCATCTCAGTGTTCTTGTAAATTGATGGTAATGTATTTAAAACACTTAATTAAACTATCCATTTTATTGTGTTATTATTTTGGAAGGCAAATGAATCCAATGACTGAAGGCTAAATGACTTCTACAACTTAGTTTTTTCCAGGGATGATGTCTGGAGGGCAAACCTGGACAATACAATGAGTGAGAAGCACCAAATGATCTAAAGGAGACAAAACAACACAAAACAGATAAAAAGCTGTGAAAATAGAGGAAAGAGGAAAATAAAAAGTTGAACAATTACCTAAATTCACACAATGTGAGCAAAAAGAGAGTAAAGGAAGGACGGTGGGTCCATTTTTCTATAATCCAACAACTTCTAAAGCACTTCTTCAGAGGTCAAACAGAAAGAGAGCACAACTGAAATCCCAATCTCTGATTACATCACAAAACTACAGCAGGAAGTCTGTAAACTGTTTGTTTACAACCTTATTGAACAATAACCGTTGTTATAATTGGAGTGAAAATTGTTAAACTGAAGCAAACAACACATTGAAATGCAGCTGGAGAGATGAAGTTAAAGTTTCTCGCTCATTAAAAATTCTTCTAGTGGTGGAAGTTCTTCTTCAGTCTGAGCACACAGGCTGTTTATTTAGTGATATTTGAATGGAGACAGCTGCAGGTCACCGGTTGGAACCAGCAGGAGTCCGTCAGCTCTTTCGACTTCTGTCAACGAGTCCTTGAGTGATAAGAAACCCCCACCTGCGCTACCAGTGAGCTGCCCTGAACCAGTGCGTCAGCCAGGCGTCTAAAGTGTAAATGCACATTGTGCACGTTGTACAGTAAAACCTCTCCCAGGTCTCCTGATAGCAACAGCATGAGACGAGGTCTGCCGTCGCCTGCCTCATGACTTCCTCCCTTTGATCCAGAAAGCCTGCAGTCATATGCAAAGCAGGCTGGGAAGACGCCACCATGCTGGGAGCGAGCGCACATACAAAGCAAGCGAGTGGAAAAGACTACGTTTCATTTTCAGAGGTTCAAGTCTGCGAGCAGCTTCACACTGACGCTCTGGAGATGTAAATTATACAGTGAGAGCACAACAATACAGCCACTCCCTTCACAGAAGACACAGTTTCATTCTCCAGTGTCAAAGTCCAAAGGTGACACACTTCCTGATGCATAATTTATAACATGGAGCAGGTGACAACGCACCAGAGTCTGCAACATTTCCAACCCGGTCTGCTAAAGATTATGTTTAAAAGCTCATTCAGTCGTCGTCTTTTCTGTGTTTGTCCACTTGTATTTATCCAAAAACAGGAGAACAAACACATTCATTTAAATTAATGTCATCAGTTTATCTCCTTTTCTGACGGCTGCACTAAAACACGACACCACACTGTTTGTTTGAGTTGGAATCACTGTTTGCTGTACTTAACATACATCATCCATGCAGCAGTGTGCACTGTTTGTGAAGTAAGGTGTGGCTGAAGGTGGAGGAGCTGAGTCGGATCTGTAGACTGAACCATCTGTTCTGATGTCATATTATAACATTATAACAGATCTCTACCAAGTCAAATACAAGAATTAAACAGTTTAAACTAGAAATAGATGACTACATAAATATTCACCTCTGTAAAACTGCATCCAGTTGGTTTGAGACGTCCTGCGGTGAGTTAAATACAGATCACCTGATCTCATCGAATGAAAAAACATGTGTTAGGGACTGGGTACAAGAACATTTCTACATACACAGTATCACATGGGTTAAAGTGTCCATTTGCACTTTAAACAAGTTGTAGCTGTAGTAATGACACTGCAGTCAGCAGTCAGCAGTGTTCAGGACTTGCTCTGATTCTCAGACTGAACTCTGACTGTCACGTTCTCACTGAGACGACCCACAGATGACAGAGTCTGATGATAATCATGTTAATGCTGCGAGGAAGCAGCAGCAGCTCTGTGCTGCAGATTCCTGTTTTCTGAAACTTCAAAGTTCACTCTGATGGATCTTCACAGCCTCCGTGTGTCATGGATTTTTAACACACAACAGAGAAACACTCAGCTTTAATGCAGTGAGACTGGGTTTGCTTTCACTACAACTCTCTGCACACACACACTAACAGAAATAGGAACCACAGAGGAAAGAGAACAACACTTAGTGAACTATTTGGCTGTTTTCATCAGCATATGATGACTTTAGCAGCTTTGTATGAGGGTGGACACACACACACACACAGTCACGGAGGTTTAACAGTGCTCCACGGGGGGTCTCTGCTGCCTGGAAACGATTAACACGAGTCTGTGTAGTGTAATAAAAATATTTTGGCTCAATATGTCGTGTTGTGTGTGAAGCAAGAAGCAATTCTGCTTTAACAATGTGAGTCCATGAAGACCAAAATGAAAAGATGTGAGAGGCACATGTAGTAGTACACTGTACAAAAGTACTGTGTGTGTGAACTCAAATACTGCATCTGTGTGACTAATATACACATATATATATATATATATATATACACAGTGGTGGAGGCTGGGTGTGTCTACAACCTCCAAAACAAACGAGAAGCTCAAAACTCCAACAGCACCTTATTAACAGACCGAGTGTTTGGGCTGGAGGCACGAACAGAACCTTTGTGTATCAATGATTGGAACAGATTATGGTCTGTTCAGGTTTGAACAGTTAGGGTGGGGCGGGGCAGCTGGCTCCCCCCCTGTAGATTCACCGCTGTTAAAGTGTGTGAGACTCAGTGGTTGTCGGTCTGTGTATATGAGCCCTGACACAGACTGAAGGCCAAAGTATTTATCTTATTATATTTATATTTATATTGTCACTAGCTAACCCTAACCCTGTTCATTATATCTGCAAAGTAACTATTAACTAATATATAGAATATATGTTGTGCATTTAAAGTAATGTTAAATAAAAATACTAAAGTATATGAACTGTACAGAAGTATATTTATTGATTTATGTTGTTGGATTTGTGCAAATAAGACAAGATAAACTTTATATATGACATATTTTAAATGATATATATTATTATATCATGTGTCTTTGTGGTTTTCATTTACCAGAGGTGAAAATGAGACCAGACAAGATGAGCAGACAGGTGAGAGACAGACGAAGAGAGTGAAGAATGACGAGTGTGAAAGAGAAAAGGAAGGTGACGGAGGGAGGGAGGTGAGACAGAGAGAGAGAGAGAGAGAGACAGAGAGAGAGGAGGGAGGTGAGACAGAGAGAGAGAGAGAGAAGAGAGAGAGGAGGGAGTGAGACGAGAGAGAGAGAGAGAGAGAGAGAGAGGAGGGTGTGAGACAGAGAGAGAGAGAGAGAGAGAGAGAGAGAGACAGAGAGAGAGGAGGGAGGTGAGACAGAGAGAGAGAGAGAGAGAGAGAGAGAGAGAGGAGGAGGGAGGTGAGACAGAGAGAGAGAGAGAGAGAGAGAGAGAGAGAGAGAGAGGAGGGAGGTGAGACAGAGAGAGAGAGAGAGAGAGAGAGAGAGAGGGAGGTGAGACAGAGAGAGAGAGAGAGAGAGACAGAGAGAGAGGAGGGAGGTGAGACAGAGAGAGAGAGAGAGAGAGAGAGGAGAGAGAGAGAGAGAGAGAGGGAAGAGAGGGGAGGGAGGGAGACAAGAGAGAGAGAGAGAGAGAGAGAGACAGAAGAGAGGAGAGGAGGTGACAGAGAGAGAGAGAGAGAGAGAGAGAGAGAAGGGAGGGAGGTGAGACAGAGAGAGAGAGAGAGAGAGAGAGAGAGAGAGAGAGGAGGGAGGGAGACAGAGAGAGAGAGAGAGAGAGAGACAGAGAGAGAGGAGGGAGGTGAGACAGACGGGACGGATGAAGGGGAGGGAGAGAGAGAGAAAGAGGTGACATTTAGCAATGGAGGCAGCAGACAGGACACAGGACACAGGACACAGGACTCAGGAAACAGGACTCAGGACACAGGACACAGGACTCAGGACTCAAGACACAGGACACAGGACACAGGACACAGGACTCAGGACACAGGACTCAGGACACAGGACACAGGACTCAGGACACAGGACTCAGGACACAGGACACAGGACACAGGACTCAGGACTCAGGACACAGGACACAGGACACAGGACTCAGGACTCAGGACTCAAGACTCAGGACTCAGGACTCAGGACACAGGACACAGGACACAGGACTCAGGACTCAGGACTCAGGACACAGGACACAGGACACAGGACACAGGACACAGGACTCAGGACTCAGGACTCAAGACACAGGACTCAGGACTCAGGACTCAAGACACAGGACTCAGGACACAGGACTCAGGACTCAGGACTCAGGACACAGGACACAGGACACAGGACTCAGGACTCAGGACTCAAGACACAGGACTCAGGACACAGGACACAGGACACAGGACTCAGGACTCAGGACACAGGACACAGGACTCAGGACACAGGACTCAGGACACAGGACTCAGGACACAGGACACAGGACACAGGACTCAGGACTCAGGACACAGGACACAGGACACAGGACACAGGACTCAGGACACAGGACTCAGGACACAGGACACAGGACACAGGACTCAGGACTCAAGACACAGGACACAGGACACAGGACACAGGACTCAGGACTCAGGACTCAAGACACAGGACACAGGACACAGGACTCAGGACTCAGGACACAGGACACAGGACACAGGACACAGGACACAGGACACAGGACACAGGACACAGGACACAGGACACAGGACACAGGACACAGGACACAGGACTCAGGACTCAGGACACAGGACACAGGACACAGGACTCAGGACACAGGACTCAGGACACAGGACACAGGACACAGGACTCAGGACTCAAGACACAGGACAGCCCGACCGTGTTGCAGCAGCTGTTTTTGTCCGTCCACTGAATATTAAAGTCATTTCTCTATTAGGACTCAGGACACAGCAGTAACTCCCCCCTCCCTCTGTTGTCAGCTGAGTGACTGAGCTCAGTTCAGTTCAAAAAATAAATCTGTAACTTGATCTTCATCAGACAGTGATGACAGGATGCAGCTGGTCACGGTGTCCGAGCACGTGGCGGCAGCCGTGGGACCAAGCCACCGCCACTATTTACCTTCAGTGTACATACGATTTATTTGTTAGTGCAAAAGAAAGAGGGGGGCAGAAGGAACCCCACCCACATAAAACATCAGTTAATTAAAATACACCAGTGTCAGTACAACGTCGTTCTATACCTGCACCAACCAGTGAGGTGGGGTTAGAGTGAAGCAAGAGTCAGGAGGAACAAGATAAGGGTCAAAACCAGAGATAAATCCAACGGGACACTAAATTCAAATAATTTAATAATAACTTTCATGTGTTTAAACCATCCACAGTGCCCATAAATAATCATAGTTGGAAAGAAAGTTACTAAAAAAGCTGTAAAAGGTCACAAAGAGAAGTCAAAGACTTCAGAAACTCCCCGGTCTACAAGTGGAGACACTTTGGGACTGTGACCAAGAAGTGGGCGGCGAGTGAAAATGACCCCAAGAGCACAACAAACACTCATTTCCACTAGAACTATGAGGTTTTTGTGGTTGTTCTCGATAAAAACCTGACAGATCAGACTTTTCGTGTTGTTACTTCAGCCACACTGTGTTTGTGGTGATGCACTGAGGAGGAAACACACTCGCTGGTTGATGGTCCCAGTTTTTCCAGCACAGCTGTGGAGTAAAAAAAGAAATTACCAGGAACATTGAATTTAGTCGACTCATACAGGAAGACTGGCAACAAGTGAGCGTGTGTCCAGAGAAGGAAACAGCCTCACAATCGGAACAAAAGCTCGTAATGAGTCACCTCTGTCTCGTTCCTGTAAAGACTCAGCAGCAGCTCCTTCTCAGAGCAACAACACGAGTGACTCTGCAGCTACAGGCTGAGTTTAATAAAACCATCCGTCAGAGTTGAAAGAAGTGTTTGACATGATCCACATCCATCCTCCGTCCCTACTTTAAACCATGTTGATGGCAGCATCGTGCTACGCTGAGATGGGACGGACCAGAGTCGAGGATGAAAAGAAAACGTGTTGTAACTAACATGAACCATCGGTTTGATTTATTTTATAATGTTTCTCTGTTAGTAACAAAGGTTTTTTAATATGAAGACGTGGAAACAGAACAGAAGTTCCTGAGGGAAGTGAAAGCAGAAGAAGAAGAAGAAGAACGTGCTTTAGGGAAAAGTGCTTCAGGAGGAGGAACAAGAAGTGTAATTATTAATAGAAGGAGCAGAGTTTGAGGAAGCAGAGATTCAAATAAGAAAACAGAAGAGTCGGTGCTGCAGCTGACGAACAGACGAGCCCGAGTGTCTGTTACCTCCAGTGAGAGCGGGACAGATTTTATTCACCACACAGACACAGACGCAGACACAGACACAGACACAGACCGTCTGTATGTTTCAAACAGCTCCAGTGAGTGATGGAGAAGCTTAAATGTGGTGTTTTAATGAAGCAGCTTGTCAGAGACACATGTTTACAGTATTTCAGTACATGTACTCACTGTAAGTACTGTGAAGACGTCTTTTCTTTTTGACTTTACTCCATTTCACTAAGTATCAAACTTATACTTCAGGATAACTTGAGTTACTAGTTACTTTTTAATATTTATTACATGTTGAAGGTGTAAAAAGCCGTTGGTAACAAACAGTACGGAAAAAGTGGGATTCATGTATTTTAATACATTTTGACTTTACTCTGTAGTATTTACAGCAGTTTTTATACACAGTCGTCCACTCTCAGAGTACTATAATGACGGTTCCTCGTTATTCTTCAGCCTGAAACTGAACAAACTGATCACATTGGATTCTTCTGGTTCTTCTTACACGTCCTGTTTTCAGGTGTGAACTCAAGAAGAGAGAAGTTTACACATTAACCTCGGACACATGGAAGAAGAACAGCGTGTTCTCTGCTGGAGGTGGAAACCAGTCAGTCCGTCCGTCCGTCAGTAATATTTCATAAAGTACTTTAGTTCACCTGTATCGCCATAGCAACCTGAGCCTGTTTTTAATTGGCGCCTGAGGCCAGTGTGCATCCCTTTCATCTCCGACACACACACACTCACAGTGGATGCAGCTCGGCTCACTGAGACACATACAAATGCACTTTCTGTGTTTCCACACTCTTCTCTGAGGCGTCGTCTCCCGGTGAGAGCGAGTCTCAGCCACGACTCTCCAAGTCTGGGGTCCACACCTGGTTCAGCAGCATCAGTCGGTTTGTCGCTGCCTGTTTAAACACAGGTCCCAGTTCAATAGAAATCTGCAGAGTGATTTTATGGAAGAACAAGACAGTGAATCAGTCTCTTTCCCATATTCATTGTCGAACATCCACCCATCAGCCACAGCAGTGAACCCACCCGTCTAATGAAGACCTCTGACACATCAAGATATCGACTCCACTCCAAGTGTCTCTGGATGTCAGCAGCAGAGTCCTGGAGTGCATTCTGATGCCGTCTCTTCCTCACTAAGTCTCATTTGAAACAGGTGGATAAAAGCCCACATGAAGCAGCTGAACCAGCTGGTTTAAAAGTGAAACTGAGGACATGATGTTCAAAGATCACCTGGGGAGACGTTCGAGGGACCCTGTTTCCAGACAGCACTTCACCAACAACACACTCTTAAGACCAGATGGTTTTTAGCTTCAGCAACATCTTCTAACGTGTTCAGACTTTTCTGAGCAGCTAAACCTCCTGATGATGGAGGTGGAGGAACAGAAAGATGTGAGTCTGAGTGAGATAGAAAACAACCTGCAGAATATCTGAGAATTCAAACAACAGGCAGTTTATATCTGTTAATATCTTGTTCACTCATTAAAACAGCTGAAACGCTCGTGTTTAATTGTTGTTTTTAGACTCAGCTGTGACAGACATGTTGACCGTCACCAACAACAAACGCTCTAATTAACATTTCCCACAGCAAACGATTCAACTTGTCGCAGCAGAAAAAGCTCAGGTGTTAATAACATTGTTGGCAGAGACATTGTGTCCTTTAATTATCTCAGTACAGCAGCAGAAACAGCAGCTCCCTGAAACTGACACAGTGTTAGTGGTATTAATTACAGCTGTGCTGTGTAGAGACGCTGGGTCAAATCAAATCTTGCTCCTGCAGATGCTGATAAGAAACAAAAAAAAAACCTTCTCCGACGCTGCTTTAAAATAAAGTACAAACATCAACCTCTACACTTTCTATCAGATGCACTTTCGTAGCGGTGAGACAAACAAAGGCTTCCTGCTTTCTATCAGTCTGAGCTACAGTTAGCGGCTGCAGCTCAGTCTGAAACAACATGTTCTACATGAATCAACAACCAGCAGCTGCTTATTTATTTTATGCCACATTAGCGTCACTGGAGTTAACATAACTACCAGTTTCCTCCTCGTGTTGCAGATTCACCAGCCTCCGTCTACACGAACACACTCAGGTTATTTTTCAGCTGCACACCTGCACGTTAAGCTGCTGTTGATGCTTCGATCGTTTCTGCTCTGATTTATTAAAAACAGTTCTGGTTGCAATAATGCAGAGAAACAGCAATTATGAAGAGAGAGAGAGAAAACTGTGACTTTTTAATAAATTATTCAGCCACACACACAAAACACACTCTTCTAGTCGTCTGTCCTGAGGCTCCAGGGACTCAGGTGAACCACAGAGCTTATTAACCCCCAACACACACACACACACACACACACACACACACACACACACACAATCAAATCCATGCATCGGCAGGCACATGAAAACACACGCACACACACACACACACACACACACACACACACACACACACACACCGGCCTTTAACAAGACAAAGGCAGGATCCGTCTTTTGACAGGAGGAGTGAAGAGGGTGTTGTACTCCATCTTTGTTCTGTTTCAAACCAGTGGAGCACAGAGCATCATGGGAAATAAGAGGGGGAGGGGCGTCTATGTCCATTTTCCCCCCAGAATATAGAATCAATCAATCTGCAGCTTTAGCATTAGGTCTGTTGGTTGTACAGTCAGTGAAGGGGAAGGACAGAGGGGGAGTGTGAGCGTGGGACAGCAGTGATGAGGACGAAGAGCGGAGACGAGGACACGGGAACGAGACGAGCGAACAAAGAGAAGTCACCAACACTTTCTGTATTGAACCAAACAACAACACGTCTGTGAAAGGAGCTGCAGTCGACATGTTTACGTTTGTTCTCCATCGATCTGAGTTCATCGAAACACGTTCATGTGCTTTTTAAATCTTTACTGTGTGTAGATAAGTCAGTAATTCAAAAAAACAAAACAAGACACTTGGATGGACCAACAGCATGTCAATGTGTCCAGATAGTTGAATTGATCATTTGGCAACTTGATGCTCAAATGATGAACTAACGTTGTAGAGAATTATACCTAATGAACACATGTTCCAGAACCAGGGAGTTGAATGAATGAGAAAGAAAGAAATCCAGCTGGGTCGAAAACAACAAACCAGTCGTTCTGATTGGTTAGAAAAACGCTTTGCTCACCTGAGAACGGTGTCAATGAGGAACAGGATCAGAAACTGTTGTTTAGTAATGAGAGGTACAAACTGCTGCTTATATGATTGACCTCTGAACTACTGTCCAGAGTTGACCTGCATCACTTTCATCACACTCACTCTCTTTACTTGTTCACCCGTCACTGGTCCTCGGTGCAGCGTGGGCTGAAACTGAAGAGACGAGACGGGAGGAGGCGTCTTCTGGAAAGAGAGAGGGGTGAAGTAAATGTGGAAATAAGGACGAAGGAAAGGAAGTGAGGAGAGGAAAGAAGGAGAGGAACAAGGAAAACTCAGGAGAGAAAAACAGAGTCAGAGAAGAAGAGGAGGAGGAGAAGAAGGAGGAGGAGGAGGAGCCTTCACCTCCCAGAAGAAATAGACAGATGACTGGATGACTGGAGGAGTGTGTGTGTGGGGCTGCCCAAATGAGATCACACACACACACACACACACACACACACACACACACACACACACACTCTCCTTGTTGACCTTGCCATCTCTCTCTCTCCTCCAGTCCTGAGCGTTGCCTCGTTGCCTTGGCGACGCAGCTGTACCACTTGTGGCCAATAAACAGCAGCAGCTGGTTTCAATTGTGTGTGTGTGTGTGTGTGTGTGTGTGTGTGTGTGTGTGTGTGTGTGTGTGTGTGGACCAGCATGAATTTTTAACCATTGGAATGAGGAATTTGTAGCCGGTCCTCACAATGAGACGAATGTTTAAAGAGCACTTTAGTGTTGAGACTTTTGAGATTTGAGATTCACCGCACAAACATGATGAAGAAGATCCTTCAACTTCCTGCATCATGAACCAAATAAAGGAAAAGTCCAACTATTTACATGATACTTGTTGTTTACTGAGTTACTACAGTTATTTACCAGCTTCAGTTACTCCACCCTCTCTTGTTAAACATTTCTCTGCTCCAACACTTACTTTTAACTAAAGACTGTGGATGTTGCTGATTTTTCACAGTCTCTGTGTTTAGAAATCAGGTTGTTGAGTTTTTTATCTGTTCATGAATCAAAGTGAACATGTTGGATTTCTGCAGAAACCTGATTTATACGTTCTTTAATCAGTAACTCGGTGGAATTACCTTTGTTTGTGCAGTACTTGTATACAGTAAGTGTATTCTAGAGCAGAGTTTGTGGTATTTCTACCTGTACACTACTTTATAGTTTGACCTAATGTGTTGAAACTGTGGATGAGGTTTAAAAAAGATTTCATTAACTCTTTCACAACAAAACTGACATTCTTATTTATTAAGGTGAGTTTTTCTGTTTAAAAATGTTTTTCTATGTACAGAACAAGTTTATGATGCTAAACAATTTCTAGTTTGATAGAAAGAATTTAAATTTGAAAGCTTCCTAAGTCTGTGTCTCATCTGCGTCTTTTTTCTTCATTTTTCTGCAGGAATCTTCCAAACAGAGCCGGAGAAGAAGCCGCGTGCGTCACGTTGTACAGTAGAGTTGTTTTCTTCTTCTACTCTAATTTTGGAAAGCAGGATGTGGCCCTCACGACAACGAGGAGTTATATTTCACTTCAGTGCAGCACAGACACACAAAATGCCTCAAAAAAGCATCTTTTACACAGTGTTGAACACGAGTTCATGAAGACGAATGGAGATGGGACACACAGTGAAATTCACATTCACTGACTCGCACACTAACATGCTCATTACACAGACTCACAGACCAGGGGGAGTTCTTAATGTGTCTCTAATGCAAACGTGCACACGGCGACAGATGTGATTCTACTGCAGCTCAACTTTAGAGTTCAGACGTCGTGTTTACTTTATCATCTTTATTTCATATGAATTCATTTCAGTGAGTTTCTGGACAAACAAACATGACTTGAAGTTTCAGATTCGCTTCTTTCCAGACGTGAGATGAGGCCTCGTCGTTTAGAACTGCACTGAGATCGTCTGTTTCTCTGCTTGATGGAAACAACAATAACTCACATTATTTCTTACTGTAGAGAAAGAAACCAGAAAATATTTGTACAACTAAAACCTTTGCAACCAGAGTCTATTTCAAAAAGATAGAACTCAGCAGGGACAGAGGTGCTGAACATCTGTCAGAACATTTAAAGCCTTTAAACAGGAATGACCTTTTTCACTTTCTTATACTTTGTTTTTTGTAGTAAAACCAGCCTTCAGTGCAGTAATACTACATGTATTACTGCGTATCAACAGTGATTGTACTGAACATTTGGTATTTTACAGTCAAATGTTTCTCGTCTGGTTTAAGGTTCCATGAATTCTGATGATGCCAGTTTTTCACTTTGTAATGATATAAACATGAAAAGTTGTTTTTGTTCCTAAAGAGTAATGAGTGGAAAATGTTGAGTCTCTAAAATCTGCCTGATCTGGATTTTAAGAAGAGCGTGGGGGTTTTTACTCTGAACCTGTTTTAAGGTTGTGGCTGCTGAATGAATGTTACTAGACGGTGACGCGAGTTGAGAGTTTCAGTTTGGAGCTGGGTGTCAGCTGATGGAGCTGCAGACTGATGGAAGGAAAACGTTTCACGTCGTTATGCCTGTAATTTAAAATCAAAGAAGCCTCAGAGAGAGACTCATCTCGTCGTGTGTGGTCGAACATTAATCCTGGTTCAGTTTGTGATGATGCCAGTCAGTCCATCATCTCTTCATCTGACACATTTAGAGGAAAGAGCAGTTTAGGTTAATAACCAGCGTGTAAACGTGTGAGGGGGCTTCAACTCGCTGATGTTCTCAGACGACCTCATCGACACCAGCTGCTGATCTCACAGGAAGGCGTCACGTTACCTGCCTGACAGGAAATCCACCACAGTCCAGTCACCTGGATTATTTTAACGTTAAACCATTAAAGTTTGAATTTCTGCTCCAGCTTCTGATGAATTACGTCTCAGGAGATAAAAACGTTTCTTAACATAACTTGAATTAATAATATATTTCTATCTGTTATATTATTTATGTTTCTCCTCTCAGGCGGTGACGACGCGTCGCACGAATGACGACGACTGGACGAGGTGAAATCAACCAGATCTTCTTCTTCTCTTCTTCTCTTCTCTTCTTCTCTTCTCTTCTTCTTCTTCTTCTTCTTCTCTTTCTCTCTTCTTCTTCTTCTTCTTCTTCTTCTCTTTCTTCTTCTTCTTCTTCTCTTCTTCTCTTTCTCTCTTCTTCTTCTCTTCTCTCCTCTTCTTCTCTCCACACTGTCATTAATCAGTGTCTGTGTGTGATAAGAAAAAGAAATGTTTGACATCAAATATCCAAGAAAAGATATTTCTGTGTGGATGTAAAGTTTCCCAGTTGGTTTGGCTTCACCTCCTCCTCCTCCTCCTCCTCCTCCTCTCCTGTCTTCCCGTCTGTCTGCTTCATTTCCTGAGCTAAAATAGAACTGACTTCTTGATACAAGGTTAAATGAGTTTGATGTCAGTTCTCTGCAGAGGGACAGTAAGGGAAGGGTAAAATTAACATGTCCACATCATCACACAGGGTAAATGTGTGTCCTGCCTTCATAATAACCAGTCCAGGAGTCTTTTAGTTTGAAAAACAAACACACACACACACACACACACACACACAGACTGGAAAACTGATAATCAGCTGTGGTTCTGTTTGTTCATCTGTCAGATATCTATCATCTGTCTAATAATCTGCTGAACCCAGAAGACAACGAGACACAATCTGTAGCTGAAATAATGAATGAATCCAGTAGTCAGTAAATAGAAACATTAGTGATTAATCATTTATGGGATTTTATTAAAACACAAACTTCTTTGCTTTTATAGTACTGAGCTGTTACGACCATTCATACATTTATTTCTTTATGTCTTTAATAGAATAAAAGTTGAGAAAAACAAAACTGCGAGAAAAAGAAAGTGAGAAAACCTGATGAGACGAAGTCCAGAGACCACTCGGTGGGTGTCGCTGCACCTTCACAGGTAGAACGTAGGTATTACGTTGTGATGTTTAGGAGGACGTTTCTAAAATACTTCACTGTTTTACCAATATTCAGACAATAGATACAACGTCAGCATCTCTGCTCACGTACTCTGAGTTTATCTGAAGGATTCAGACCTGGTTCTGGACCAAAGCAGATTATCTTCCATGTGAATTCCAGGTCTCTGCTCAACGGGCAGAGAAAATGTCAGAGATGTCATCACGTGTTTTCTTTTTCTTATCAAAGTTCAGTCCGTGTCTCATCCTCACCTGGGGTCGAGTTAGAGAGGCGGCGTGTCGTTAGAACTGACATCAGAAAACTGAAATCATCTTTAGAAATAATAACAAATTCTACTTTTCATTATCTCTAATTCATTGTTAAGATGTATTAATGTTTGTGATCAGGAAGATAAACCCACTCAGCTGTGTATTACTGACATTATAAACTGTATTAAGCAAATCTGACACATTCATAGTGAATAATAGATGGAATACGATCTTCTAAACACATGGTTAAAACATATCTAGACACGCACGTGCTAATCACCTCTCCAGTACACAGTGTACGTACAGTACCAGTAAATTCTGTAGATACAGTACCAGTAAATACTGTAGATACAGTACCAGTAAATACTGTACGTTCAGCATCAGCTGCACTTATTTTTCTGTGTTTCTGTTTTGGGTTCTCTTCAGTAGCACGTGTTGTTCCCGGTTCCTAATAATCTGTCTGTTATCCACCTCGGCCTGCTCTGACTTTGCATCCTGGGTTCCCGGCTCTTCTCTAAGTTGCACTCCGTCCTCTCTGCCTGTGTCAGTCTCATCTTTTACTCTGCTGCAGGAAACTGTCGGTGTCAGCTGGACAACCTCTGAATTTCATGACCCAGAGCTGCTGCTGACCTTACTTCCTGCTCCCACTGCACATGTGCTGAACTGCATTTAGTCGATGTAAGAACATGTAGATGGGAGGGGGCATTATAGTATGCATTATGCCAATGAGCGTCCTCGCAGCTACAGCAAGACCAACGAATGCATGTGTCTCCTTGGCCGTCCCCTCAAGGCAAACTGCCAGTCACAGCAGCAGCCAGGAATAAATGTGGGCTGACTCACACTCACTCACACAGACACATAAAAACACACAAAGGACTGAAACGGAGATTTTCCCAGATGAGGCAGGTTTTTGTCCGTTCATTCCCGTCACCTTTCTGGAGAAAGCCTCCCTCCTCTGTGTGAGTGCTCCCAGGATACGGTGGTGTTGTTCTGCTCCTCCACAGTGAGACATTTCACAGCTGTGCTCCACACTTTCTGGCAAAGCGTGTGTGAAAAAACACCCGTAGTGACCCCAACTCCCAGTCTGGGCCCAGACACAGTCACGTGACCTTGTCCAGACACAAACAAAGAAGAAGCTAAGATGTGCTCATTTTTAAATTTGAATTATTCATTTAATTTGGCAGGAACACTTCCTAATGCAGAATAACTGTAGTACTGTTGAGTGGACCATGAATCCTACTGTTAATACAGATACAGGGAGGAAATCATGTATATTTGAAGTATTACATGACGGCACTCTCTGCTGTTTGTCTGTGGAAGTGCACGATGCTCTGACTCCAACATTAAATGAGCCCCTTCATGTTTATTTTTAACTCTTCTCTCTTTTCCTTGTAACTTTATTTATTCTTATGTTTAATCTGTTTAAAATATGTGAAAAATGTATTAACCAGAAAATAAACAGACCTATTTCTGTTGTGTTTTAATAAAGATAATAACATATTTAATGATTCACAGTATGACTATAATACAAAGTACAGTGTGTACTGTTGTTACAAGTGCTTTAGATTTATTGTTTGTGCGTTTCTGTTTCTCTTTTGTGCATCTGCATGTTTACAGACACTATACACGTGTTCTCATGTCACAGAGCGTCTTCATTTATCTTCTCTATTTACATCCTGTCAGTCAATCAGCTGACTTCCTGTTTTTAAGGGTTGACCTCCTCTAGTCTCTGGACCACTGCTGTCGCCACCTTCCTGTACGCCTCCGCCTGGAGAGTGAACACACACACTTTAGGAAAGTTAAACTAAAACTAATAATAAAGTACTTTGTAACCATGATTTGAAAACTTGTGAATATAGTTTATAATTGATCTTACATTACAAACTAAAAGATTAAAACTACAATAAATGACAGAACAAAAACAGTAGAAGAGACCAGAGACCTCTGGGCTGTCAGGAGAGGAGACAACCACAGGTTTTCCACTGTCTGACGTCTCTCTGATGTTTAGATGAAGAGGAACATCACCTGCAGGGAGACCGATTAAATCTGATATTAAAAGTGTTTTCATTAAACCTGTACCTTCTCTAATCAGGCTGGTGAGAGAAGGTGGTGCTATCACATCAACTAAACCTAAACATGATGAATCATTTTTAAGACCAATGAAAATCACCTTAAAGACATTTTGATTCAGATCTTAGACTTTAAATACTTGCAGAAAACATTTAATCATAAGAGAGTTCCTTATTTCTGAAGCCGTTTGTCTTGTTCATTTGCTATTTTTCTTCATCTGTTAAAACGACAATATGAAACTGTGTGAAGCACACAGTATTTTAATGAACTTCAATGGTTTAACTGTTTCACAGATCACCGTCCTGATGCAGTGGTTCGTGCTCCTACCTAATAATTTGACTCCCAGAGTGTCAGCGAGCTGTCGGGCCCCGTCTGAGCCGAAGATGTGAGTCTGATGGTTACAGTTCGGACACTGAAAGACGCTCATGTTTTGCACCAGACCGAGAACCTGCAGGAACACAACCAAAACATTAACATTTCATCAAATAAATCACACAGCTGCTTCACCTCCATCATTTAAAAACCACCGACAGAAATGGTCTAAAAACAATGTGAATATTAAACAAATGATGCAGACAAAACCAAGTCAGCAGCATCTCTGTGAAAAATGGATCCCAGCAGAGACCGATGCCGCAGGTCGTGCAGCTTGTAAACAGAGGCTCTTTACAGACGTTTGCTTTTGTAGTGAATCATCAATTTACCGGCACGTTTACTTTCTTGAACATCCCGGCTCCTCTGTGAGCGTCCAGCAGAGCGATGTCCTGCGGTGTCGACACAATTACGGCTCCTCCACAACATAACATGCACGCGCACACACACACACACACACACACACACACACACACACACACACACACACACACACACACACACACACACACACACAATGTGACTTCACACTGAGCATTTTAACTACTATTGAAAAACACCAACTGTATTAAGTTGATGAATGTCCCCACGGGTACAGTGTAGCTCTATGTGTGTGGGATTTACCTGATATCATGATGTTCTGGGTGATTGACAGCTGGACATCTCCTGTCCCAGGAGGCATGTCGACTACCAGGTAGTCCAATGACCCCCAGTCCACCTACAAACACACGTGCACATTCACCCCTTTACAATTCAATTTTACTGTTCAACCTGAGCTGGAGATTTAGTGCACAGTTTGACAAAGGTTGTTACCTGTCTGAGCAGTTTCTCTATAGCTGACATCACCATCAACCCCCTCCACACTATAGGAGCCACATCCTCCACCAGGAAACCCATCGACATGCTAAATAAGAACACAGGCTCTCATTTTTGAGCACAAGCCCAACAATAATCTACATAAAGAAAGATTATTTCTTTATTTACTGTTCCCCTGGGTGTCATTTAAAACTAAAAATCTCAACCAAAGCTACAGAGGAAAAAAAACGTGTAATTTATTTTGGTGGTACATATTTTTAATTGAGCAAGAAGCTACTATTAGATTTTGCTTTGTGTCTGAAATAGAAGAAACTCACCAAGGAATCCCGTAGTTGGTGAGTGGGATCATCAGATTGTCTGGTAGAAAGATAAAACACAGAATTAAAAAACAGCTGCTGTGACTATATCAACACATTAACGACTAATGATCATGAAACGAGAAAGGAGGATAAATAACATGCCGTACTGTCAGTGAGCTCAGGGGTCCCCTTCAGGTTCATTAGTTTGGGAATTGATGGACCGTAGATGTCAGCGTCCAACAAACCGACGGACTTTGACTGAGACAGAGAGAAAACAGTGTCATGTTTAATTGAATTTAGAAGGACTGTACATCTGACTGAGAGCATCAGTGTGCCTCTAAGTAATCTCGCTCCACATATGCAGGCAGTAGATAAGTAGGAGCTCCTTTTGACAATGTGAACTGAGTGAATTTAACAACTTATTTAGACTTCCACAGGCCACTTTGTGTTAGCTTAGTTTAGTCTGACTGTTGGTTTGACAGTAACATCTGTGTTTTGTTGGCACAACCTAAAAAAATAATGTATGAGTGATGTGAAGGGACGTTCCTCACCGAGTCGTTGGCCATTAATCCAAGAGCCAAATTCACTGCAGTGACAGAAAAACAGACATTAAATACCACAAAGATTTAAAAACAATAGGCAGGTAAAATTTAGTCTGTTTTCTAAAGCTCGGACATGTCCATCATTTAGCATCTAATCTGCACCGACAACATATTTGAAATATTTAAAGACCAAACACATGGTATTTACCAGAAAACACAGATAGAAAACTTACACAACCAGTTCATGATTATTCCAAAATATCCACCAGACTCTCTAAAAGCTGCAGATCTACTTGCTCCTCCGTGTTTCGGAAATACTGTACCTGCAGTGGTGGACTTGCCTACACCGCCTTTCCCAGAAGCCACAACAATGACCTGTTTGACCCCTGCGATGGGCTTTTGTTTAGGAAGACCTTTGGCCATCTGCTGCTTCTGTCTCTCCTGTAACATCTTACTGTCCACCGACCTCTGAAAGGCAGAAAAAAGCAAGCTTGAAGGTTTCAGAAAGACAAATTATTGAAAAATACACAATAATTGGGTTTCTATAATTGACATATACGTAATAACATTGATCCTTATATTATTTCAAATGTTGCTACAATAAGTGATGGATCATGTTTATGTCAAACGTACAAGTAGTCACAGAAATGTCAGGAAACATCCAAACACGTGATCCTCTTAAACACGCTGATGATGAAAAATTCTGAATTTAACATGGACTTTGGTGAGAAATCAAAGTTGAGCTTTAATCAAATCTCAGAGATTATAACTGTCTATAACTGTTTTAATAATCAGCTCATACAAGGGCAGACCCATAGTAACTAAATTACACTACGTGGCTACTATCACATCATTTTGTTATTACAAAAAAGGACATTTAAACTAATTTAAAGTCAATTGATTCAAACTACAGCTTGTCAGGAGTCTTTGTGCTGCAAAATGCACAAATATGACATTTATTATCCCAGCGTCACACTGTGACTAGAAATTACGTCACACTATGTAAATAAACATGCTATTACACACAAATATTAACTATTGGTATTAAAAATGTGTTTTCATTATGAATATTGTTTTTTAAGCACCAGTTTTAACGTTACTGCTTTTATTTTGAATGTCATTCTATTGTTTCCTCTTGTCTAGCTAGCGCTAAGTTGCTAGTTAGCTTAACTAGATCATTAACTAAAACATTATTCTTACCTGGCAGCGTACGAACTGCACACAACCCGCAGGTCCGTGTTTCATCTCTGTCTTTGCTCGTAAAACTGAAGCTTTATTAACGGATAACCTTAGTAAATTTGACAATCTACTGTAAGTGAACTGAGCCATGTTTAGCGGTTTAAGCTCCTCACGTAAAACTACAGTGCGCATCAAGTTTGCGCAATTTGTGCATATGCGTTTTTATTATGTTTAATGTTTTATTTTCTAAACAGACTTTATTTTAAAAGAAGACTTTATTTTAATTTATTTTTTTCTAACTGTATCATAAATCGGCATTGACTAATTGCGTGTGTTATTAATCTATTTCTTTTAAATGCTGTCGTTATTAATTTGACGTTTTAAAACATGTTTGTTTATTTTGGTTCCATCTATAAAAACTTACTTAATATGTAAATAAAAAAACGAACCAGCAAAAAAAGAGAAAAGAAAAAACTCCCGTAAGGAAAAGTTCAAAATGCGTAAACAACGCGCAGAGCTGAGCTGCTTTGAGAAACGTTAGTTGACGTTAATACGGAAATGTGTCTCATGGGTTGATGAAGGTTTCCCTTTCATTCACGGAGCATTTCTTTTAGTTTACAAATCATCTATACAGCAGCTTGTTTCTGTTACAGTACGGAGAGCAGAGTGGGCACAGGGAGGTCCCTCGAAGTGATGACAGAGAAAGACGGTGCTCCTGCAGCTCGGACGGTGCTGCAGCAGTGTCTGCAGGCCAGGCTGCAGGTGAAGCCACATGATGAACAATCAGAGGCTCAGTTTGTCCAGGTGAGAAAAGAGAACTGGATTCATGCTAATATCAGTATCATTATAATAAAGATGAAGATAACATGCTTATAATTAAAGTGAACAAACAACTCTATATGTAAAAGTTCTCGTTGTTCTTAAGCCATAATCCTGTAAATCACAGTTGCACGCTGCATTAAACTGGGATCAGTTTCCACAAACCGTGCTCATATACTGTAACTAAAAAAAAATTTTTTTAATGGGAGAGATTTTTTTTAAAAAGTCATCACATGCAAAGCAAACAAAGTTGCCTTTTCCAAAGTATAGAAGAAAAAAGACTAAAAACTCAATATAAAAAAACTAAATATAATTTGTTATATTAGTAAACTTGGATCATGAAAATCTGTTGATATCCTGTTCATTGGCAAACTACATGTATGAATACAGTATAGAGCTGTACGTTTTCACTGTTTTATTATGACACTTGATAGAGAAAATGATCAGTCTGCTAATTAAGAACGTAATTGATGGATATCATTTTGCTGCTTTCAGATCGACAGAGGAATGGTGATCTACGTCTGCTTCTTCAAAGGAGCGACAGATGACCTCCTGCCTAAGATGGGTCAGAAACTAGTTTTAACTTTTCATGCAGTTAATTTAACGTCAGCGTTCTCTCCAATTTCTGTAAACCCCTTAATATGAGATGTAAATATTATGTCTTTCACTTTCCTGTCCAGTGTCCACCCTGCTGAACCTTCGCTTGTGCGAATCCGACTCAGGGAAGTTGGTGTCAGTGTTGGAGCTTCCCGGCAGCCTGCTGATCATCCCTCAGGCCACGCTGGGCGGGAAGGCCAAAGGCAGGGGCATGCAGTACCACAACAACATAAGCAAAGAGGACGGATTGCGGCTGTACAGCACATTTGTTTCTCTGTGTGAGAAGGAACTGATGGCGGCTGCTGGGAGCAGAGCTGCAGTGACTGTACAACATGGGACGTATGGAAACAGACAAGTGCTGAAGCTTGACACAAACGGACCATACACACATCTGATGGAGTTCTGAACTGTAAGGAGAGCAGAGTAATGAAGCTTTGAGTTTCATTTACATGTAATGTCTTTATGGAAGACCACTTCTATTTTTTAAACCTAATTCATGTTTGATTTGTGCAATTGATATAAACAAGATTACACCAATTTGAAATTTGTCTCAGTTTTTATGTAATCTGCCAAAGCAGGATCACCTGCCAGTGTGTCCCAGATTTAAAGAAACTAGTAGTTCATCTACAAAATCCTTCTACCATCAAATCATTTTAACAATGTGTAACGTGTGTATCCTCACTTAATTTACAAATATTACATACAAATCAGCTGAGAGGATGACTGATGATGATTTTTTCATGTCTTTCTAAAACCAAGGTGTTGACTTTGTTAAATGACCTGGAGTAGTACATAGTGTTTGTGGTATTCAGTTTATTCAGCAGTTTGTGCAGATCTATAAGTGAAACATCTGTTGTTAAATCCTGAACCTATCATTGCCCTGTGTATCATCATCATCATCATCATCATTGTTCTTTCAGATCCCTATTTGTTAAGCCCCCTAAAACTAAAAAAAAAAAAACGAAATATATTTTAAAATGCGTTTATTTGACTGGTTTAAGCTTCCAGTTTGGGTTTTCAGAATCATGTCTATAATACATTTTTGTGTTTTATAAATTAATAAACTGCATCCGCGTGAATAAAAAACATTTGTAAACAACAGTGACGTCATCACCATGCGACGGCTGGTACTGCGGCGTAAACAAGTCAACGCTGGTCGTAAATATTAACGTTTAAATGACCACGATGAATGAACGGTTTGATTTTAATACGCAGCTGTTATTTTAGCCGTTTCCTGGTCTGTCGACGCGGTTTCATTTCCGTTTGCTGATGGAGGATCTGCCGCAGCTTCCACCTGAAGTTTGGGTTTATGTGTTCAGCTTCCTGAGCGTAGAGGAGAAACACACGGTCCGCACCTGCTGCAGGTACACCAGGAGGCTCATCGACCACTCCTCCCTGTGGAGGGACTACACGGTGGTGCTGTCCGACCTCCGCCGCTACACCTACGGCTTCTGGGAAACCCTGCAGCAGCGCAAGCTCACCCGGGTGGCGGTGCGACACCTGCGGCGTAAAGAGTGGCGGCGACTCGTCAAGTTCCTGCCGAATCTCACCGCTGTCGTGTTTGCAGACGGAGGACGGCTGTACAAGGAGAAATACCTGGATAACCTGTCGCGGTTCCCCGAGCTGAAGGACGTCGGGGTGCGGAACGCCACCTGGGACGAGCCGATGCTGGGACGGAGCGTGACCGAGCAGCTGCAGCATCGGCTGACTCACCTGAGCGTGTGCAGCGTGCGGCTCCCCTGCATGGTGCAGTTCATAAACACAGTGTCGCACCTGGTCAACCTGCGGTACCTGCTCTTCCACCAGCAAGGGGAGGGCTACGGGCTGGACACGGTGAGGCCGGTGCCCCGCTCCGTGTTCCACAACCTGCTGCTGAACTTAAAGAAGCTGAAGCACCTGTCCTGGGGGATGAGGGGGGAGCCACCAGAGCCGCTGCCCGACGACTACCTTAGTCCTCCGGCCCCGGGGCACCCAGGTCAGTCAGTAGCATTTTCCCATGTATAGTAATTCAAACAGCAAAGTGTTGGTGGAAATGGGTCAACATAGGGTCACTGAGGGTCAAATCAACACAGGGTGCACACTGAATGTTCCCACTAAGCCAGAAACCTGGAGGTGATCATTGATGATCAGCTGAGCTTTACCCAACACATCTCCTCTGTTATCATCATACAGATTTGACCTTTTCAGCCTGTCAGACTGTACTCATTGTTCAGACTCTGGTCATATCTCATCTTGACCACTGCTGTGTCTTACTGATGAGGTCACCAGCTGCACCATCAAACCTCCAGGTGATCTTAAATGCACCACTTTAAATCTCTGCACTGGCTTCCTGTAGCTGCCCCCTAACCTATAAACTGGTCAACTCATCAGCACCGGCATACCTGAACTCCCTCATCCACGTCTACAGTCCCTCTTACTCACTGCACTCAACTTTTCCGCTCAGTGGTTCCACGGTGGTGAAGCGACCTACAAACCTCTGCACACTCAAATCAAAGCCTGCTGAAAAAACAACTCTTCTGAATCTTTTCTGCACTTATACCCCATGAAATTGAAACAGCTCGTCCTAGAATGCTTTACTTTAAGGTTCGTCCTCCCGGCCTCACCCATCATCTTCAGTTTTATTCATAAACAACCAGCAGGACATAGTTTATGCTGAGAACAGTTAATTTAGATGATAATGTAGAATGAGACAACTGACTATATTTGGGAGAATAGTTAGTTAGTTTGGCGACTTAATAATAGGACACTGAGGACGAAAGTGGATTTTGAGCCCTGGTTTAGCTTCATTGTTGCATCTCTGTCTCTCATAAAGCTGTGAAGAATGCCCAAAAATCAGAAAAACAGAACTCTGGCTCTTTCTCTTCTTCTTGTAGGAGTGTTCCGGTACGGCGGCCCGGCTCTGACCAGTCTGGAGCTGGTGGATTACCCAGAGACCATCCTGCCAGAGAACGCACTGAGCAGTCTAACCTCACTCAGGTCGTTGACTGTACGCTACAGGTACATCAGAGAGGGCATCGAGTGTCGCCTCACGTCCTGGCTCAGTCCTCTACACCAGCTGGAAGCTCTCACTATCATTGGTCAGTTGTAGTTTGGAGCTTGTGTTTGTGCAGCAGCTGGACGTCTTCTCATGAGTTGAACGATTGGCTATATCGCTCTCTCTCTCTCTCTCTCTCTCTCTCTCTCTCTCTCTCTCTCTCTCTCTCTCTCTCTCTCTCTCTCTCTCTTTTTTGACTCTTTTCATGTGAAACTATGATTTCTGTTGCTGTGAGTCAGCCCTGTTCAGCCAGTCTGTCAAACTTTATTTATACAGCACTTTTCTCACAGGTAAATTCAAATCAAAAAGTTTTACAGCAGATTGGAAATTAAATAACATGACACAGCAAATGTGTGATTTGTGAAAGGGTAACTCTGGGCAGTGTCCAGACCTAATTCTTCAGACAGTTTCAGAGTTCATAGGTGAAAACTGTAAACACACACATGGTCATGATTTAAGGTCACCCCTTCCTGCTGCTATTTTCATCCCAGGCGGTAATTCTCTCGCTGCCTATACAACCACTATCCCATCCAGTGTGACCAGGCTGAGGTTGCGTGTGGCTATAACTCTGAAAGACATGGACTCCATCGCTCCTAAAGTCCCGGGACTTCAGCACCTCGACATCGAGCAGAACCGCTCCAGCGGCAGCCTCTGCAGACGGATCCCCATGTTGTTTCCTCAGCTCAGGACACTCAGGATACGGTGAGCTGAGTTTATTTTCAGCGAAAAGGCTGAAAACATGTATGACAGCAGTGATTAAATGTCTCTATACATCACTTAATCACCACTCAAATCCTCTGGCTCTTCCTTTATGGTCTGTGTATTAAGTGGGTCTGTCACAGACAGGAGTTCATAATGTACAGTAGTATTTATTTTTATGTCTTTATAGCAGCTATATTCAAGTACAGTATGTAGTGTAGGTCATCCATGTTTCAGAATCTCCTCCTTATTTAAAATAATTCTCCCTAAAAAAAGTATGATGATGAGAAACTCTTAAGAGGTCCTGATCTGAGCAGCTTGAAACAGAACTGTATGATAATGTAAAAACTCAATATATAACAAGAACCAAGAAAACATAGGAGGTTAACCACACAGTTCAGAAGGAGCCACTTCACACACACAGTTAGATCCCAGACCCAGAACTGTGGGGGCCAAAAAAAAGCAAAGGAGTTTCTATAGGAGAGGTTAAGGGTGAGGCGGGGTTACACTGTGTGAAGATGCACACTGGAGACGTCTGACTGATTTGCATCACAGAGACCAAATGCTTAAAAGTCATTGTCTAGATATAGATTTAAAGAAGTCTGTTGGTATACAGTATACAGGTACAGCAGATGGCAGTGAAAATGGTAATCAAATAAATAAAATTCCTCCCATTTCCTTTGTTGTGTCTCAGATTTTTCCGTCGGGAACCAGAGAAAGACCTGCTGAGCCTCCACCGGCTGCGACACCTGGTGCAGCTGGAGCTGCTGGTGGAGCGCTCGTTCATCCTCAGAGACTACCTGAACGGTCACCCCTGGCCCAGCCCCTGTGTACAGGAGCTGATTAATCAGCTCAAAGAGCTGTCGGAGAACAGAATCACCGTTATCACCACAATGCGTCAGAGAAACCCTCTCAGAGAATGTGACTGCGTGTGGGAGGGGGACTGAAAAAGGGGATGGTGGGCAAGCTGGGAACTATCTTCAGAGACGAGAAGACGACCAGAGTGTTAACAAGACATTAGAAAGCTGAGGTGACTGAAGCTGGTGATGATCACAGGAGCAGCCACTCATTCTTTGAAGTATTGAAATGAGTTGCACTGAAGGTCTTCAGGCATCAGTCTCATGAATGTGACGATTAAAAAAACAAGCACTGATTCCTTAGCGGCTCTATCTCCTCCTTTCGTTAAGGAGGCTAATGAATGATCAGCTACAGTTCTCATTAGAACCAACAACAGTATTAAAATAAACAGCACAAGCAAATACGAAATACTAAGAACAAGAACCTGGAATGTTGGAGGTAAAACAGATAAACTATGTTAATAAATTAGTATTAAATTAATAATAAATTAGTAGTTTATTTTGAGGGAACGAGGCCTAAAATCTGGTTAAAGACACTTCAGAAGTTTCACCTACATTAATGAATGGAGTCCTGGGTAGCACAGTTAGAACCTCTAGTAAACGCACAGTAAGTTACACATCCTATAAAACAAAGTGGAAAGAGACAGGAATAATAATTTGTCCAAAGGATAATTAATTATGTTCTTGTCAAATGTGAGACGAGCCTTTGTGTTCTTGAGGTGTTCTCTTCAGGCATTGACATAATAATATAATAAACATAAAACATAATAAATTAAATAATCATGAATCAATTTCATTATTTTTTTTTTACATCTTCTGGATGAAAAGGAAAGAAGGAATCGTGGTGGACATTTGCTGTTACTGTACAAGATGTATATGTGTTTTTGTTCCAAATAAAAATGTAAATAACACAAAGAGAAATATAATAAATAAACTGCATAGAGACTTGGTCTGGAACAAAACCAGTCACCAACCAATGCAACCTGCATGTATCTGGACTGTGGGAGAAAACTCAAGTCAGTGGTCGAACCCAGGACCCTGTACTGCCAGGGTGTGTTCCAGGAGGTTCAGCAAACACTGACCTTTGACCTTTGAGAGGCTGGAACCAACAAAACGTTTGCAATTCATCTTTCTCACATTTAGTTTTCTCTCATATCAGGAAAAAGAAAATCGGGACAAGGAAGCATTTAATCATCTGGTTTTAATCCACAGTGAATCATCTTCTGCTCCAAACTGAAGACAGTTCAGGAGACTGTGAGGTAACCGATCACTTTGTTTTAGGTTTAGAAAAATACTGATTGTGGATTTAAATGTTTCAACTTTTAATGTTTTCAGTTTAGTTCTTTTCTGTTAGTTCACTGTGATTTTGTTTTTAAGTTTTTTAATATTTTTCATCTTACTCCAAAATAAACTACACAAATAAATTCAAATACACAAATAATTGCCTCAAATGGCACAAAATTACTAAAACTGATTCAAAACGAAACAAGCAAGAGAAATAAAAAATACCAAAAAATTAGTCCAAACACGGAACAGATTTCAAAGACACAAAACCTAAAACAGCAGTAAAACCACTTTTAATCTGACTAAAAATAAATGTGAAAGACTGTTCGTCTCATAATAATAATCATAATTTCTTAAATGGTCTACTGTTTATTTTGGAGTTGTATATAAAATCTTACCACTAAGAGGTGAGATACTTTTACCAGCTGCTCTTTGTATTTAATGTAGGATTTTTTAAGCCACTTCTTGTACTCTTTGGAGTATTGTGTACTTGTCTCTGATTTTCTTATTTTAAGTTGCACACAAGTTTTCAAAGTGTGGAAGGAAGAAAAAGGAAGCTACGGCCTTTATTTTGAAAATCCCACGAACCGGAACCTAAAAGGTCGCTGCTGCTAGCTTAAACCGTCACACCACCAAATGCTAGATTTAGCTACTAGTTTGACTTGAAATGCGTCACTTTGTAGGATTTATTTCTAAATTTAGATTAAATCGAACCTTTTTACTTTTCTTGTGCCACCCGTGCGGTTAAACAACAACGCAGTGAAGCCGGAGTTGTTGTTGAAAGTTGATGACGGTGTAACGAAGATTTGTGTCCACCGAGTCCGAGATGGGCAGGGTGAGGAAGCGGTCTGAGGTGGAGTTCGAGCCGTGTAAACATCACTGGACTTTATAAAAACACAGACATATACTTTAATTAACAAGACATCTAATTATCTGTTTCGTTTTGAAATGAATAGATTACTACATTTTTAATAACGGTGACTGATGCTAGAAGAGAATAAGTCAATTATCAACTGCATGAGAGTCAATGTGCGATGTTTTCTTAACCTTCTTCTGCTTTTGTACGAGATTTACTTACTAATGTTAGTACATTTATAGCATATGCTAGTGCTAATGGTGGAGTTCTATTTAAGGCAGGTTCATGCACTTTGACCCGAGCACTCTGAATATTATCTGCAGACCAAAGGAAAATGCCTGAACGGGTTAAAGACTCTCTGTTTCTGCTGTTTTCTTGCAGAAGGCCACTTTTGCCTTCCTCGATAAGGTGGAGCTTTTTGTGCGCACAGGAACTTTTCCTGCAGATGCATCGAAGAGCTCCAGGAAAGTGACCAGAGCTGCCAGCAAACGCTTTTCATACAAAGGTGCATATTTAAAGATGCTGAATGTTTAAATGAGGAGGAAAAATGCTTTTTTTAAATGATTTAAATATGTTTTCTGTGAAATAACTATATACTGGAGAATGACAGTAGCTTCTTTATACCCTGTGTTTCCTCCTTCTGACCTCCAGATGGCTGCTTGTGGAGACACTTTCGGGGTCGCCTCCTCCAGGTTGTCAGGAGTGATGAGGAAGTGCGAGAGATCCTGACTCGTTACCATGACAACAACAACCACGCCGGCCAGGGGCGGGCAGTTAAGGAGATAATGGTGACTTTAAGTTATTTGGATGTTTGTGATGTTCACAATACAAATGCATAACTGAGGCCTTCCTCCTCTGTCTCTGCAGATGATGTATTACTGGGCTGGAGTGACACCAGCGGTGAAGAAGTGGATCAAAGCCTGTGCTCTCTGTCAAAGCCGGACTCGTGTCGAGTCACAGGAGCCTCCCATCCAGTCCTGCCTGGCCTACAGCTGTGAAGCCACCAGCTACATCTACCCTGAGCTCACCTTTTTTAAGTCAGATAGCACATTTACAAAGTTTTTTGAACACACTGTAAGCATAACTGAAGAGGTGCAGTAACTAGGCCTCGATGCAGATATTCAGATATAAAGATAGATGAAGTCTTTTGTTGTTGACTCATGTCCTCGTATGGTGTTGACCTGTGCCGATGATTAATTGAGTAGTTTATCAGACTCTTAAAGCAGGATGGGTGATTTGATTTCAATGGAAAACACAGTCAGTGCATTTACATGGACTCAAGTAACCAGGTTACTGAGAGAAACCAGGTTTCTCAGGTAATCAGGGAACGCATTGACATTCAAGATTAAAAGAACTTTATTAATCCCAGAGGGAAATAGTTTTGCCTTGTTACAGTTGCTCTCAACTCGGACTTAAAGAAAGGAAACCACAACCAGGAAAGATCCACATCATAAATACAGAATAACATCAATACAGAAAACTCAGTATATATACAGAATGTGTGAGATGGATGAAAACAGGTCAATAATTCTAGTGCATGAAGTCTTGTAAGCGTGTAACTGGGTTTACACGACATTCTGAGTAATCTGTTCTTTAGGAGAAATCCACCTGTTTTTTTAACCAAACATGTTCTTGTGATGTCCTGCAGGTTTCCAAAGGATGCTGAGCTGCGGCGGAAGTGGCTGGTCGTGGCTCAGAGGGACGAAGGCTCACTGCGCACAAATTCCTACCTGTGCTCTAAACACTTTGAGTCGTCCTGTTTCACGTTGAACGAGAACGGTCAGCTGACTCTTTCACCGGATGCTGTACCAACCATCAGCCCTGTGGTTGTGACGGATAATGAGGTGACACTATGCTGATCACACACAGAGTTACAGCACAGTTACTGTAAATACACACATTGATATCAATATTTGTGCATCATACTTTGCAGGCAAAAGAGGAATCACTATGTTATATCGTGCAATATATCCACATTATCATAAGAATGAGTGACACAACTCTTTCTTTTTCAGGTCCCCATTCCTTCAGATGAGGATTTCCTTGATTCCACCACTCTTGCAGCCCTCCTCTCTATATCTGATTCGGAAACAACAGATCCCACTGAACCAGTCTTTGGTCACTCTGAAATACCTGTGCAGCTGCAGGAGCATCAGTACTGCCTCCCAGCTCCTAATCCATACTCCAGGACCGTCCAGGCAGTGAGTGTGGACAAGGAGAGGAAGACCAACATCGAACCGAGCTTCAGAATTTACGACCAGATAGCCAGGTCGACATAACCACCTGCAGCGCTTTGTTTACATGTTACAGGTTATATTTACCTGAGTGCTTGTTTTTATTTTGCATTTTGCAGGTATCTGAGCCACAGGGTCTTACCTTTGCTAAGTAAGAAAAACAGGGGTTCCTTTATAAGGTCGGCAAAGCGCTTTGGCCTCATCGGTGAGTAGAAAAAGGAGATTGAACGCAGCAGCAGAAGTGACTGAATCAGAAATCATTTAGAACCAGTTCTCTTCTGTTTCAGATGGAGTGCTGATGTACATGCGGTCCTCTCCTCCTGTCAGAGTGGCGCGCAGCAGAGAGGAGGTTTTGATTTTTTTTACTAATAGTGTTCAAATATATTAAAGTTAAAATAAATCCTACACAGATCTTACATTCTGCAGCATCTTTGATGGTTTGAAAACATTAACAAAGCAACAGGACATTTGTGGAAAATAAACAGTCGACTCTCAGAAAACAGCTTCTGCCTTTGCATTCATTTGAGGACAGTCCTTTTATTGGGCATTTTTGCTTTTATTAAATAGTATTAGTGAAGATCTAGACAGGAAACATGGGAGAACAGAGCAAAGGCATAATATATATATATATATATAATGCAGAAAAGGTCTCCAGCTGCACTTGTACCAGGGACGTGTCATGCACTGTAACCATTGGCCTGCCAAGTCAAATGATTATACATCTATTTACAGGTGAATAGACGTAAATCTGTAATTAAAGAGCACAGTGCAGGATTTTCACCCACACATACTGTAACTGCATATAACTAGTTCTGTATAGAACTTAACTTGCTGCCTTTTGATTCCAGGTAAACTCGATCCTGCAGCAGTTCCATGACAGCCAGAATCATGCCGGCCAAGGAGTCTGCCAGCAAGAGATCGCAAAGCACTTCTACTGGCGCCACATGACCCGAGACCTGGCCAGCTGGATCGCCAGCTGCCACACCTGCCTCAGCAGAACCAAGAGAAAGTGGCTCCGCTGCAGCATCTACAGCTGCACAAACTGCTGTGGGCCAGTGGAGAGAGGCCTGGGCCTCACTTTCCATAAGTATGAGTCAATTTCTTCAAATGAACAGTCCCATAGTTATGAGAACATAGATTGCAAATCTGTTGTCTGTGATTCAAAACTGGAAAGACAGTTTTGGTCAACAATCTCTTTCTCTTCTGCACATGCTTCAACTCCACTCAAGGTAAAACATCTTAAGCAAGTCCAGCTGCCATCAAATACAGTGACCTGTATAGTCACAGATAGAATCTCTAAAGACTTTACCAGACCTAGATTAGCAAATCTAAGTCTGGTCTAGGTTCTAGTAGTGGTATCATCTGTGTATTGGAGAACAGTAAAAACACTCCATGACAGTGGCTAATATGACTGCTACATGATGGACACAGTCACTGTTTGACTGTGTAACTACTTGTAATATTATGTATATATGTAGATAATTAATCCATCTCCAGGTTTCCTCTGCACAACTCGGCCTTGCTTGCTCAGTGGTTGAAGGCTGTTGGTCGTCCACACTGGCATCCTCGGCTCCGCTCGTCCATTTGTTCAACGCACTTCACTGAGGACTGCTTTGACCACAGCGGGGATAAGGTCATCCTCCATCCAGATGCCGTGCCCACACTATTTGTCCACAGAGACACAGCAGTAAGACACAGGAGTTATTTCTACATCATTGAATAAGTTAAATGGCAGCGGTCATTGTTGTTGCTATTAGTGTTGTTGTTGAAGCTCCGGTCTTTTCTCCACAGACTCAGTCCAGTGGTCCAGCCCAACCTCCCGTGGGGGAGGAGGTATGTTTTAGCTGGAGTGAATATTTGGGGCTTAATACGATTTTAAAATCTATCCATCTGTGTTCACGATCTGTCCATGTGTAGGCATATTTTGCCAAGTTCGATGCCGTGGAGCTCTACCTCCGCAGACGCATCTATCCTCCTGGACTGAGCTACGTAGAGAAAAACACCTTCAGGAGGTTCTGCAAGAACTTTGCCATCAAAGGTTTGTATCAACTGGAACCACTAAATAAAGTTAGGATGCATTACTACAACAAGTCTTCCAGCAGCTCTTACATCTGTGTCCCACAGCTGAAACATGTGGACGTGTGTGGAGGTGAGAAATGACTGATGTTCACACTGCTGAATGTTTTATATTCTAATCTCTGGACCTGAACAGGTGTCTCTAAATAATTTTTCACATTCAGAGATTTGTTTCTACTCCCCTTTGGTGCTCTGTAGAGCCCAGTGCTGCACCATTAGCAGTGTGTTCCAGCATTAGGTTGTTAGGTTGTCCGACACATGATATCTCAGAAATGTCCGAAACAAATTTCATTACATCTGGAACAAATGTCCACAGTTCAGATTGGACAGACGTGTGTATAAACTCTAATATAAAATACAACTGCAAACAAATAAATCTCTATATTTCATGATATTGTGTTAGCATGTTAGTTTGTGCCCTGGTTTCCCAGATGATGCGCTCCACATGGTGAAGAGAGATCGGGTACGTTTGGTTCTGAGGAACAGACAGCAGGTTGAAGTCGTCCTCAACGAGTATCACAACGAACTGAACCACCTTGACGTCAACAAGTGTCTCCGACTGCTCAATGAAAGGTGAGAGGGGATCTTCACTGAAGATCTTTATCTTTTTCTACATTAGATTAACAAGAGACATCGAAACTAATAAAGACACTATTTAGGAAGAAAAAAGTGTTAAAACAAGCAAATGTTTGATGCTTTAGAGTCTTCAGTAGCCGGTGTTTATCTTGATGACAGCTTAACAAATCATTCCGTTCTCTTGGTAACAGAAACGAACCCGTATTATGACAATAACTGCTCAACCAGGTAAAGAGGAGCAACGGCCCATCGTTACTTTAGCATGTGAAGATCAGTCAACACCTTTGAAAAACTGCTGATCACATTCATTTTCATTATCATGGTGTTGTGTTAATATCCAGCTGTTGGTCTCTGGCAGGTTCTTCTGGAAAACCATGAGACCTGATGTGGCTCAGTGGATCAACAAGTGCTCTCAGTGCAACAAGAAGAAGATGAATAAACCAGAAAAACAAAGAGAACCTGGAAGGTCTAAGTCGCTGCTGCTGAGGTCACCACAGATACATGGTGATTCAGACAGGTACGTGTGTCCACAGTCTCTTACTGAGGTTAATCAGACAGATGTGCAGTAATTAGAGCAGTAACGGAGCTCTAGTACAAAAAGAAGCTGTCATAGTGGTGAACCTGAATGTCTTTGCCTCTTATTCTCTTTCTGTCTCTGTCAGTGGGAAGGATGACGACGATTACAAAGATGATGCCGAGGATGACGGTGGTGATGCTGATGAAGGTGGAGAGAGAGCTGGTGATGAAGAAACGCAGCCAGCTGCAAACTCTGCAGACACAGTGATGGGGTTCTCAGCTTCAGTGAGCAGGGTAAAGTTGTGATGCCCAATGTATTTAAGGAGAATGAATCAACAACAGTAGTTGTGATGAACCTACAAACAATTATCAGCAGAATCTGCAGCTTCTTCTTTTCAGGTTTTGAATTTCAGCTCATTGATTGTGTTTGTGTGTGGTTCAGTTTACCTGCTCTCCAACTCTTAAAACGGAGCCAATTCAAATACAGAACATTAGATGTAAATAAATCAAATAGAACATAGTAAAAGAATAAAAATCTGAATCATCTGATTTCATTTCCCACTCTCTCTCTCTCATTTTAATCCCAGGAGAACCTTTCGTTTACTTCTCCCCCTCAGTCTGGAACTTCCATCATTCTTCGTCTAAAAGCTCCCAACAACTTCCAGTCTAGCACTTCGGACACCGCCTTTGTCGCCAGGCTTGTCAAGACGGCGAACCCTCCACCCAAGAGGATAAACACCTTGAACATTCAGCTTGAAGGTCAACACAGTCAGACAGAGCTGCAGGAGGAGACGCAAGCTCAAGACCATCAAGAAACAATTAGATCTCAGGGCAGCGCCAGAACACATCACTGCATCGCAGCCCAGGGTGGAACCAAACCTCCCACAGAGCCACATCCTCCACCTGAGTTTGCAGCAAAACTACCACAGTCAACAAACAAGCCAAACAGTAGATTAAAGATCCAAACCTGGAGTTCTCACAGGGTCCAGCAGCCAGTGAAAAGGAGGAGAGTCCCAGAGGCAGGTCCCTCAGCTAAGAGGAGCTCCAGCTGCGGCCTGGAGCCTGTGGTGGCCCCCAGCACCAAACCCTGGCCCGTCTTCACTATCTCTGGATCCGTCCCAGCACAGGGGGCTGAATCCACTCCAGGGTTAAACAGGTATGAGTAAGTACAACTTTTTAATGAATGAAACTGTCTTTATAGTACAGTATACTTCTATTGACAAATGTACACGTGTGTGTTTGAGCAGCGCAGCTTCTGCCCAGAGGCCCGAGAAGCTTCAGGCCCGAACCATCATCCAGCAGTGCACTCAGGCCAAGGTTAGGATTAGACCAGCCCTGGATGGGAGTGATGCTCAGTGGGCTGAGGTGAGTGTTTCGTTTGTCTGAACTATGTTGGTGTCAGATGATTCAGTGTCGACTCCTCAGAGCTGGTAAAAATAAAAACAAAGGAGAACAACGGCAGAGACGGGTCAGTGGTGAGAAAAGGACGTTTTATAGTAGTTGGACATTTATGGAGAAACATCTACTCAAACTGGAAGAAACATTTTTACAAATTATACATTTGCTTAGTTTGCTGTTAAACTCTTCCTTTAACATTCATTTTAACAACTGTCACAGCACATAGAGACAGTTCAAAACAACTTTACATATATTAAACCTTATGAAATGAAACTTGCTGCCTAACAAAACTCTGTGCTGCTGCAGATCCAGGAGGGCATGGTGGTGTACGTGTGCTTCTTCGACGGAGCTACTGAGGGCGTCACTTATGAGATGGGTAAGATTTTACTCTGCAGGCTTCACTGTGTGAAGTCCTACGGTACAGTGTATTATAACCTAATGAACATTCATCCAGTTATCTTATTGTGTAACAGATGCAAACTGATAATTTAGTGAAGAAAAGTGAGTTTGTTCTTCCCTGTATTTGTAATATTATGTTATTATTATCAGCAAACCAGGTAAAAATATAAACCAGTCCATTAATTTAAAGATGTAATTTCACATTTGATGCTGTTGAGACGTGATGTTAAGTTATCTGAACTGTATCAGCTGTGTTTGTGGTTTTTTATCATCCTTTCAACAGCCAATAGTCTGATGACGACCAGATTCTTCAGAAAAGGCAGCCGGCAAACGGTGTCCCTTCTTGACCTTCCTGGAGTGTTTTATTTGTCCCCCAGGACTCGCTGGTCGGGGAGCCAGCGCCCAAGGAAAAGATGCAGTATAAAGATATGTGTGAGCCGTGGTGGGGTGCCCAGCTCTTCTCCAGCCTGGTGTCCACCTGCATGGACCTCATGTCGGACTCAGTGAAGTGTAAGAAGGCGGGTGTGAAGGTGGAGCAGGGAGTCTATGGACAGAAGCAAGAGATCGTTCTGAACTCTGTGGAGCCGCTGACGGTCCTGCTGGAGTTCTGAGGTACACCTGAACATCAAGGTGGGGATCTGTCTACTGAGTTTTTCCAGCAGCAGGATGTTCAAAGTGGGACTGAGTCAAAATAAACTGCAGTGTGTTTGTTATATAAACCCAGAATAACAGCAGAATCATCAAAGGTTGCATCACTGGTTTAGTTTCCATACAGGTGAAACTGTGTTTCTCTTCATATTGTGCTCATATTGTTAAGACTGTACAGAAAGAAAACGTATTAAATAATGGTTTAAACAAAGAACACACTGCAATAATAGTCATTTATTAGTGTTTTATGTGTTTTCACCTTGTTAGTTTCGGTCCCAGGAACTGAACTCCATGAATCAGAGGAAATTATCAACTACATTTTCACTGCAGAGCCAAATCAAGTATATTAGCTCACTGACGTACGGAAGTGGGACAGACGGTCACACACTGAGAGGTTTGTTCATCATGATGCCTGCTCTCATTCCACATGTGCACTTCTTGCACTTCTTTCATATTAGTCCTCCAAAATATTTGCTGTCACAAATGGTGCTTGTAGCTGCACATGTGAAGGCTTTAAAGAAACTTTTCTCCCTCTCTGACAAACGCACATTATTATCTCAGAAGAATGTTAACAGAATTTAATCCTGTTGAAGAAGGTGCCACGAGAAGTGTGTTGCTCACAGATTTGTAATTGTCTCGATTATTAATAAGGGACCTGTAGCAAACAGTCGGTGACCTGAGCGAGGCTTCATTCTCTGGTTTATGATTAAAACTAATGATGTTTTAAGGTTCTGGGTGGATTGAATGATAAATACAGTCACTGCAGATTAAACTGATTTTAATCTTTTTTCATTTGTTAATCTGAATTAATACATGTAAATTAAAGTTTATCAACACAGCAAGTGAACGCGAACATTCAGATGTTGGTTCAACAGGAAAGTGAAGACTCTGCCCTGACTCCTGAGAGCTAACACGTGATATCTCACACAGTTTGACATCTTCTGCAGCTGTTTGGAGGGAGGACACACAACACCAAAAAAACTCCCTTCATTTCTTTATTACACTCTGACCTCTTTATTTTACTTAACTCTCCCATGTTACACAGCGTTAATGACCCTGACACACCAAGCACACCTCCAGTGACAAGTACGCACAACTAGAACCACAACTAGTGACAAGTGCACACGTGTGGGGCTCCCGTGGCTTAAGCCTCTCTTTGGGGTAATCTGGATTGGGGCTCTGGAACAACTTGGGCTATTTGAATGTGACTGATTTAGTGACGTCTCATTATGAAAATTGGGTTTGAATGTTTACTGCCATCACACATACACCCCACAGCCCCAGGTGAAGCTGCCTTTTCTGTACTTTAACAATTTCCCACAGCCACATTAAACGGTTGAACTGGGGACATAAAGTTTTGCTTTGCTTTGCTTTGGCATCGTCAACCTGTGCAGTTTTACTTAAGGAACAAAAGTAGCTGGTAAAAACAAGAAGTAATTCTGCGTTTGTGTGGCAATGATCGTGTGAACTGTCACTTTACATTTCAGTGTAATAATTAAACTGATTAAGATTTAGCTTAGATGAAGAGAAGCTGCTATTCACCTTGCAGCAGCTTCATATTTATTCTACAGACATGATGGTGGAAACGTTTAGAGCTGCAGAGAATTAGTAAATCAATCTAGGACTAATGCTTTTCTCTCAAATGTAATAATGAAAAATGTGAGTCCTCGCTATCTACTTTGTTATCTTCAGGGGTTTTGTCAAAAAATAAAACATTTCCTCACATGGGAGAAGCAGCACTCAGAGGATCTGTTGGCACCGTGTCAATAAATAATCAATGCACCAGATTATTTGAATAATTAAATAGAAACTAATCACAGTATTATTTTTCAATCGGTGATCACTCACTGGTGCAGCTTCTCAAATGTGATGATTTGATGTTTCTCTGTCACACACACACAACATGGGAGAAACTGAACTCCAGTCTATCACAGCTTACAGCACTAAAACCACCAGGTGGTGTAAATGTTGTGTTTGATCAGTGTATAAGACTGAGTCTCTAGGATTTACGCTGTTAAACTTTCTGTTATGGAGCAAAATAAGCTACTTAAATACCAAGTATCACCACGTCCTGTGGATTACCAACTCATTTCTTGATATATTCTGACATTTTGTAGACAAAATAGTTGATTCAGAAAACAGTCGTCAGCTGCAGCCCTGACATTGATCGTCTCATTTCGGCACAACGGTGAATATGCACGTTTTAAAATGAATAATTAATCTCGAGGTGATTCCAGCTGGTGATGTTTGACACATGAGCTGAAAGCATGAAATGCAGAACGCAGTGTGCAAATGTGTTTACTGTGTCCTGAAGAAGTTAGATTTCAAACACCCAAAGTGACAAAGAGGAAAAGGAAAACGATCAGAGCCCTCGTAGTTCACACATTCATTGAGCATTTCTATATACAGTCCTATAGATTTAATTATACACAGCTGGTAAACATGTCTGGGAGACAAACTGGAAAAATATGAAACTATTCGTCAGCTTTTCACTCTCCATTTGCAGCACAGCCCCCCAGTGCTCCTGAAAGAGTCTAAATGCTGCCTCAGAAGCTTGAGTCCACTCTGAGTCAGTTCAGTAGTCACTCATCTTCATTCAGAGAGAAGTTCAGGTGTTTATTTCACTCTACAGAAACCTCAGTTCGACTGTTTTATTCTCCTCTACTGTGACGGAGCAAACGCTAGGATCATCCACCCGATCACGAAGTAGAAGAGGAACACCGGGTACACCACCAACGCCTTGCGGTTGGGAGGCTGACTGTCGGCGAGGAAGGCCGTGGAGGCGAAGGTGGACCAGCCGAAGGACACCGTCACCACCACCAGCCGCACGGCAAAGCTGACCGGGCCCGAGCCGCCGAACAGGACGATCCGACACACGGCCATGGCTGCTGTCAGAGGCATGATGCAGTATCCCAGAACACACAGGCTCTGGAAGAAGGAGATGGTCCCGCCCAGAAGTTTGGAGTTGAGGGTGATGACGATGGAGCCGAACCAGACGATGACGAAGACCTGGACAGAGGAAAAGACAACAGCATGTTAGAGTGGACTCCTTTTAAAGTCAGGTATTTTACTGTTTGCTCTTCACACCTGTGTGAACTCCTCAAACCTGATCTCCAAAAGAAGTCAGTTAACCCAGTGTATTCTATATGATGTCCTATTATGTATTTTAACATGAAGGACGTGTCCCTCTGTGTCTCCTTCTCTCTTGTGCTTTCTATCCTTTTTCCAGAGGTTGTGTGGTCCAGGTTCCATCAGCTGGTGGCAGTTTGTCCTTCCTGATCATATTCTGGTCTGTTTGCTCGTCTCTTTCTGTTCACCGTCACAGGTGGAGGCTGAACACCTGACGGCTTCTCTCCAAACGCAGATTCTCAGTTTATTATCACAGGTACATTTTAATGATGTGGGTAATGAGCTGATTCATTAATTAAGTGTTTGATGTGTGTTTTCTTGTGTAAGTGCTGTCAGTATTGTAAACTTAAGTACAGAGTGTGGGTATTTGTTCCACCTCTCGTAGACTGTACCACAGCAGATCAAATGTTGTACCATCATTACCTCTGCGAACTGCGGCCCCCCCTGGTCGTCGCTGTCCGCCGCGCCGCCCTGCAGCAGCAGAGCCAGCGTCACGCACAGCAGCAGCGGCCCCCACAGGTCCCAGTCCCGCAGCAGAGCCGAGCTCCGCTTCGGGTACAGGACGTGGATGAACTTGTTCCCCACCGCCCGAAGGTCCCGCAGGATGGTCTCCTTCACCGGCTCGTCCAGCGTGGAGAACTCGTCGTCTCTTCTGGACGGGCCGACGGGCACAGAGATGTCCCCCTCCACCGGGATGTCCTCGGAGATGGAGACGTCCGACAGCCCGGCGAACGGCCTGCTGGACTCATCGGCTGCCGCCATTTTACTGCACAGAGAAGCTGTTTTTACAAAAACGGTCTGTTATTCCGTGAGTTTAGACGACGCCAGCAGAGTCCATTTGATTTAATATAGAACAAGGTCCCGACAAAAGCGACAAGTACTTCTCTAAAACAGTCAAACTTGTTCCAGTTGATCCAGTTTCTCTGAGGAGTGAAGTGCAGCGCTCCACGTCAGCTGGGGATTGTTTACTTCCGCATGACGTGACACACGCATATCCGGCAGGTGCGTTCAGGTACACGTGTGAACGCGGAAATACAACTAGAAATAATTGTTTCAGCTGAAAGAAGGATATAAAATAAAAACATTGTCTTGTTTAGAAGTAAACGATCATATAGACTGAAAACTTGTAAGGTTAACAAACAAAGACAATGTAAAGGTCATAATTATGAGAGAAAAAGGCATAAGATATAAGTAAAAGTTGAAATGATTGAAGTAGAATCTATATCAACAGCTCCATCGTCACATACAGTGGACTGAAATGTTAAAACTCGTTCTTAAACATCGACCACCCTAACCCAAACTTCCAAAATATTAAAAGTCGATTAGAGGCAAAGAATTTGGGATAAAAGTTTTTAAATGCACATTTGTAATTTGAGACGACTTTTAAAAAACTTTTTGACCTACTAAAAATCATGAGATTAAAATGTCTACATTCAGAGATAAAAAGGCTTACTTTTGTCTTTTTAAGTAATTTAGACAAATAAACCAAAGTTTTCAGCAGTGTGACTGTTTAGGAATTTATGTCCGTGCAACAGTAATTACTGCTATATTCGACGATTTCTAACAGTCCTTGAAGGCATCTCTGTGCCGTCAGCTTTTGATGACGCGCTAAAACCTCGACAGTCGTAGTTAGGTCGTGTTTACATTCTTGCAGCACAAACGTAAATGTTTTAATTAAAAATGTAGCTGCTGTTAAAATGTAAAATATTTAAAAAGTTTTTAACGTGTTTAATAGAATTAAAACGTGCGAGGATCCGGATCGAGATGGATTTAAATAGGAAACTGGTGAAATCGGACTGTGAGGAGCTGCTGAGCCGCTTCCAGAAAACAGACTCTGTTCGCTTTGAGATTTTCTCCAACACGTGGAGAGAAATGAAGTTCTCCCACATTTTCTAGTAGGTTTATACTTATACATTACATATAAGTTCAACAACAGCTGACATTCTTCTTCTTATACAATCCGACAAACATTAGTCAAGTAATTCGGTCATATCGAGTGTTCATTCTGTTTCAAAGGGGAAAATCAAAATAAATCTGCTCTTGTATATTCTGTCGTGATCATGATCAATAGAACTACAGTATTGTGATTAAACGTTGTTTAATGTGCTGTATTTTGTCTGGTGATTACATTCTGCTGAACAGAAAAAAACATAATAACATAATAATAACAATAAGTTGAATATACTTTCTTCTGTTTTCGTCTATACAGAGTGAAATTTGAGCCAAATGTCCAACACAACAGTCCAAAATATAAAACTAATACAATGATTTAAAACTGAGAACTGCAGCTGATTATCACTTTTGAGAGACATTTTTCTTCAATAACAAAACACTGTTCATTTTGTTATTTGTATTATTTGTACTTATAATTCTTGTTTTCTGTTTTGACAAATTCTCTGTGGGTGAAAACCACCTTAGCAACAAACCTGTGTCTAATTCTGAATCAGAAGCCTATTTTCTTTAGTAATAATTACACTAAAAACACATTTCTAAAGAGAATATTAGCACCAGTGTGTAGATGTGTAGTTGAAAGTTTCTCAGACTTCAACCCGACATGTCTTGTGTTTTGCAGCGGCACCAAAAAGCGTGAGAAGCGAGTGTTCAGTCGCCTCGTTCTGGACACGGCCTCCAGCTTCTTCCTACCTCCGTATAGCTTCCAGATCAGAGTGGGGGGGCTTTATCTGCTCTACAGTCTGTACCAATGCCAGACCACCTCTCCCCCAGAGCAGGTCAGGACACAGCACTTGCACAGCAGCTGCTTTTAAACCTGTCGGTCACAATAAATAAACTGCTAGCTGATTAAAGTCTGAAAACATTTTGTCGTCTCTGAATGCAGATCCGCCTGGCGCTGAAGGACTGGGAAGACGTGAAGAAGTTTGAGAAAGATGCTCTAAACGCCCAGCACCACGACATTGTCTACATCCTTCACCGGCTCCTATTTCTCAGGGCTTTCCACTTCACTGCCATGCCCACTCTGGTGAGCTGCACATCTTAAACACAAAACCCACAATTCAAACACAAAAAGAAAGAAACATATTGTGAATAAATGAACACACTTAAGAATCCTTTTAGACTTTATTGTTTTGTATTAAATCCACCTCCTGCTACTTCTCTTCAGCTTGTCTTCCAGAAGAAGAGGAAGGTCGAGCGGTCGGTGCAGCGCGAAGCATTCATAGAGCGAACATCTCGACCACAGGAGCTGATCAACACTGAGATGCTGGAGGTAACAAAAAAGGAATAATAAGAATAAGAAAAGGAATAATCTCCAACTTTGACTTTAACAAACCTGTGCGCTAAAATGCTTTTCTGCAATTTTTCTTCTTGCAGGAGTTGTCCAACATTCACGAGCTGTACGAGAAGCTGAAGACGTCTGTTTGTTCGACAACAAACTCGTCTGTGAACCTGAGCCGCAAAGACCTCATCCCTCAATTATGTAGCACTGTGATGAATTTCTACAAGTTGCAGCAGAAGGTCAGACACTTATATATAAATTATAATGTATACATTTTGGTCTTTTTCCATTGTTGTTAGGAAAATAGTTTTGTGCTTTAATTTTTTGCAATAATCAATTATCAATTCAATCAAATCTGAGGCCGAAACCGATAAAAACTTATTTTTCTTTGATGAATCACACATTTAGTGTTATTTAGTAATATTTGATGACTGATTATCAATTAGCTTATTGTTTTCTTATGTACTGTGGTCTTTTTCTTTCCCACTGATGCTGTAATGAGCCGATGTGTTTTGTCTCTTCAGGATGGTTCAGATGATGGAGAAGAAGACAGCGGTGAGGGAACATCGTCTCAGCAGGATGTGAGTTACACTTTGTTTCACTTTGTTAAACTTTAAGCTCATAATTTTACTAAAGGGAATAATTAAGCATCACTGGTGCACCTCATGTCTCCTACAGGATATTAAACCCTGACTGAGCTCTGGAGGTGTCATTAAACAGTTCTACCACATTGTTGCATGTTGTTTTTGGTGCGTGACAGAAGCTACATTTCAGCTCTGTCTCTCAGTCTCTTGCAGCTCAAACAGTCACTATAATTGAGGTTTTGTCTGACCATGTAGCAGCAGTGTATTTAACTGAAGAATGGGCCTTCAGCACATGGTTTACACCTGCTGTAAATCCTTCAGTTTTGTTGTGCCTTTTTTAAAATCTGTAATGATAACCGTGTCCAGAGAGTGGCACTATTAACTGATGCTCCTGTTGTGTGTTCTTAGTGCTCTAAAAGAGCAGAGCGCCTGGCCTTCATCAAGTCTAAAGCGTACGGAGAGGCACCAGAGGTTTGTGCTTCTTGTCATAAATTTTGTCCTTTTATTTTCTTTCTTTTTTTACTTTGTCCTGTTTTTTTTATTAAATGCATTCCTTTCAAATGGATTTGGTGCGAAATGGCTAAAAATACTTTTGTCTCAGGCCTGCAAGTCAAGGCGCCATCGTCAGGTGGAGGTGGATTTGACCAGTAATGAGGCTGGACCCTCCAACATGTCAGGATCCACCAGAATAAGCAAGCCGTCACTCAAAGCCAGAACCAATGAGAATGTGCATATTTCAGGTAGGTCCCTCCTACCACCAACACTGATATCAGATACTATTACAAAATAAATGTGATAAAGGGAAACTAGACTTTAATAATAATAAGTTATTGTGACTCTCTTTACTTCACAGCTACATGGACTAATAAAACAAACGGTTTCCTCTGCAGGAAGTCACCAGCATAGACATCATTGTGCTCCTGCCTCTTTGAAAGCACTTTATTGCCTATTGTTAAAGTTTAAGATGTGTGATGTTAACTCTTTTCTGTCTTTTCTTTTGTGTCTGTTCTTGTCAGACCTCCTTGTATATCTTCAGCTAAGGGATGAATTTGACCTGTGATAAATCGCTTAAAATTTGTAATCACAGTCAGAGACACACACAAAGATCTCAGCTGATACCGTCTCCAACGTGCATCCAGTTCTTGCCAGTTTGTAGAATACAGAGCAGAACCAGACACATTTTCTCTGCAGGTTTAGGCTTTACGAAGCTCAGAATTACAGGTCAGGAAGTTCCTGTTTTGGAGAAGATGCAAGGAGAGAAAAAGAAAAGATGGAAGGAGAGAAGAACTGACTTTTACCACTTCCAGTACTTTCACTCCTTATTTACTAAAAACCATTTATTTGGTTTTGTGTTTATTAATTTTTCTCTTACAGGTTTAAATGTAATCAACTTCTGAAAATGTGCCAAAAGCTATAGAAACCATTTAGTGGTGGACGTGTTTTTATTCGAAGGTTGTGTGAATGAATCCCCACTGACCACGACTCTGTGTTTCTCAGGTGACATGTGGAAAGAAGCGTCAACCACCACGATGATCAACTGTCTGACCACGCTCGACTCTGCTCCTGGTTAGCAGCATTTCACTTTACTTCACTTGTTCACTTTTTAAGTTTTGGAAGGATCCACTTCAATATGTCAACTTATTTAACTTCAGCTGAGATTCACATGATTTCAGGAAGTATCCAGGCTCCTTCGTTTTAGCAAACTTTACTGTAAATGAACAGAATTAAATGTTTTTCATCAATGAATCTAGAGTTAATAACCTGTAAATAAAACTTTTCTTTTATCTCCTTTCAGAAAAACAAAAAAACTTAAAAAGGTTCAAGTGGCGTTGACGACACGAGTGGAGCTGATCTGGATCAGACCCGAGAGACGTTGCTGCTTCACTGAACTGACAAACATATTATTATTATTATAATAATAATAATAATATAATGTGAATGTTTTTTGTTTTGTGTGTAAAACTCATATGTTGCTTAAAACACATAAAGAACACGTAAAGAAGCTGTACAAAGATTTAGTTTCCTGTTTTCTTTAAGTTTTACAACTAGTTTTACTTTTTACTTAAAATAACTTTATTCAAAATGTCTTTTTACTATTTAAAATTCACCTTTTGGTCAGAGAAATGTCGTCTTGTCTCCAGATCTGCTTCAATGTTGAACTTTTTATAAAAAGCCTTTTTTAAGCAGCTTTATCTCGTGAAGTGATTTAAAGAAATGGTTTTAATGTTTGTGGTCATCAAGGTGGAGGCTAAAGGAAAAGTGGTAAAACCAAGTTCTCCTTCAGCTTTTTATCTGCTAACCTTCAATAACTCCTGAAATCCATATAGAATGAATTATAATATATATAAAATATAATGTAATACATTAAAATGTGTGATTTAATGTATCTGTCAGCAGTTAGCATTAACGTTACACAGCTAGCTTAGTCTGACTTTAGCCTTTAGCCGATTAGTTTAGCGTTAGCTGTTTAAATTGTCATATTCTTTGGCTCTTGCTCAGATTATTACTCGTAATAAATAAATGTAAATATGTTATTTATATCTTCTGTTTTTGGAAACGGGCCATAACTGTGGTGAAGAATACATTAACATAATGCTAGTTAGCCAAAGGTAGTTGTTTTTAACGTTATGTAGAGACTGTTATATGTTAAAACTAATATAATCATTAAATTAAATTAAATTTGAACCCTGTTTTATATTTATTTATATAACGTTATGTTATGTTATATGTTAAAACTAATATAATCATTAAATTAAATTAAATTTGAACCCTGTTTTATATTTATTTATATAACGTTATGTTATGTTATATGTTAAAACTAATATAATAATCATTAAATTAAATTTATATTTATTTCTTATTTTACTTTGGAAGCACAGTAACGATCACTAATGGGCCTTCACAGACAATCAGAAAAAGGAAATGTTTTCAATCTTTTCTCATTTACATGAATTAGAGTGAGTTATGTCGAGACTGTAAATGTAATATAAAATAATCAATAAATAAATGATCATTTAAAGGTCAGAATCACCAGTTTAGGAAACCGAGCTCCTCATGAACCCGCCGACTATGGTTGTGTCCTACGGTCCTTGAAGCGGTCACCGTTCCCCGCTGAGAGGCTGCAGCTCTGCGGGTCTGGGAACGAGCGGCGGCGGGGATGCTGCTGCCTCTGCTCCGCCGATCAAACACTCGGTCCCGCCGTCACTCTGAAGGGAAACAGCCGCAGCCATGGCCTCGGACAGTAAGTACAGACATCTCTGCACCGTGTGAGCCTCTGATGGGGATTTTGTGGCCGTGTCGTTTCACAGTATTGACGCTGTTTTCAGGCGTTCGGGGTTTGGCAGACAGCGGAGGATGAGTAGGCCGATTCTGTCAATTCACTAAATAACACAGTTTCTCTTCATTACAGCCAGATTTAGGTGATTATCAGTCATCAGACTGAGAAATTCTAATGAGATTTGCTCAGTATTCCTGCAGGTATTTGTGGTGCTCACTGGAGAGTTGATAATTGCCTCATCATGGCCACTTCACATATCTCCTGCACCAAATTAGAACACATACCGGTGCAAAATTATTATCTAATAAAGATTTAAAAGCTGTGATTGAGTTTTTAATGCTTATCATTTGCATAATGTCTATAGATCCGTTATAAGCCCTTTATAAGGAAACTTTCTGGTTGCTAGATTCTGAGGATACTACAATAGACTGTTTGGTTACTTCCAAAAATTAAAATCACAATTCATTTATTTTTTGCTTGTTCACATTTATAACTGCACACTTGATAGAGACCATGTTGTAACAACATATCATTTAAACATGAGACACTGGTATATTTCTAAATATTTGTACTATTTTGCAGCAGATATCAATGGTCAGTCAAATTCTTACCAGTAAAAAGTCTGCAGTTCAAAATACTATCCAGGGTCATTAACAAGTTATTTCCAGTGAATTAAAAAGTTAAAAAGACAAACTGGTGTGCTGTTTACACAACCTGGCAACCTAAATATGACATCAATTCCTTTAAACATGTTAATAAATCATCCATAAACGTTTGTTAACTATTAAGAATTTGATCAATTAAAGCGTATTTACAAATCCTACCACCTCTTCCTGTCCAGAGTTTCTTTTGCAGTTCAGTGATTGTGGTCACTCCGTTTCCTTTTTGTGTTTTGTCCTTTACTACATGTGTTTGTTGTAATTATGATATAACAGACTTTATGTTGCTGTTGACAGTTTAGTTGTCAAATTATACATTGTTAAAACACATTTTTAGTGTTTAGTAATGTATGTAGGAATTATTAGGAGATACCTATCTGATAAATGCAGTCAGTAGTTAATTTGAAAATGATCATTTTACATATAAACATATTATTTGCAGTGCTTACTTACTGCATGGACAGTATGTGCTTAAAACAAGCTCCATCCTGACGATCCAGTTTCCTGACTTCTTCTTCATCAAGATGTATGACACAAGAAGTCCGGAAAAAATACATTTGCAAAAATACATTTGCAATAATGAACCAATAATTTTAAAGATAACATGAAAAAAGCAATGCTGACTCATTTATATATACATGTATTATATAAGCGATTTATTGCACTTCCACAAAACAAGAAATCATGCAATGCAGGTATCTATATAAAATTGAAATGTTTATTTTAAGACTCAATAGCTAGCATTAAATTACAAGATCCTTTTTTGCATGTTCCCCTCTTCTCAGTGGACATAAATCTGGAAATTGAGGTTTTACAATGTGCACAAAAGGGTTAGTTTTGAGTTTACAGGACTGAGAAAAGAGTGACTGATCTGAGCTTTGTTTATGTTTCTACCTGTGAAGATGTGAAGTGATGGAAGTCGACTGAAGTGTGCGTGTGGATTCTGTTTCATTCTGTCTGTCCCTGACAGGAAGCCAACACTAGCTGTCTGCAGGTATCAGGGTGATGTCAACACAAACAGTGCAGATGAATTAGTGACGGACTTTCAATTTCTGTCCTGTCACTGCTGAGAGTGGGAGTCTGTACGTAGTCTTTTGACTGATTTTTTTTTTGCATGATGCTGTTGCAAGGCGTGTGCAGGCTGTTATTACTGATTCCCCTCGACTTGTTTATGGACTCACCCTTCTCTTTAGATGTGTCAGGCTTGTGGAGGTTTAGTAATGGCCACACATACATAAATACTGAATAAAGTGTTATATTATGGTACTATCCACAATGAATATACTTTATTTAGGTTATTTGAGTGATGTTTTGGTTTTTGTTCTAGTGTTACAGCATTATTGCACAGTGATTGTTTCTGATCTTACATTGCCAGTTGACCGTCTTTTCAGAGTGATGGTGTGTCTGGTTGTTTAAACATAGTTGGTACAGGTTGTGTTCAGTAATTTGTCCCTTCATGTCCAGGACGTTGTGCAGTCCCTGAATAGTGGGTAAGTTGGCTGTCTGTTGTGGTCTAGTCTTTTCTTGAGCAGTTTAAGGAACAAATGAGACAGTGATGGATGTGCAGGGACCAGGCTTGATGATTGCAGATTGAAATGGATCTGCAGATTGAACTTCCTGAGCTACATCCTCTGCTGGACTTTTTTTAATGATTGTGTTGACATTGAGATGCCATTTAAGGTCCTGGGAGATTGTGAATCGCAGAAACCCAACAAGTCCTCCAACCTTAATGCCTAAATAGGGCGTCTGCCCCAACCCTCTCTTGGAATTTGAGTCTGGGGTTGGTGTTGTTTGTCCAACTCAGAAGGGGATTATTCCAAAGGTTTTGGGAATCTGGTAATTCTGTGGTACTAGTGGAAATAGTGGTGATAGGACAGATAACAGTTTCACCCATAATGAGTCACAATAAATAACAGAATGTCTTAATCTGGACAAAAGTTCTGAATGGATAGAAACTTTTATCTTCAATATCAGCAAACCATACGAAACCATTAGAAGAAGTAAATGCAAAGTTGACCTACAAGACAAATGTCATACTGAGTTGTTTATGGTTTCTATCACATGTGCACAACATGTTAAGCTGCTTCTGTCTCCGTGACGATAGTTGTACAGAGTAGATGCCAACAGCATCATAGAACTCCTCAGTGTGCTCCATTAAACAGTGTAAGATGCTGTCTCTGGTTATTGTGGCCTACTTACTGACTGCTTTAATGTCTAATTCATGGCTCTTTCCTCTCTGCTGCGACTCACGAGTAATTTTTATTGCTATTGTGTGTGTGTAATTAGCTGTAAAGGAAATTTAAACAACCTTGATAAGATGTTTGCTACTGTTCATTTGAGCTCTGGGGGCTTTTGATAGGCCTCTGCTGCTTTCAGTCCTGCTTGACAGGAAACCAGATTAATCTCAGTCACTGAAAGTCACTTTCACTTTTGTCGGCAGCTAATTAGAGTCGCATAAAGATTTCTCAGAGGAGTTAGCTAAAATTACAGAGGGTAAAGTCAATCATCCACAATTAAAGTGTCTTGCTGTTGTTGTTTTTGTGCCTGCTGTTCTTTTGTCTCTCCTCTTTCCACTCATCCCAACCGGTCGAGGCAGATGGCCGCCCACCCTGAGCCTGGTTCTACTGGAGGTTTCTTCCTCTCCACTCTCTCCTGGTGCTGCTCAGTGGGGTTGTTGGGTTTTCTATACGCTATATTCTAAACGTTGTAAAGTGCTTTGAGATGACCTCTGTTGGGATTTGGCGCTATACAAATAAAATTCAATTGAACTTAAACAGAGCTTTGTAACATCATCACAATCACATTGTGAAGTTAATTTGTTAGAAAACAGTTTTTACCGATCCTGCAGACAGGGTAACATGAATTGGTGTTTGTGTCCACCTGATTATTAAATCCTGTTTGAACTCTCTTTTATCTCCATTTATGTTGTGCACCAACTCCAGAAGGTGCTGTTTCGCTCTTGCTGATTGTTTAGTAGTACAAGGTCTCCAAAGTTTCACAGGTGAAGACATCGGCTTCTTTTTTGGTTTGTTCTGCATCGCTGTTAGAAAGTGTGGGCAAAAAATTAGCTGCTAATACGGAGTTACCATGTAGAGAAGTTTAGTGTTTGTATTTAGTGGGGTTCAGAAGTGTTGTTGTCATTGAACTGGACACTTGATATATTCTGTGATATTGTCACTGTTAGAAGGAGTCTCCAGTTTGCTGACACATAATAATGTCAACCTCACATTACAGTCTGGGATATATTTTATTTTAGCAGTTCTGTCCTTTGTTGTCTTATACTGCTGTGTATACCGGATCATGTTCTCCACCTTCGTCCATATTGTTGTGTCTTGTCGGTACTCAGGAAGTGACGGCTGCCTCGCCCAGTAGGAGGCAGGAAAGCTGTGCTGATTGATGGTTCACACAGGATTCAGAACAGCTCAGAGTGAAGAATCAGATTCATTTGAAAGGACAAAGTGAACAGAGGGGTGAAGAGTAAATATAGTTGTTCTGTGCACAGCTGTGAATTTCTGTTTGAGGAGAAAGAAAGGAGTAGAGAAGAAGGTGAAGGCATGTCCAGCGAAGGAGGAACCACTGAGCCTCAGCCGGCAGCAACAGACAGGTCTTCAAATGCAGTCTGTGAGCTTTGCGTTTTACTGACCTATTCTTGAAAACTAAAAAGTTCTTAGTCTAGTTCTTACTTACCTCTCCTCCTGTTTTTACTTTCTTCTGCTGTTATTCAGTGAGAGTTTCCCTTTCTGGTTTTGGTGGGATGATACAGAGACACTGACACTTCATTGTAATTGAGTCTTGATTGTTCAGCTTACTGACTGAGTGGCAGTTTATTTGGACAGTATTAACAACAACAAGCACTGTGTCCCAATCACTATTTACATTTAGTCATTTGTCAGAGGACGATATCTCATGGGACTTAAATTATTTAAGTATTAAATATTTTAGCTATTATTTATCCACAGTCCTTGTTCCATGCAAACATGTATTCAGATTTCAGCTAATAAGAGACTTCAGCTGTGGATTTAATCAGATCAGATTGACATTTTAGTTAAAGTCTTTGGTCTTAAAGTGCCTCTTTGTGTTTCTCTGTAAAGTGCAGATGAAGGATAAAAACAAAAAGAGGCTGGAGTCTGTTGCCTGTGTTGTGCAATTGTAATGCAGCCTCTCACCAGCAGATGGAGTGTTAAGATTAATGTTGTCAGGTTTGTTTTCTCGACATGGATCTAGAAAATGTTGATATTTCTGAATTAATGGATAAATATTCATAATGATTCTGACGTTTGTATGAATTCAATAGTCTCAACTTTCTTATTACCCCTTATACCAGGGGGTCATAGTTGGTGTTTTAGTGTAGAATCAAACCTACTGTACTCTCTGCTTTAACTGAAGTGGCAGCTTCAGATGGTGAAAGAGGATTACCATTTTGCATGAATTACAAAGATTTGTAGACGTTTAAACACTTACACTTAACTTTAACAAACACTCAGTGTCTAGATATAACCATAACAAGTTGGCACCCAGAAGTGGAGGCTGGTGTGTATACGTAGAAGATGAATGATCATATATTCAAACACAGCTGTATTAAAGTGAAATGTACCTTCATAGAAGAAATTTAATTGTTGATAAATCCTGCACATTAATAAACACTTTATAGTTTGTTATAAAGCCTTAGTAAATAATTGTGTAATGCTTACATAAATGCTAAATATGGAGACTGTAAAACATTCAGTGAGCAGCAGATGAGTCCGTTTTGATGCTCTGCTTTAAACACGGAGCTTCTCTTGAAGTGAAACCACTTTTGAGTCCTTGTTGTTTTTCTTCTTTTTTTATCATCTCTTCATCTCAACCCTGAGACGCTCTCATCCTCCCGGCCATTTAGGACAAACACACAGAGAGTGCCATGGTAACACGAGACCTTGTTACATGTGGGTGGGAAAAGGCACACTCATTATACCTTAATAAAGCCACTGGGCTGTTTCCAGGGAAACTATGATTTTCACGTGTTTGTGTGTGTTTGCCTTTCAGTCAGTGGGCTTGAGTCACACTGAAAACATTGATGTGCTGATGTTTCTGGGTTGATTTGACCTCCTGTCCAGGCAACAACAACAGATTGGCTGCTTCCGCGCTTAGTGCACAGAGGTCAGCGAACGTCACATCAGCTCTAGAGTTCAGGCTGGTTGTTAATAGAGATTGGCTTTATTCAGTCCTGTCAGAGTGGATATGAGCACGAGTTCTGCAGCCAAGACTGACCAAGCTCTTAATATTCAGTCATTTAAAAGCTCTGTTTGTGTGAAAAATACATTCACATCAGTAGCAACACTTGTTTCGTGATTTGAGCTAAGCTGACATTTAAAACAAGCATAAATGGAGGAAGCTAAAGGCAATAAAAGTTTAGTTTCTTAGCACTATCTGACCCTGTCTGAGTAGGCAGACGTCATTGTTTTGTAAAAGCTTTGTTTTTTTACACCCACAGTGTACAAGACGAACATTTTCAGATTTTTCTGTGGGAGTGAAAAACGCCTGGTTCAGTGAGCACGAAAGTCCAACACAGAGGCAAAAACAAGCTCCACATACAGCACTTACAGAACTTATTACTACCACTAAGACTACCGTAGGTTGAGGTGTGGTCCAGAGCCAAAACAGATCTGTGGGAGACCTGGACCCAAACCTGCCATTAATATTAATATTTTAGGAAAGGAAGGGAAGGTAAATGCAGGAAATGGAAGAACAGGCAGACAGATACGTTGACCCGAACTGAGGGAGAATACAACAACCCAGCCAGTTTGAATTTGACCTGTAAGTCTGACGCCTGTTGGGCAACGTTGGGCCTCAGTGAATGTGTCAACCAAGTTAGAACTGTGCATTCAGCACTGTTGGCACTAGTTGAACCCTCAATGGTGGCTTTTGAGTCATTTGATCCTGTTCAGGGGTAGGTACTGAGTTCTTTCCTACTCCCACTTGTTGGTTCAGATAAAAATCTAGCCCCTCATTGTGCCTCTTATATATTACATGCATTCAAGTCACAATGCTAACTCTCTGGTTATCCCAGGAGCAGTACATGTCTCGTCAAGTCATTTTTACAACATTCACCTAACATCCAAATGCATTTGGATGCTGATAGATACAGAGGCAAAAACACAGGAGTGTTGTGCCTGAAACTCTGAATAACATAAAAAATTATATTCCTCTGTATAATACATAAAACCAGCACTGATCATGATATCGTGTTTTCTACATGTTGCTCCACCCTTTCAGCTTTGACTGATGATGTTTTAATGTTATCTTATCTTCTTCTTCTGCAGCAGCACAACCAGCTTCTTATCTTAACCAGCTCCTTCAATCTACATAATGATGGTGGATGTAAACGTGCATTTTCTTGTAGCACTTTTGGACAGAAATCCACTTATATTGTGTGGGTCCAACACATAAGGCTGCAGTCCTGAAACTAATTTAATGAGTGACCTTAGAACAAAGTGAAAGAGACAGAGCGGCAGTTTCTTTTATACGTAACTAAAGAAGAAGAAAAACAGGGGTTGGTCCTCTTTAGGATCCCTCGTATCTCTCGTTAATGAGCTGTGACGTGGCCTTCGCCTCCACTACACTGTCTTCGTTTTTTTTTCCCCCTCTCCTAATATACACTCACATCAAAGTGTTCTCTCCTCTCGAGCTACTGGCTTCAAAGTCAGGGTGGAAATGTCAGCAGCTGCATAGTAATCAGGGGATAAAGATTCAGTATTCATACACACAACAAGCTTTCTGTCACAGATTAGGGTAAGCGTTCTCTTTAGCCTGATCTGATGCCTCTCGTTGACTTCTGAGCCACATCGCTTCCCTAATCCTTGTTTGTACATTAAATCGTTACAGTTAGCATTAACTACATTTGCAAGTTTTATCATTAAACTCCATTTGGGCTATTTTTATGTCCCTGATGGTACAATAATGGAATAAACCTTCCAGAAGTTATTTTAGATTTATCAAATGTAAGATGTAAGTGTGTGTGTGTGTGTGTGTGTGTGTGTGTGTGTGTGTGTGTGTGTGTGTGTGTGTGTGTGTGTTTGTGTGAGTGTGTGGGTACAAACAGCAGGTGCGAGGCCAGACTTTGACCCAGGGTTTCTTCCTGTCCATCTGGATACAGACAGTAGGAGGCTCTGAGTCTCCAACACTGGGCTCTGTGTCTGACCGTCGCAGCAGCTGAGAGAAAAACTCCACTTTACTGCAGCACCCAAACACACCGTCCCAACATTTACTGTTGCACTGTGGTCATTTCACCAGGGGATTTATTTTTGTCATAGCCACAGCCTTTTCTAATGTGTTTTAGTCTGATCTCTCATTCAGATGCTGAGGAACTAGTGTTCAATTAAAACTGTTGTCATGTTTTTAAAATGCACCAAGTGAAGACGTGTTAGTATCTTAGGATCAGGCAGCATCAGCAGTAATACAAACACTGTGGTGTGGCTTCGAAAATGCAAGTGAGAAACACTTTGTATTGGATTCAATACACTGGGATCCCCCAGGGGGAGGAGAGGGGCACATCCTGTCAAATGTCCGGTGACCTGTCCAGAGTTTACCCTGCCTTGTTCACCCCCTACATTTCTAAGGAGGAAAAGAGGTTAGGTGATGGATGGACTTTAGATGGATTTATCCTCTAGAAATCATCAGTTCTGCAGAGGAAGGGACTTCTGTCATTGTATGGGATGAAAGAGTAGGTAGTGTTTAGTAAAGTGAACACACTTTAAAACCCACCCACAGAGAGATGTCTGGAAGTGACATAAAATGTCACTTCCAGACATCTCTCTGTGGGTGTAAACAGCAGCTGAATATGAAAGTGGGTGAGTTAACAGTCACTAGGAGAAATGGTAACTGCAGCAGCACTCGCTTTAAAAACACTTTCTCCTATATGGACTAATTATATCATATGTTGTATGCGGTCATGCCATTAATGTTTACTGTCGGTTTTTCTTTTTGGGTGCTGGGTTTTATTAAATCACCAACAATTTGAAACACTAAACGCTAATGCACACTGAGTGCTTCTGAGGGCTTTTTGTGCATTTTAGTTTCCTTTTCTTTTCTGGATTTGAGACATTTTAAAATACAGACGTACAACCTGTACTTTCCCTGAACACCTTACAACACAGATGACGAACTCTCTCTGTTGTCCCTGAACACAGCACACTACTTTCAACACAGCGTAACTTTCTTAGTTCTTAGTGTACAACCTGTGCACATCACAGTGGTGCTTTTCAAGTTTCTCCTATTCTCCAGCGTAGGGTTATGTCTGATCACTGACACACATTGATCATAAAAAGCCGAATGTAATTGTACAACTGAGTTTAAATCATGTTCTTCTTATCTAACATGAACTTGAACATGACTTGTCTAAAAGTACTTCCTGACATTTATAATTAAATGATATGATGAGCTCATTTTAACAACTCTATTTCATAAACCTTCCTGAGCAGTATAATTAAAATGTGTACAACTCTGAATCTAACACATTACAGATGTGTGCAGTTGAAGCAATTTACAGCATCTTTCCAACAGGAACCAGCAGCTGTTGTTGCTCATTATTTTGCCTCAGCACACAAACACTGTTGCTTGGTGATGTGAGTGGATGTTTTCACTGCAGTAAATAATGTACATCTGTAAAGCGGTCGCAGGGTGAGAGGATTCCTAAAAATGACAGTAAATGAGAGAGACATCAGCATCAGGGTGGCAGAACAAAGGGTGGTGTTTAAAATAATGGAAACATGGTAGTACTATATCCTCTCTCACACACGTGCCTATGCTGTTGAATTCCTTTTTTGGTGTCAGCTCTCAGCAGGATGTCTCTTCGTCTCTGTTTGCTCCCATTGATTTACTTCTCTCCTCAGTGAAACGTTACCGTGGAAACAGGAGATGTCGGATCACCCCCCCACACACTGTGTCTTTCTATTCATCTGTATTGAAGGCGACTCAGCCGCCTCGTTGAGAGCAGAGTAGTACGCCTTGTATCACCTTATTTCTCCTCATTTCTCTCACCTCCACATCTTCTTCGCTCTCTCTGTTGTTTACATATCTGCTTCTTCTTCTTCTTTTCTTTTATTTTGGTCCAGATGCTTTCCTGCTTATTCTCTCTTTTGTTTTTTCTCATCTCTTTTATTATTTTGCTGCTTGATTTTTGCAGTACTCCATCATTTGTTATGTATGTATGTTACAATATTTGATATATTTTCTTACTTGTTTTTCTACAGACAAGAGGAATACTTGCATGTCCTGACAGTTTTTTACATGAAAATTTCAAAAAATTCAATTCAGAACTTTTTTGAAAGTCAAGTTTTTGCCTAAAGTTTTAGTTTTAATTTCACGATTTGGTTTGTCTGAATTCTCCTTCCGCTTGTTAACTGTCATGTAAGTCAGTCCCGTAACTGTAGTAAAGCTTGATTTGTGATTTAATCTGCACGTAGCATACGCCACAGGCTCTACTACGAATCCTGAAAAAAGTCTCCAGCAACATCTGTACATTGTGGAACAAAGTTATTATTAGGCCTCTACTTAAGTTAACTAACCTTAGCTAAAGCTAAATGCTTAGGCCTACCCGTTCAGAAGAAAACTTGCCAACTCTTTGTCCATCTTGGGCTTTATGTCGGCCAGCCTGTGGTGACCAGATGTTACTGTGCAAATATACAAACAGACACAGACGCTTTAAATGAGAGTTTACAGGCTGTAGCATTGTTGTCAGAGAAGCCAGTATTTCCACTGAGCATGTTACTTTAATCTCTGGTGACAGGAAACAGTCATTTTATCACTTCCTACAGTAAATATATTACATATTGTTCCTGGGTAAAGTGAAACCACTGCAGCTGTTTTTACACTAGCTTACAGGTAACTCAAATACTAAAGTGTCACTCATTCTGTCTGTTTGTATCATATGTACCATGCGTACTGTGTGTGTGTGTGCGTGCGTGTGTGTGCGCGTGTATGTTTCCAGGTTGCCTGTTTGTGTGGTCTGATCAGTGTGTCATTGTGTGTCCCCTCTCCCTCTCCCTCCTCCTGCCAGTCACCCCAGAGGCCATCGGCTTCCTGTCGGCAGTGGGTGTGTTCATCGTGGCGTTGGCCGTTCTCTTCCTCTTCATCAACAAGAAGCTGTGTTTCTCACGTGTTGGGGGACTGCCCTGTCTGGAGCAACATGGCCGCCGGAAGCAGGGGCGTCTGGGAATCCGCCAAGGACTCGGTGAGCGTCCTCATAAGTTACTAGCTGACATCATGCATGTGAATTACAACTGTCAGCTGCTGGTAGGAGTAAACGTGGAAGGACTGTGACATAATAGCAGCAAAACGTTGTAGATAGGAGTTAGGTAGTTAGTTAGTTAGATCCCCGCTGGGTACGACACCTCATCCTGACAGGTTGTTCTGCTGAAGTTAGCACAAACTGTCACACTGGCCACTCTTTTAATGCCTCACTGGTGTAAACAAAAGCTTTCTATGTTTGAGAAATACAGATATACTCAAATCAAATGTCACAGTATTAAATCATTAATGCTAAAATATTCTGTCTTCAGTGACAGAGTAACCACAGGCTCACCTTAGTAAAACACTCATCTACTGCTGCATTATATCATGTGTAGGTTGTTTTTGAATGAAAAATGCATTTTGTTGTTCAGGTTCTCTCAGTTCTCTTCTTGGACAGATGCAATTACAAGTCTTTGATGAGTGTTTTTGAGAACTTCACAGTTGACTTGAACTTCAAGTAACACATTCACAAATTGCCATAATAATCAGTAATGAATCACACTTGGTCTCCCCACCATATTGCCCTGGGAAACCCTGCCAGGGTTTCACACACCCCTCCAACCACGTTAAACTAGTAACTCTAAGAGGGTCTTCATTTTAACAACCAATAAAACCAAACAGTGATTCCATTCACCGAGCAGCTTTTATGATTTTTGTTTTTTTGCACGGTCTCCAGCTTTGATTTTGATCCAAGCTTAACGGCACCAAACCTGGCAAACTAAATGTGTCGATCTGCCGTCTTGGAGCTTTTATTCAGATCACATTCCCTTCATGAACAAATTGCATTGTCTTAATTCAGGAATCTTTACTCCGTCTCTGTTCTTAGCTGTTTTCACAGGACAAAAGTGCCTCTAAAACCACAGACTGTTGTTTTTTTACATTGCTGTTGAGAGACATGGGAAACTAACTAAATGTATTAGTATGTCAACTGTGGAGCTGCTTCCAGTAATGCTAACCATGTCCTGATTCTAGCTTTTTTCAATCAACATATTTTTTCTGTGTAGTTTTAATTTCTTCAAGTGAGCAGCGTTGCTTTCTAGTCAAAGTTTAGCTCTTATATAACCTGAAAAATCTCAGGCAGCGTATGTGCCTCCTATATGCGTTATGACTGCAATTAAACTGTTCGGTAATACAGAGAGAGGACGTGGGTGAGTTTGTATTTGTACAGTGGTTCCTGTGGGCGAGTTTGTATGTATGACAGAAAGAGTTGAGTGAGTCAGACACACGCTGCCACAAAGCTCTGCAGCAGCTCATAATAAAACATGAACAAGTTAAACCTTGAAGAAGAATTCAACAAAGAAAAAACAAGTGCATTGAATAGGAACAGAAAGAAAAGGACACTTAGCAGATAGTGTTAACCTCTTCTCTCTTTCCGTCATCCAGTGAAACTCTGTCTTTCCTCCCACTTGACAAACAAACGCCTGCAAACACCCAGAGTAAAGGTTACTACATTTTAACTACATGTTAATTTAAAGGACCTCACTGGTGTTTTTCATGTTTCCATTTTTGAACTGTGAAACTGTGTCGTATGGTATTTTCATTAATACATATCTATATATATATATATATATATATATATATATATATATATATATATATATATATATATATATATATATGAACTCTGAAGATGCTTGTTGGTGGATTTCGTTACCTTTATTTTTTATGTCTCTGGTCTTTATAAAGTACAGTTAGTCAACCACCGAAACCAACAAGCCCATTTCTCTAAATGTTAACTGCTTTTAATCCTATGAAACCTTTAAGCCGAGTATCACTTCAGTGTTTGACTAAACTTTGTCAGTAATGCCAACACTGTTAAAGTGAGAGTTTCCTCCATGTGGTCTAAAGGGGGTAAATCCTGCCACTAATTCACTTCTTACTGAAAACATGTGTGTCAAATATAACTCATAGATCAAAAAACTGATGATGCAAATGGTCCACAGAAGTAAACAGATCATTTGTCATATTTTACTGGCTTTTGAGTTAGATTTGAAGTAATAGCCATTATTCCCACCAGCGGGATCGAATCCAGGTGGAGACTGTGAGTGAAACACTAAACAAACACTGAGCTGGTTTGTTGGCTTCTCACCTGCAGCAGGTGGAGCCTCTGGTATTTCCAGTTGGTTTCCTGAACAAATAACACATCCTGTTTGGATCTCTTCATGATATTGCCAAATTAAAATCCTCTGGAGTGTCACAGAACAAGGTAGGAACTCTTACTGTCTGTCAGACCCTATGTGAAAGTGCAGTTTGAACCTGGAAAGTGTAGGCCTGATTTTCAATGTTGTGTTTGTACAAAGATCTGTGAAAGCTGATATGTTACTTTTATTATATTTGTGTTTCTTTACTCACATGTATGATGCACAAGGATAAATCTTTCACCTTTACTGTGGTTATTTGGAGACCTGGTGTCTAAAATGTCTATATATTCAGGAACTTAGCTAAACATTTTCATCTTAGGAAGATATGAACAATTAAAATGGTGTTTATGAAACCCAGCAGTCAAAATAACGTCTCAAAGATGACACCTGTTTTACTTTAGCACATCTAATTCAATTAAAATTTCAATATAGGACATAATATATGTATTTTCTACCTTCAATAAAGGACCACTGTCTTTGTGTCCTTTTCAGCAAGTTTCAGCAGAATATCCAATTGAACACAGATGTTTATTGTTAAGCAGTTACTTCAGTTCAGTATTCAAATGTCTCACTTGTGTATGTTGTTGGGTTGATTTGAAAAACTTAAGAATACAAATTTGTGCTAAATGATTCATCTACTGACCTTTTCTCTATGTCAGAATATTGTGAAATCTGCCTGAATAGTTTCTGAGATCCCAAGGTTACAAAAATGATCATGTAGGACACGGAAAACCTCCTAATACTCACATTTCAGAAACTCTACCAGCACATGTTGCACTGCCAGCAACGACCAAAACAATCATTCACTTAATAAAGTAGCTGCAGTTCCTACTGCAGGTTTTCTGTCAGTTAACAAAGTTTTAACAGAAATGCATCAGCAGCTTCTGAAAAAAGGCTTATGTAAAGACAACATGACTTATTATTTAAACAGAACCAGCTATGCACAAAATACAGTAACCTAAAGGTTAGGGGTGTAACAATTCTGGAAATCCATAGATTATAGGTCATCTGTGTTGCAAAATATGAACCGAAACACCTCACAGCACAGTTGACCTATATTCTAGTTCTTTCTTTACTGCCCCTGAACGCAACGTACCAGACCTGCAGCTGACAGGCACAATGGAACTGATGGATAACGACATTTATGTCCTCTTATGAGAAGAAACACCAGATTTCCAGGATATTGTATCGAAGATGTGGGCGTCAGGGATCTGATGTTAATGTGCAGAAGATTCCACTGCAAGAGAAGTCAGATGTCTGGAACAACACAACAGTTTCGGTGTCAGTTTCAGAGCTCTTAAACCCATATGAGAGACTGATGAAAGGAAAGACTAGGTATAAAACTACATAAACACGTAAATACTACTAATCTAAACAATACATGAATGTGCACTTAATATGTTATTAACATTATATTTTATTTTGAATCTGTGTGTAGTGGGTATTTGTGTGTGTACTTTAAAGTTGCACATTATTTCTGAGCCACATTTCTCCACGCTGAGAGCTTCTGTCTGTGAATAGATTTAGAAGACAGAAGTTAACAGACCAATCAGTCTTCGCACGCCCACTCAGCGAGCAGCTTCCTGCTCTCTAAGTAACCATGGCGATTGCTCAGGTAGAGACGGTGACCTGCACTTTAGAGAGGGGAGGGATGATCACACCACCCCTCATTCAGCTGTTGCCGTCCAATTTTGGTCAAATTATGATGTGAGGGGAGTGACCCACAGCCGTAACACTTACAATCAGGCAGTGAGAGAGAAAGAGAGAGCTCCACTCGATGAGCGCTCTCTCATTGTTTATTTTAGAAGCTTCACGTGTCATAGAAGAAGCAGTTAATTTCTTACCAGTCAGCTCTAAATGGCTTTAATGTTCTGTACCCGTGAGCTGGTTGGTGGTGTCATCACCCATTATTCCTCAGACAGCTGCTGTGAGATGCAAAATTCTCTTGGTACTACACGATCTCCACAGTGCACTGTGCAATCCCAGCTGATTTAATCACAATGAACAAAGTAATGTTCCTATCTAGCAAAATTTTCATCAGGCATAAACACATAGCAAAGGGAACAAACATAGATACAAACGGATATGTAGAAATATGTAGAAAAATAGAGTTGTATATCATCTGCATAGAGATGTAATTTCATGTCATTTATGTGTCTCCACTTATTTGCGCTTTTCCTTCGGTTTTCTTTCATTCACACAACATTATATCCAGCATCAAGCAATCAATTATAATTTGTAATTCAGCCTAAAGGTGATCAAGACAAATTAAGAAGTTAGATAGACCAGCTCGTGATGATCTTCCTTAAAATTCTCTTTTTTAATTTCTGCTTCACTCCTTTATTCACTTTTCCTCATTTACCCCTGATCTCTCCCAGCTTTTCCTATTTGTCACCTCCTTGGTTTCCCTGTGTTTATTTCCTTCCAGTGAACAGTTACGGTGACGATGACGACGGCAGCAGCAGCTCCTCCAACAGTGAAGTCGAGATCTTGAAACAGTTTGAAATCTCTGTATCGCGGTCGCAGAGTTTCCGCACAGCAGCCGCTAGCGGAGGCGAACAGCAGTCCCACCACACTCAACTGGCACTGAGTCGACGTCACAAGTTCACCCGACTGTCAGACCAGGAGGAGGGCAGCACTGAGCCGTCCGACTGTGAAGGTTTTTATCACTTTTAACTCTATATTCTCTGAGTTTACCTTTTGGATGGATCTGTTGTAGACAGTGTTGTTAATGAGCTGCCTTATGGAAATATTAAATGTTTAATATTATTTAGTGTGACACTGACTCACATACAGGTTCCAATAGTGTCCAGCTAATTTTCTTCTAATATGGAACAGTTTATAAAGGAAATGGAAAAAGTGTTAGTTGCTACAGATATTGAATGAAAGCTGGGAGAGCAGTCGCCTATGATCATCAGGGTGAGTGAGTGAGTGAGTTCCATTTTTTTTACTATATTCAGGTTTTGAGGGAAAAAGGTATTTTATTAGTAGAAAAGTGAAATAAGTCTTTATCACTGTTCATCTGGGTTTCCTGGAAAGACTGGCAAATATTCTTAAATAGAAATGGAATATTGCTCAGGCAAAATTGGTCTTAAGTGCTATGAGTGCTTGGGTAAACGTCCATAGCTGCATCTAACACAAAACCAGCAAGATACTGCACTAATCCATTCAATTATAAATGAGGCAAAAAGGTTGAAATACCAAATTTAGTACAGATTAGAGGCTGTGAAAGGCTCAGGGAGACTCAGTATGATGGGGCCACTGTGACAGGACGAGTGTGGACAAGGACACTTGTTTTGTGTGTTTAAGACCAGACGAAGGAAGATGAGAAAGTATCAAACAAAGCCAAGTTTTCTTTTGCTTTTAATGTGACATTTCCATTTAAACTACTGTATTTTCAATGGGATTAACTTGTTTGTTGTTGGGTTCTCAGTTGTAGGCTTGTTTAGAAATTCATTAAAAAGACTTCCAGATAACTCCCATTTATTTTTCCATGTCAGCCATTTACAGTCACATTTGAACTTATTCAGCATATTGCAGATAAATAAATATTACACATACTGTATGTTGCCAAAGGTTGAGCTAATTCCTGAAATTTCCTTCCTAAAAACCGTGATTAATAATAATCTCAACATCCAGCAAAACATAATCTGGATTATCATTTCAGACTCACTCATGCAACACTGTCGCTATGTGTTGGTGACGTTTTCCCACACAAGTCAAATCACATTCTCACACACATTTACATGGACTCTGTAGACATGAAGCAGAACACTTCCACCTGTGTAAAGGTACTGACCCGGCTCCACACTACCACTTTACAGATTTGGTTTACTGTCGTAGATTCATTTCTGGGTGTAGCTATATATGAGAAACCTCTAAAAGGCCAATGCACAGCAGCAAACAGCAGACAGGCAGAGTTAGACATCAGCTGGTGAACACAGTGGATCACCCAGATATTCCCATCAGGATGTGGAAGAAACCAAAAACAGTGAAAATGAATATTGGACTGAATTCATTAGTTGGACACAAACATGGCTCCTAATGAATGATCATGTTGCTACGTGACTGCTGGATGTGAAAAAAACTGTTTGCTACCAAATTCACCATATTACATGAAAAGGTGAAGACTTGTCTGGAGGTTTGATCCTTCTTCTACTTTATTTAATGAGCAGCTGCTCGTTGGTGGGTGGTGACATGTTTTGGTTGGGGTCAGTCTGTTTCAACTGGTTTTTATTTATGTATCTTTAACCAACATGTGAGAGGTGCAGTGACCTAACCCACAAACAAGGTAACACACACACACACATACAGGCTGGTGAGTCACCTCAGCCCATTGCCATGGTGATCACTACCCAGCCTTTGATATAATAGTCAGAACGACCTTAATAATGATGAATTGGAGATAATTGCTATTGATTGTTCTGAGGTACAGCCTGTTCTATAAAGCCAAGGTTTACACAGTATCTCCTCTGTTGACACAGCAGCCGCAAAGAACCACTTAGAAAGCTTCTTTTAAATCTCAAGACAACCCTGTCCAAGCTCAAAGCCACAACTGCTGTTAATGTGATAGTTTGATGTGTTAATGGTTCTCTTCTGCTACACACAGGCAGTAAACAGATCAGCTCACAGCTTTCCACTGATTTTCTATGCCGTCTTGCACCATCTGAAATTCTCTTGGCTCTATTATTACTACAAACCTTTACTCTTATGCTATGTCTACAATGAGCCGGATGTTAGCAGAGGTTTGGTTTTTCAGGGACAGGACAATGTTTAGTCACACACCTTGCTCATGAACACATTGTTGTATAACAGTCGACTGAGAATCTCTGATAAAACTCAAATAAAAATTCTGATATACAGTTTTTTTTGCATTATGATCTTTTAACTGAGGATTTTTTAATGGAAAATGCAAAATAGATGGTGTGCTTTGTGCAGCTCAGTAATTTAGATGCTACATTACCTCCACCCAGAGGGCAGCTTGTTTGTTTCCTGAGAGGCACAATCCAGGGCTAAAAATACCAATATGATAAATTGATTTCACATGTTAGACAGTAAGAGGACACAGTTTAGTGGTCTTTTAGTGAAAAAAGAGAAGATGAACACAGGAGGATGATGGGACTAAATCGTTGCTCACTTATGCACTTTCCTTACACCCACAGATTTAAAAGCACCAACAGAGGGCCTAATGCTGACTTTCCTACCTTGTTGCCTTCCTCCTGCAGAAATGGAGGCTCAGAGCCAGCAGGGATTCCAGGACCCGCTTTCTGCAGCGGTAGAGGAGAGCGAGAGGGCGTCTGTATGCTCTCTGGGCAACCCCCCTGTGGTCGAGGCGTCCGGTGTTAGGGACAGCCCCACGCCCAGCATGAACCGACAGGCAGCAGACAGCAGCGAAGACGCAGAGAAGGCCGTGGATCAGGACAAAAATGACGGCACAGACAGCGCCTCCACACTGAGCCCTGAGGTACCAGAGCCCGACATGTAGTATACATGTGTATACAGTCACTGGCCACTTTATTAGGTACCCCTGTACAATCTCAGTTTTTAAGTTTAAAAAGGTGATAATTCTACTATGTGTTTATTATTAAGACAATAGTGGGGGGTGGAGTTGGAGTTCAATATAATAACAATACAGAATGTTTTGGTCCCTATTTTCATAAATGAGAGGCTAAAACATAGGAAACAGAAAATAATACACCTAAACATGTTGAGAAAAATCCTGTGAACTACATTTCACACTGTTCTAATCAGTCACCATAAAATGAAAATAAATAATGAAACACAGCAGGGACGTAGGGGGGTCAGTGAGCTGACCTCAGCCCTGCTGTTATCCATCATTCTTGGCAGAGGTATCATCTTCACTCAGCTGTGAGAGGATTATCACTCTGCCATGTTATCCTCTCAGGTTCATTTGGGAAGAAACAAACCAAACGCATCTCTCTCGGGCTTCGAGGTTTCCTTCACTCTGCACTGTGCTGTGTTGGGTAACAAACAGAAGCTCATGAATAATAATCAGCATGTGTAAACAAAGTATGTAGACGTTTATGACTGTGTGCATGTTTTTGTGAGCATTTCTAGCTGAATCTGGGTTTGTGTGTGTGTGTGTGTGTTTCTGTGTATTTTTGTTTTAGTGCTTTGTGTATTTAAAGGTTTTCATGTATGTGTATGTGTTTCTCAGTTAGTGTGTTGGTATTTTTTTTGTGCACGTAGGAGAGCAGGAATGTAGACTCTAACAACCTCCCAGTCGCCAAATCACACTTTGAAATTGGGAGCAATCTGTGCAGTAAACACCTCCCACACACACACACACACACATACCTGACATCTAGAAACACTTCATAAATAACAAATGAGGTTGGATCAGTGGAGCTGCAGAAAACCAGGGAGAGTCATGTTGTAGCAGTTTATTCATCCAGTTACATAACAACAACACTGCTAATTCCCCAGCTAGTACTCTTTCTAATAATAATATCTCTACTCCGATTACTGCAAGTACTACTTGTTATAGTACAACCATTAAGCTGAAGCCTCTTTTACGCTGCCTTCAAGGCGGCATTTTGGAGGTGATGGTGGTTGTTGTTGACCCCCTATTGTATCGGCACATCTAGACCCAGGTCTTTGTCTGTGTTTAGATAATGTGTTGTTTCTGAGACCCGGCCCCTGGGGTTCTTTGTCTGGGGAGACTCTCCCACATAAACTGGAGGGAATTAATGTGTGTTTTTTTACACTAACATCAAACATCATCTCTTGCGCAAAGTGGTGTGATGTCAGCTGTTATGTGGGCGCTGCACCAGATCATTGTGGTGAAGCCAAAGCTCTTGTTTCTCTATCTTATCTTAAAGACTTCATAGTTCCATATTTGACCTGTTGTATATCTGTGTTCTGCAGGAGAAATCAACCTGGAGAAATCAGGTTTCTCCAACCTGCCAATTACAGAATCTTTTCATTTCACTTTGTTTTACCGCTCATATAAGCAGTCACGTCACTGCTGTTACTTTTAACTATACCCAGGATTACTGCTTCCTAAATAACACATAATCCTGCATAACAAAGTACTGCTCACTGCTTCCTCTACTGCCTGTTCACCTAGATAAGAAATGTGGTGAACATTCACAGATCCTGCTCATGTAAGTTATCAGGTGAGCGGTTATTTTGGTGCTCTCCCGTTGTTCATGTGTTAACCTCCTGACCTGCACGTTCAATAGACTTCAGCAGCGGCTCTGTGATTATCTTATCACCTCTGTGGTTGCCATGTCGACGCCGACACTCAGCCCTTCTCTGTCAACACTCGACACAATTGGTGTTGTGTTTGCTGTTCGTACGTGGAGCTGAGATTGGCTGCAGAGTGAGTGGGTGGAGGAGGAGGAGGTGGAGGAGTGGGTTCCATTCTGCTTTGTGACAGGATTTCTGCTCAGTTTCTTTCAGTGAACATTGAAAATAGATTCGTTGCATTCATTAAGATTGACTAACAGAAAACTTGAAAATCACCTGAGAGACCAACAAACACGTGACTGACTGACACCAGAATGATGATTTCTTCTTCTGATTTGCTTTTCCAGGCTTTAGCTGCAGTTGACTTGTTGTTTGGGGGGTCACCCTCCTCCTCCTTCAGAGATGAGCTTGTATGGTTTGGATCAGCAGAGCTTTTCCTCCTCCACACTTTAGCCTTTCCATTATATTGGTAGAAGTTAATCCTGGTGTCACTAGTCCATAACATAGTCTTTGTTGCAGAATCTTTGAGTCTTGTTTCTTGAGGCTCAGAGGTTTGTTTCTCTGATTCTTCTGCTGTTTAGAAGTTTGCATCTTGTGCTGTGGTCTCTGTATTTCTCTTCATGAAGTCCTCTTCAGATGGTGAATGGTGATTCTTTCCCTGACAAAGCTTCTATCATTAGCCGTTTTGTTTTAGTTGACTCATGTGTTCTGTGTACGTTGCTTAGTACGCCAGTGGTTTATTTCTTTTTTTCAGGACATAGAAAATTGTATTTTACAGCGACAATATCAGAAAATGCTAGAAAGCACCAGCTTTGTTAAACGTAGAGGAGATGCAGTGGTCAGTGATTCTCTGGAATCTTGTTTAGCACAACAAACAACAGCTTCGTAACATAACTTGTTTTTTTCTCTTTATCTTCTCAGCAAGAGCAGCTTCCAGTCGGTGAGGTCTCATCTCAGCCAGTCACCTCTTCCCCTCGAACACCCATCTCCAAATGTGGAGACCTAGTCCTCTCACTGGAGTACCATCCAGACACGGAGAAGGTGCTGGTCTCTGTCATTGCAGCTCGGGACATCCCCGACAAGGCTCGCAGCGGGATGGACTCTTGGCAGGTGCACATGGTCCTGCTGCCCTCCAAGAAACAACGCCACAAGACGTCAGTACAGAAAGGGGCTCTGCCGCACTTCAACGAGACGTTTCGCTTTTCGCGTCTGGAACCGTCCGATCTGCAGATGTCGGCCATCAGGTTCAGGTTGTACGCCCTCGGGGGAAGGATGTCCCGTGAGAGGATGATGGGGGAGAAAGTGCTGCGTCTAAGAGGGCTCGACCCGGATGGCGGCACGATGGAGACAACGCTGGTTCTGGAGCCTCGTAGTAATCTCAAGGTTTGTTCATTCATTTTAAGATGTGAGTATTTCAGCGATGTTTGTGCAGAGAGGCAGATTTGTTTTATGGTGAGTTGAGTGAGAAGATCGCTGTTTTCTCACAGGGACCGGGTCCCGGCCAAGTTAATTCTAATTAGTAATAAACAGAAAGATATCTAGATTTGTTGTGAGATAATAAGGTGCAGTATTATGTTGAGTACAAATAAAAAATGATGCACAATGATTCAGTAATAATAAAGTCAGTAAGCATCAAGGGACCTGGGTCTATTTGTTGGAGGCTTTAAGTTAAGTAGGTCGTCCACTAATCACGGGGTTAAAGCTCTCAGGATTGTCCTGTCAACATATCAACTGTCTTTGATCAAAACACTGAACCTCAAGTTACTCCAGAGTTTGGGATGTATAACGTGAAACATGTCAGACACCAGCAGATGGAACATGAAAGGTTTCAGCCTGGGTCGTCCTGAGGTGTGAGGTGGAGGTACTGAGGGGGTGAGGAGTTGGTCAGTAGGTGGAATTAATTAGCTTCCCATGTAGCAGCTCCTTAAGCGGTTTAGATAAATCAATAACGTATTTGTTAAGTCATTATTATGATTAAAATGGATGTGTGGGTTTTATTAGATCAGCATTGTTTGAATCTCTCTCCAACACTGACACGAAGCTACAGTCAGAACAAACCCTCCTCACTGTGTTTATTCCTCAGAGTGTTGACTCCCAGTTGAGTTTGTCAGCTGTGTCTCAGAGCGACAGCGCCTCGTCCACTCAGTCTCTGACCCACGGCGGCGTCCCCGAGCTGCTGGTGGGTCTGTCCTACAACGCCACAACTGGCCGTATGTCTGTGGAGCTCATCAAGGGCAGCCACTTCAGAAACCTGGCCATCAACAGGCCACCAGGTCCGCAGTGAGAGACATACAGTACACTGTACTCATGCATCCTTGTTATTGTGTATGTCGGCCGACCTGACACTCTGTCCTCTGTGTTCTTGTTCAGACACCTACGGTCGGCTGACTCTGCTGAACTCTGTCGGTCAGGAGATCTCTCGGTGCAAGACGTCAGTGCGTCGTGGTCAACCCAACCCCATCTACAAGGAGACCTTCGTCTTCCAGGTCGCACTGTTCCAGCTGTCGGACGTCACACTGCTCATCTCCATCTACAACCGCCGCAGCATGAAGCGCAAGGAGATGGTGGGCTGGGTCGCTCTGGGTCAGAACAGCAGCGGTGAGGAGGAGCAGCTCCACTGGCAGGACATGAAGGAGAGTCGAGGACAACAGGTCTGCCGCTGGCATGTCCTGCTGGAGGCATAGCGCCGCCCGACTGACAGAATTTAGTTTCTTTTTAAGGTGGGGGAGTTTGTTTCTCAGTTAGAAAGCTGGAAAGACACTTTTATTTGATCTGCGAACAGGAAGACACACATCACTATCATCACATCTGTCCACACCTGGAACAACATCAGAGTGGTTGTTTTGTACTGACACAAAGAACAAATTCATCTGCTCCTGGAGGCTGATGGACGATCCAACTAAGAGGTTTCCTTGTTGAATCAAGAAAGAATTTAGTAAATAGATTAAACGTTCAGCACAGTTACGTGACAAACAGATTCAGGATCTACTGATGTTTACACATATGAAAGTAAAGGTTTCTTCACAACAGGACAGAGACATGATGGCGGTTTCTAGCGTTCTGTTTTCTCTTCCTCCTCCTGAAGATGTTTTTGGAAAGCCTCCATGCCTCTGTCCTCTTGTTTGTTGTCATGTAAACTAAAAGGATTTGTGCATTTGTACAAGTTCCATCCATCACAAACAGGAGCGGAGAATTAGTTCTTTCTGCTGCAGTTTTGTTTTTCTAGTAAAATGCTGTGTTAGAAAGTACATGCAAATTAGAAGTGTGTGTGAGTGTGTGTGTTTGTGACTTGTTATTTCTAAATCTAGCTGGTCTTTTCATTAGCTGACGAATCGATGAGGATGCAAACAGAACTGCACAGAACTCGGCTCGGTGCAGGTGTGTTAGACTAATCTAAGCAGAAAGAAGCAGCGACCTGGAAATCGAATGGTCAAAGACTCGCTGTTTGTAATCAAGCATAGACCTGCTTCAATAGACATTTTTATATGTTAATAAGATCAGTGCGTGTTATCAGCAGGTACAATACAACTAAAACCATTAATAGATAGAAAGCAGTTTATTTCTGCACGTGTAACATGACAGACACATTCTAGATAATCAAGTGAATCCAGTGGTGACACATTCTCATCTTCTATCACAGAAACAGAACATGTGACTCAGCGTCAGTCTTTCCATGTAAACCCTGAATTTAATTTAAATGTTATCAAATTCATTACATGATGTTAATATTAGAGGATTTATGCTTGTTTCAGCAGTTTTCTCTGTACAGATCTGTTGTTCTCATCCGTTTTCCTGTCCGCATGTTAATGGATTAGCTGTAGCTCAGAGCTCCAGGAACAGCGATGGTCTGCGAGTCCCATCACTGGCTCCGTGGTAGAAGCTGGATTTGAAAACGGTGGTGATGATGTATTCGTGTGATGTAGTGAGAACAGAGTAAAGGAAGAGTCATCAGAGGGGCATTGAAGATAAGTGGAGGAGGAAGGCGCCTCATTCATATTCACTCATACTCTCTTGGCACTTGAGCTACTACAGGCAGGAAGACCAGCAGCTGGAGACTCTTAACCCCGTTGGGATGAGACCTCCTCCCCCCTTCGACATCATCCACCCTCAGTGATGTTATTTGGCCTCAGTTCCTTCATGGGGCAAAGCTCATTTCAACACCCATCAACGCTGAGCTGAAAAGCAGCTTTAAACGTCTCACTGAAGCTGTTAACAACATGCAATGAATTACTCTGGAAATGTGTGCGTAACCCCCCCCCCCACACACACACACACCACCACCACCACCACACTCTCTCTCTCTCTGTGGTAATTGGTAGTTACGGCTGCAGAGTTGTACAGTGTGATGACGGTAATGCTGCTGCTAATGCTCATCCTCTTCCCGTCGGAGCATCAATGAGTCATAAGGCAGCGGTTCAGCCCGGAGGGGGGATTAAATGTGTTTGTGTAGACAGATTCTGCAGCGCCGAGACCCTGAGGGGCTCACACACCGAGAGAGGAGCTTTGTTTATCTGAGCATTCACATTTCTTCGAGCAGGTGACGAAGAAAACGCTTTAAAACTGTGATCGGAAGCAGGAAATTACTCAAGAATCCAAGTTTAATGGGAACAAAGAATGACAGTTACACAAACTAGGTGAGGTCTCATGATCTGTAGTGACTTTAGTCTCCACTTCAACACATTAGACGTGTACAGATGCAATATCCACTATATCTCCATAAACAGAACTATTGAAGAACCACCTGTGTGTGTGTGTGTGTGTGTGTGTGTGTGTGTGTGTGTGATCTCACACCATAAGGAACACAACTAGTTTTCATAACCATCAAACTTCACCCTCTCATCACCGTGTAGTCGTCACATCGTGTACAATCATCCACCGCTGTACGTCACTAACACCTCTCTCTATTTTGAATTGAATGATTTCTTATGTTCAAACTGATTCAGGGAAGCTTCTAACAGTGAAACTAGAGATGAGTTGAGATCAGATGTGAGTGCGAATCGTGACATGATCTGTATTTACTGCATGTTAAGCTGTTGCACAGAGTGTAACATCTATTCTATAGTTTTTTTAAACTAGTAAATGTTAGATGTTCTTACATATTTCCCAGGATTTCTATGGTAGTTACACATCTGCATGCTGAGTTCGCGACCCCAGGTTGTTCTACAGATGTGCGACAATCCGATTGTGCTGCAGATTGTAAACCTGTTGTAATATTCTGATGAAGTGCCTGTAACATTTTGAGATGAGACATATCCACCCTGACGAGGAGAGGACGACGTGTGCATGAAGCCTTCTAGTTGTTTCCTGTGAATGCTGCCGTAGGACCACATGCATGGAAGGTGTATTCCTAGTGTCAAGGCCTGGACCAGGGCTGGAGTCCAGGTCCAGAACAGGTTCAGTCATGGTTAAATCCAGAAAAGAACTAAAATCAGTGCATATAACAAACAAGACTGAATGTTCTTATTACTGATACTAATTGAATAAAGATCATTTAGTCGTTTTTCTCTGTTTACATAATTGAGCAAAATGTCCTTCAATTAAATGACTTGATTCAATTAGTCAGTGTTTCAGCTTCTGATTATTATTTTAATAACAACACATTAAAGCAATTTAAGAGAATGTGTTGCTTCTCTTCTAATGAGCGTTCTTCTCTCTATTTCTAATTCAGTGGCCTCATCTGAATCAATGTTGGTCAATGTTTAATCATTCAGTGATTTTAGGAGCTTTAACCTAAAACTACAACTAGTTCTTGTTACATTTCTGTTTATGTTTGGGTTTAACCCGTCAGATGCAGCATGTTAATTAGAGGTTAGCTTTAACCTAAGCTTAGGAAACATTCAAGGGTCATAAAAGGTCAATTTGATCACATAATGAACGCAGAGTGGAGCCCTGTAAGAAGCCGACACTAGTTCCAGCCTATGTGTAAAGACTGGAGCGGCTCCTGCAGCCCTGGTCTGGCCCGTGCACTCTGACCCCCCACAGCACCCAGAAAGCACTTTTTGTACGAAGTTTTGTTGTTGCCAATAAAACCCAGATGATCCCTGCTGGTGGAACGTCTGTCTGCCTTCTGTCCTCTTTTCTCAGTTCAGACGTCTCAATTCTGAGGTTGAGGTTTGTCGACCGGAGTAACGAGAACAGTTTCTCAGTCTGTGAGTGTCGTAGTTTGATTTGTTTGGAAATCACAGGAAGATTCACAGAGATTAGAGACAGTAAGTCGTGTTTATGTCTAATCTCCAGCAGCAGATGCTTTGGTGTCGGTTTCACATTCAGCCGACAAACAAGGATCAAGTCCACGTTTAATGAAGCTTTATTTATTCTTGACTTCCTACATCTGTGTACTGTTTGTTTTTAATTAGCTCAGAAAACCCAGAAAAAGGAAATATGTTAATTAGCCTGAACTTTTATTTATCCCACAGAAGTTGTTCAGTGTTTTAAATGCATGTATATAGAATATGTTGTTGGATGATGCTACACACACAAAAAAAGTTTAAGACAGAGAATTGATCAAATATCAAGTATTATTAGTATCACTGTTCTTTGGTTTTGTTTTTTTGGGTTAGGTTTGCAGTTCAAGTCAGATAAACTAAAGTTACAGCTGCAGAGACAGTGAACTGTTCACCTGCACTGAATGTTCCTGCTGTTCCTGAGTGTGATGCTACAAAACTAGAAACAGCTGCAAAATGACTGAAAAGTCACAAACAACCATCACTAGTTCCACCTCGTAGCGTCTGGAGCATCTTTTGCACTTGTGCAGCAGAAACCTTCGCTCTCCGTTGGTCTCTGTTGTAAAACGACGCAGCGCTGGATGAGAGAAGATGGGGACAGATGCTGCGGCGTCATCACCGATTCATTCAGTCTCCTAGCAACAGGAAACATCTGCCTCCGTGAGGACCAATCAGGGCGCGGGTGGAGCGGAGTGTGTTGTCTGTCGTTGCTGTGAACGGGATATTTCAGGAGGCTGAGAGCAGCGAGCGTCTCACCCCGAGGAGCTGGAGCCGTGTGCGCGTCTTCCCGAGCCACCGCAGGGACTGAGGCCGAGCTGGAGCGTCGCTCAGTCGGTGTTTAGAGCTTCAGCTGGGATTTACTCACCTGCTGTTGGACACAGTCATTTAAAGGTGAGAAGCTTTGATGCACATTTAACACATGTAAATGTATTGGAGGCGGTTTAAAGTGTGTAAAACACCTTTTAAATAAGAAGTGTTTTATAAAATAAAAGGAAAATAAAGAGTGAGGTAGCAACAATACATCAAACTGATTAGAACTAATCTAAAGAGAAGAAGCTAAAAAAGGAAGCTACAAGTGTCTAAATGAGCACAAACTATTCTATTAAAGACACGGCTCATTACTTCCACTGTAAAGATGCTGAATCTGAAACTCAGCTTGTTGCGTTTTGTGGATTCACTGAAGCTGATGTTCAGTTTCCTGCAGGTAGAATTCAGCTGTAACCAACTCAGAGGATCATAAATTCATGACTTGCTGTGAACACATGCTTCTAGTTTAATGATGCAAAAGAAGATACAGCAAGTGTTGCACACACACACACACACACACACACACACACTCTCTTCCCACGCAGCCTCTCTCTGCACACACTCGTCCACCTTTATTCTCCCACAGATGAAATAGTCCGGCTGCAGTTGGACGTTAAAACCCAGTGAGTCACTGCAGCAGCTTCACGGGAGTCGGCGTGAGTGTTTGGTAACGATGAATCTTCCCACTCTGAGTTTGATCGGTGGCATTTTACAGAACAACACCGTCTCAGCTCTGCTCCTCCTGCGTTTTCTTGAATTGACACTAATTATTTCAACACAAACAACAAACGACATCCTGCAGCAGTGTTAAAGAAAAAATGTGCACCTACAGTTTGTTAATGAGAACTAATGAATTCTAGTTCTCATTAAAAAGACAGCAGCAGTTCAACAGGCTACTTGGACATAAATCACAAAAATGAACTTCTGTAAGTGTCATTCAGAGGATTCATGTTGTTGAGAATGAATCCTGAAGGTCAAATATCGGTTTTTAGAAACATTTGGCAGCACTGACAGGCCACAGCCACGTCATCTGTCAGCCGGTTCATGCTCAGTTGTTTTGGTCCTGGTTCTTCCTCCTCCTCCTCTTCACTCCTCTCACTCTGTCTGTTTTTCCTGCAGAGGTCTGAGAGCGATGTGGAGGCTCCGATCAGATCGGACACACTGATTTCAGCTTCAGTCAGAGAGCTGAACGCTGGCTGTGGGCCGTCAGCAGCAGGTAATCAGAGCAGCTGCATTATCTCATTGAAGTAACTCACACCTCAGAAACTGGAACAATGTCCAGTTGAACGTTATACTGCAGTACGAATGATCCAGAAGGATCTTTACAGAACAGGGTGGAACATCATCACACCTCAGACCAGTATTGTTGACATACACATGAATGGATTATGAGAAAATGGTCCAAGAGACCTCCTCCCAAAAAAAAAAAAAAAAGATATAAAACAACAATAAGCACAAATCAGTGAGTGTTTCCTTCCAGTCCAACTACAAATGTCTCTTTTTGGTTTGGTCTTTTTAGGTTTTGATCTCAGTTTTCTTGAGATTCTCGATGTTTTGAAACTTGATTTAAAAAACATTTTTGATCCTGACACACGTGGTACCCGGGTTTCCCGTCCCACCCTCTGTACTTGAATCTGTGTTTTCTTGCCTCCTGCAGCCCCTTCCCTGTGAGAGAGACCAAACCATTTAACAACGTCGAAAGTTGCTTACTTCAAGAGGAAATATGCGGAGGAGGAGGATTTACACGGAGGCCTACATGGATATTTTCAAAAAGTAGGAACCTGCTCTTTTCATTTCTGTTTCTTGAGAATCACTGACACATCTCAGATATCAGTTTTTATTCATTTCCACTTCTCTAGGTTTTTGTCTGCTGCTTCCTTTTACACCTTTCAGATTCACTGCATCACATTCTCTTTCATCATCTCTTCATTCATTGCTTTTTTTCCATTATATGTATTTTTATCCTCATTAATTGTCCTCTGGCTTCTGTGACTTCAGTCCTGTAGAGTAGAGTGGGAATATTCAACTCTTTATTATGACACCTTTGTATTTATCCTTACTCCAATACCGGTCATCAGAGGGTCATTTGACATTGATGTTGTCATCAGACTGGACGGGAGGCAGGAGACTGATTATTGAACTTTTGTCATTTGACAACGTTAAATCACTTAAAAGACAAACACAATACCTGCTCTATGTCAGAGAACTGATATTCTGTATTGTTAGGTCTCTTTGGAATTATTTCATTTTAAGATTCATATCATTTACTTCCTAAATGTTGTGATTGGTTCATAATATTTTGATCATCCTGCACTGTTACAGTATGTTACCGTCTACAGTAGTTTCTCTGATTGTGTACTTCTCATCTTTATCTGCTTTTATTAGCTACAGATTTGATCGTATTCCTCCTTTTAACCTTTTTTAGATAAACAGGTGGAATAAAATGTAAAAAGCACAAACAAGTAGACAAATGTAAAATGTAAATTTACTTAAGACACATTTGAGTATTTGAGTTCGAGGCCACTTCTTCAGTTACTCCACCACATTTCAGATACAAATATTTGATCTATCAGTTATAGTAACTAGTTATTTTCAGTGAAAGCTGTGCAGCTCTTAGTTTGATAATTTTTCAATTAGATTTTTAGATTAGGATCTAATGTTCCCTTACAAAGTATTTTTTATTTCAGTAAATGATCTGTAGTAGCCTACTTCTACAGCACTGGCACAAATTAATCTCCTGCCTCTGTGTTTGTTATCTGCAGCACCTGATACTGCAGGAGGACCGGAGCTGCATCCTGAAGCTGTCCCTGGAGAAGCTAAGGTTCCTGGAAGACCCAGAGGCCTACCTGCGGCGCTCTGTCCTCATCAACAACCTGCTGAGGAAGATTCACCATGAGGAGGAGGAGCTGGAGGCTGAGGAAGAGGAAGAAGAGGAAGTAGAAGAAGAAGAGGAGGAGGAAGAAGAAGAGGAGGAGGAGGTTACTGGAGAGAGAGAGCAGCGGAGGCTGATGTACCCGGACAGGAAGAGGGTAAAGGTGCTGGTGACAGACTGCTGCTCTCCGGCGTTTGGCCTGGAGGAGCTGCAGCATTACCGACTGGTGCCCTGTTACCCCTCAGCTGGATGCCTGTACAGTCTGGGAGCCTGTCCTGGACTCACTCCCAGCCACCAGGTCCTTCTGTACAACCTGGACGACAATGGTTGACTGCCCACGCCTCACTGTCGTGCATCTTTTTACATAGCTGGGAAAAGCAAACATGTCCTGTTTGTTCACAATCACCAGGGAGAAACCCGCTGCTGCGTCCCTTCGTTAGACACTGAAAACCTTTGAGGGACATCGTGTGTCGTAGGCTCTGTTTTGGACATTGCCTCCTCTCGTCACCTTGCTGAGGGACAGCGATGGATTTAAGAAGCTGAGAAACCCTGATTCTTCTTCTTTCTCAGGACTGACAGAGTCTCTGATGTCAAACTGTTGCAGCGTCACTGCCATTTACTATTTGTGCTAATGTGTGAGCCCGTGAGCAGACAGGATTGTTTTTCTTTAGCTTTTTTCTGTGTTATTGATTTTTATTGTAATTGCTGCTCATGTGAACCGTGAGCATATTCAGGGATTTACAGACTGCCGCTATTTTTGATGCACATCGGCTTGTGTGGACATGTGTAGACATGCTTCTGTGTTTTTATGCTATTGTGTGATTTATGAAATATTCTGTGTAACATTTCCTGTCATGCTATCTGACGTCGCTCACTCTCTGAGGTGCATTTACTGCCTGTGGGAAGACTGTTTCTTTCTGTAAGTGCTGTACTGTGTTCATTCAATATATGCACTTAGTTTGGCATCATCATTGTGCGTCATCTTGCTGCCATCTACTGGCAAAAGAATTCATCTTAAGGACTTTTTGTGATATGTAAAAAACACAGTGAAAGAAAATGATCAGGAGAAACGATGTCGTTTCACTTTCAGCCCAACAATTCAGCATTTAAAAGTAGCATTTAAACATGTGTGCTAAAAAATGCTATAATGCAGTTGTAATCAGACATAATCAGCAGTGGTAAGTAACTAAGTGCATCTTGTACATTCAGATACTAAACCTAAGTACAGTTTTGAGGTACTTCTTTTGAGTATTTGCATTTTGGAGCAAATGTTGCTGAACACACTGTTTTTTCTGATACTTCTCTTGTTTTTTAAAGTTAATTGTCACAAAGCTAAATTTCTTTATACTTACATTTTATTTCATATTTCTTACTATCAGTTCTGATCAAGACAGTACAGCTTCTGTTGTGGCCTATGGTGCAAAATTTTTTTTATATAAAACATATTTTAAAAAAAAAACACGTTTCACACAAACGTAAAAAGAAGCTTTTGTGTGAAAAGTTGTGTTTTTTCCACCTAACGATTTCTGTAATTTTGCTAAATTGAAAGAAAGTTTTTTTTATGATTTAATGTGGCACAATGTTGCTTTATCAAGCTAAACTATTGTATGACAATAGTAATTAATGATTCATCCTTTTTCAGTGTCTCTCTCTGTGTTGTAGTTATTCAGTGTCTGTCTGAGAGTTTGGAAAATGTGCATCTTGATAATAATCACTACAATAAAAAACAACAAACAAACATTAAACGTCAAAGTAAAGGCAACAATTAAAGATATTTTAAAACAAGAATTTATATTTTGATGAAAACACATATTCCATATTTAAGAGGAACTATTTTGAAAAGTTATTAAACCTTTTCCAGGTGGTTGATTATCAAATAAAATATGTAAAGTGAACAGACTTTATGTGTTTTTATCTTTCTGTAGCTTTCTACTACTCTCTAATCTCATTTATTTTTACTTATTTTGTTCTTTTAGCTTCAATGTCTCTTTTTTAGGGTACTTTATTTTGGCGGTCCATTTTTAAAACGCGTCACAAACATGCGCCACAAAATACAACAGAGCGCACGCACGTTACGTCGTGCATGTTTACGGTACGTGCGCGGAAAACTGTTGACTTCATGAGCGCGCACAGTCTCTTAAAGGAGCATCGAGTAAATGCAAATTTAAACACTCACTGTATATTATATGTAGCTCACGTTAGTAATGCTGGACTCTAGTTTCCAATAGAAGAGAATGTTGGGCAAACGACATAAATAAAGACGTGAGGAACAGTTACTTCAGTTATAACTTAATAACGTTATAATAAAAAAGGCAAACAGCTTAAACCGACTGTGCGCGCTCCCGCGGCGGCGGTGGTCAGACAGTGCTTTAAGTGCTCCTCCAAAAATCAGACTTTAGAACTTTAAGCCAAATCCGTTCAAAACCCAAACAACACACAACTGTATTTACCAAACAACAAAGCAGCAAGCAAATGACTCATATGATACAAAACTACAGCGTATTCATTACTACAGTGTAGAAATATGTGTGGAAGAGTCCTGCACTGGAAACTTCAGAATGAAAAAGTACTTGATAGATGTTACCAGGGGGTTAATCCGTAATAATTCATCATAAATTATAAGTTCCAATTAGTTGTTAGTTTATTTGGGAAATGTTTTTTATCCAAAGTGACTTACAACACACACACACACACACACACACACACACACACACACCATGTGGACCCACAGCCACTTTAGTTGAGCATATTTTCTATTATCAAATACCTCTGCAGTGTAACTAGTACCTAAGGCTGAAGAGTAAAAGTGAAAATGTATATTTTAGTACAGTACTGGAGTAAATGCACTTTCTTTCTTTCCACAACTGGTGATTAGTGCTGATTAAAGTTTAATTAAAGACACTGAAGACCTAAATAAAACACACCTGTAAAAAAATAGAGAAAATAGAAAATTGTGGAATAGAAAGCTAAGTTATAGCTAAGCCTAAGTAAATAAAAAAAATAGAAACGTCCACATTTATACAGATAAAAACAGCACATACATTTAAATAATCTAAAACTAAAACACCACGGTGTTTTACAGGGTCCAAAATAGTCAACAATGATTTTTAAGATAAGTTGAACCAAAATTGACGAATTGAAAATTGCAAATATTCCGACAGTCCTCGAAGGCATCAGTGAGGGCGCGCTCCCAGGACCGCTCCGTAGAGCTGTCATTCACACAGATAGCGGGACAGTGAACGCATCTAGCCCGTGTCGAACCACAGCAGGCGGTTCGGTTCGGTTCGTCCGTTACCGTGTAACTGGAAGCAGCCTCTGCTGTTTAAATAATACCACTCGCCCTGTCAACTTGTTTCACTTTCAAAGCGGTTCGGGCTTCACTTCTGACCAGCAGCTGCTATGATGCACGGGCTAGCTAGCTAACGTTAGCCGGCAGCTAGCATCCAGCGTCCACCAGGAGAGCAGCTGAGGGAGTTCGTGCACCTTCTCCCGGCTGTGTGGAGGTCATAACCCGGGGAAACATGGAGAAAACTAACCGTCTCATGGAGCTGTTCCACACCCTCCAAGATCCCCACCTTGTCTCGCGTTTTCAGCAAATGTGTGGGGTTCGCGGGACGTTTTCGAGAACCGTGGGTTCCGCCTCCACCGTTAGCGGCGGCAGCAGCAAGGAGGTGGACCGGGCTCACTCGCACAACAACGGGGCTTGTCATCATCACATCACCGGGGAACATCAGAGTGAAAACTTGGCTGCCATAGGAGCTGGGGAGGGAGAGAAGGTCCAGTCGACAGCAGTCGGGGTTCGGAAGAGGATCCCTGAGGCTAACATAGTGAAAACCCACGGGGAGGAAGGTGAAAATGCTCCCCAGAACGGGGCGCTGGTTTCCGCAGCTACCGCCGGGGGAGAGACGTTCGGCCGCGGGCCCGCCGGGGCTACAGCTGGTTCGGACATTTCAGGTAAAACCGGGTCAGATGAGAGGGAAACGGAGAAGAGCGATGAAGGCCCGGGCTCCCTGCAGAGCAGCGCGTTGAAACCCCTCCGTAAGAACTCCCTCACGGGGGACGCCGGGCAGGAGTTTCTGATCGAGAACCGGTTCTTGTACTACCTCTTCACTTTCGGAACCGAGCTGGGCAACGAGTTCTTCTACATCACCTTCTTCCCCTCCATCATCTGGAACGTGGACGCCTTCGTGGGCAGGAGGCTGATCATGGTCTGGGTTTGGGTCATGTACCTGGGACAGTGCATGAAGGACGTGATCGGCTGGTCCCGACCCGCTTCACCCCCCGTGGTCAAAGTGGAGGTGTTCTACAACTCCGAGTACAGCATGCCGTCCACACACGCCATGTCGGGCACTGCCATCCCCTTCTCCCTGTTCTTCATGACCTACGGCCGGTGGGAGGTAAAGAACTCTCTGTATTGTTTGGTACTTGCTGGGTTCACCTGCTCAGGCTGAGCTCTACTCTCAGGTGGTTCTAATGATTTGGCCTCTAAATTTATGGCAATAGGATGAAAACAAGCAACTGTAACTGGGGGAAAGCAGAAACTGCAGGATCCACTTCCTCCTGATCCTCACGTATAAAACCGAGAAAGTTCCTCTTCTGTTTTCTAACATTTGCTTCTTAATGTTGTTTTCTCCTAATTCCACGACAGTGAAATCCCTAAAAACTAGTACAACAAGTGGAGGTGCTGCTTAAAGTCTTTACTCTATAAACTAAAACAGCTGGAAAAAATAAGGTTAACAATTGATGCTATTGATAATATTAATGTACAAGTTCAGATGTCCAGGTCGTGTTAAATTTAATTTATGAGCAGATTCAACATCCTGATGTGACGATTTGAAACCATCAGTGTTCATTTAATTTCAGAACAGAACTCGTTACTGTAGCAATAAAAACAAATGTTGGGGCTGCAGGGGAAAACACGTGTTGTGCATCCTCTATCAGTCTGGGTTCCTTTGGTTCTCCATTTAAAGAATGTAATATTATTTCATCTCGAAGTTCAGAGCAGATTGGCTGACGTATTTTCTTTTTAGTAAGACTTGTCCAGTTTAGTGTCATTCTCCTGAACCTGTGTTTCTTGTTTTTTCTCTTCTGTGTCTAATGTCTCTCCAGTTCTTGCTTTTCCAGTCACATGCAGCGTGTGGAGAAAATTCTTGTTGAATCCGTGTCACAAATAGTTGTGCACCCTGCAAATATGTCTTGTTGTGAGACCTATGACTTGGTTTGTTTGAGAACTGTGTCTGTGAGCTTCAGCTCTGGTGAGTTGTTCAGGGACAGTACAAACTGCAGGGCATCCAGGTCATGTGAGGAGTTCAGGGACAGCCCAGAGTGTTGGTGTTAATAGTGTTCATCGTTCAAAATTATTGTTGATTTTCTACAAAAACAGAATATTACAACCTTAACCAACACTGGATTTCTTCATTACAGTATTTATCCCACGTGCTGTGTTCTGCAGAATGTATGGATTTATCCATTGAAAACTTCTACCTATCACTTTTTTGTTCTTTGTGGGAAGTTGTTTTTGTTTTTTCTTGGTAATAATTATTGCGATCGCCCAGCTCTACACTCGGGTAATGACACACACACCCTACCTGAGCCAGTGGACATGAAGGGCAGAGAAGCAGACCAAAGCTGTGTCACCTTCACCTACTTGGCTGTGGCTGCTCATTGACAGTGTAATATTGGCTGATTCAGGGTCAAATCTATGATCCTGCCGTTTACAGAGCAGCCTATGTGATCATCTGTCAACTGCTAACTCCTGATACAGGACAACTGAGACTTTGCCCTGTGAAGTCGGTCTTATGCAGCTTCACCATTAAGAGTTAATGAGCAGCTGGTCCACTTGATCGGACACCACTCTGTACTTTAGTGTGTAGTGTGTATTCGGCCTGTCTGGTTGAGTCAGTGAAGTATCTGTAGATGATGTGTCACAGTCTGCCTTCTGTTAAAGTAGATAAAACTGATGGAAGTGTCTCACATCACTGTAATAACATTCATGTAGTACTGTTGTTTTAACAATCCGTTCTCTGTTCTTTGCTTCAACAACACTCGTGGTTCCATCTGTAAAAGCCAACAGATAGTCTGAGTAGTCCGCTCCCAGTTTCCTGTCTGTGCATCCACATGGCGGCGATGACAAAACCGCAGCAAAACAAACAAGAAGTTCTTACGGAACTGAGATCTGAGAAAAACGCGACTGGTTTGAGGGCGAGTTTGTCAATGGAGAAAAGTTACTTCACTTTCTCACTTCCTATAAATGTGCTGTTGTTCAGTATTAGTTGAATGTTGGGCGTTAATTTCAACTAAATAGACAACATATTAGTATAGCTATGAATCTATAAAAAGCTGTTTTGTAACAGGTTGTTCAAATGTAGAATATTTATACAATAGTTTTTCAGGCCTTCGTCATTGTAAATTGGATCTTTAGCTCACCGTGCTAACCAAATTCTCACTATCATTAAGACTCTATTGGCTTGAAAGCTGTAAAAACAAGTTCTTGTATAATGGTGGTATATGTGTATTTTGTCTTTCTGTTCATTAGGACACATTAGATGCTTTGTGTTTTGAAACATATGCATCGCTTCAATCTGATAAACTGAAAAAGCCCCACTGGGGCTTGAGATGTGGACAGTGGTGCAGCTGTAAGCTGGACTGTATCAGGAGTGTTTTGCAACAGTTATCTGCACTTGTCGCAGGTATTGCTCAAGGACACCGTCCTCTGCTGATTACCACGTATTGTTACTGCTGCTGTCATCGTGTTGTGGTCATGCTCGGTCATATTCTACACGATGTTGTTTGGTATGAGTGAGAAAAAGAAGCCCAGAGTTTTGAAATGTGAACCTCTGGAGGATCTCTTGTGTCCTTTGAATCGCATCAGGCGAGAGCAGACGTCGGAGAGATTTACGATGCTTTACCTCGCTGCTTGTTTGCTACAGCGGGAGATAAGAGAGCCAACTCCTTCAAGTGAAGGACTCGGAGATAAGACAGATTTAGTGTCTGTATCTCTCTCCTCTCTCTTTACTGTCACAAGTCTTTTTCTACTTGAATACAACCATTAAGTGTACAACTTCCTAAACCCTCTCAAACAGAAGAAAACGACCCCCCAGCTACCGACCTGCTCATTATCACCACATAAAACTTTGACCTTTCTCTCACTTTCTTTGTCTCTGACATGACGCATGTTTATTTTTGGTCTCAAATGTCCCGTTTAACATTTTTAAGAAGTGCTGAAACCTGCAGACAGTTAAAAATCCTCCCTTTAAGCTTTTATTCTTCTTGCACTGTGCTTCCATTTCACTTTGTAGCAGAATAGTTCCAGATTCCAGTTTCTGCAGGTGCGTGGTGACAGCAGTATCGCCACGTTCAGTCCTCGATGCTAACAGCTAACATGCTGTTCCTCCTGTCTGTGCCTGTGTTACAGATTGTGGTTTAAATTTACATCTATATGTTCTGAGGTGGTCTGTTCTAAAGCTATTTTCCAAAACTTGTACAAGGTCACGTTAACATAGCTTCCAACTTCGAATCGTTATTATCCTTCTGCACGGGAAGGCACTGATACAGTTTATAGTCTGGCCCACGTGGTCTTGGACAACACGTGCGCACATCAGGTCATAGTTTTACTGGCGGATTTATTACTAATCAGACTCTGGCTTCGCACCAAATACACCTGGAATACAAATACTAATTTAGCTATACAATAGCTCATATAAAACTGTTGTTTTCAGTTTCTCCTAAATCTCACAGCAAGTAACTGTTTCCAAGGGTTCACATACTTTTTTCCACTAGCACTATGAGGTTTTCAATAAAGACATGAAAGATCAGATTTTTCTTTTTGTGTGATTACTTTAGGTACATTATATTTCTATATACATAAATTCTTTTTCTTGCCACAATAATTTCTTTTTTTGTCCCCACCCAACTTTGGCCTTCATGTTTTTACAGTGCTGTGGCTGGATCTGACTCATTTGTCTCGGTTCTGACTCATTAACAGCTCGTTTTCCTGTGATTTGCTCTGGTGTCATCACTTTGGTAGAAACACTGTCCAGAGACGACGAGCAGTTTTGTCTTTTCTTAAAGGAGCATAAAACACAGAGTTACAGTTTTCAGGTGTTAATTAATATTCATAAGACTTTTGTGATTAACACTTTCATCCCGGTCACAGTTCAAACAGTTAAAACACATTAAAAGTGAGATACCAGTGCCGTGCAAGCAATGCTGCCGTCGTTCAAACAGCTATCTGTCTTTCAGCAAGTTAAACGCACAGCGGCAGGACAAAAGGTTTTCACCAGGCTGTAAATCACTGAACAAAATAGTTTTCTTTTCTCATCAGGAAGAAAGATTCGTTTTTTATTTCGCTGTGTGTCTGCTACACAGGATGTTGGAAAGTTAAAGCTCAGAGTGACACAGGATCAGATCAGTGTTTGATACCAGTAAAAGCTGACATCAAAGAATGATTTTTGTTGCCTTCATCTGGGCCAAAAAGCGGCACTTGAACACATCTTAAGATTACAGTGAACGCCCATCCATCATGTACAGTACGAGTGCTAGTCTGTGCTCGTCAAACACAAAGGGAATGCAGGCTCTCACCTGCCTGCTGGTAATTGCACTAGTTCACCAAGTTAAGAGCACTGTGCCTGAACAGTGGACAGGAGTTTCCTGACTATGACTTGAATCACGAATCTCATGACTTGACACACGATTTGATTACAAAATATTTGCAAATCAGCTGTGACCTTCTGCAAAAACACTTTGACCTGATTCTCCCCAAGTCCCTAGAGGTTGTTCTTAAAAAGGAAACTTGACAGAGGCTTTAATGCAGGAGAGAATGAATGGTTTCTCCTTTTCCTGTCCATGCTGCTTGCTGTAGTCTGTCCATCAGGTTTCCTTCTGACTGTCGGCATCGACCAACTTGTCTGAGCATAGCAGGAATGTTTAGATTTGGATGGGTCGCAGTTTGACGGGCCTCCTCCCACTCCACCCTCTCCTCCAGCTCAGACAGTAACTGGAGCCAGATGTCTCTATGGAAGATGGGAAATAAGGCAGAGGACGAGGAACAGAGAAGGCGAAAAGCATGGAAGGGAGAAGTGTTTGGAGCGGAGGAGAGGAGATAATACAAAAAAAGTGGAGAGGAGGAGGAAGAAGGATGAAGGAAGACAGACTAAAGAGCAAACAGAGATAAGATAATAAGTGATGAGTGGAAAGGGAAAGAGTGACTCAGAGCAGGTTTGACCATCAGAGAGAAAAGACAGAGATGTACCAGAAACATGACCACACCATAAAAATCAGGTCTTTTTTGCATGGGCTTTGGCACGTAGTGTGATATAAATTCTCATTACGTCGTCCAGTTGGGCCAGAACAGAAAACATCACAGTAAACAGGCTTTGTGTTTGACTTCCTCCCTCAAGCAGGAACATTAGGTGGGAACACTACAGCTTTTCCTGCAAACATGAATGAGTTGAACAGTATAGAGTTTCCACATCGACCCAGGGTTTTGCATGATGTTCTCATTCAGAGTCTCCACAAACCTCAATGTGAAATCTCCACTGTTGAATTCAAAACAAGGAAAAGAGGCTGAAAAGACAGAAGAGAGGACTCTTTAAGTTTGTAAAATATATAAAATTCTGTCTGTAGATTGTTTAAACTGCAAACTGTTGATTTTAACTTGGCTCTGAAGTCACGCTGTTACTTTTCAACAGTGGTTTACAAAGTTAACCTCTCATTTCTCATTCCACCTGTTGAAGCTTGACACTCCTTCAGAGGAGTCAAAGGTGTCTGGCCTTCATCAGTTTTTGAGGACGGCATGTTGTAGGCTGATTCCTGCATGTGCCATATGGCTTCTGTTTCCTAACTAATTTCTAAATTAACTGTGATTCAGGGGAAAATAAACAAAAGGTGAAACCTCTGGAGGAGAGTGAAGACTTTGTATAGATGATGTAAATCAAGTGTATGCAGTATATGCGGAAGCACAGGGCAAACCCTTCTCTGAAACAGTCAGTAAGCAGCATGCAGAGAACCACAAGCCACAGAACACTATGGTCATAACAGCAGTACAGCTGTGATCACAGACCTGAGGTCAGTGTGAACACGAGATCCACGATGAACGCTTGGACAGAGGACAGCCATGGAAAGCTTCCCTTCTTTTTATTAGTGCCCTGTTCTTCTTCCTGAGAACTAGAGGTGGGGAACACAGCTGATCTCAGCATGTTGGGCGGCTGAAGTTCCGCTGTGACCCGGCCTCTCAGCTAATCCGCACACATAAAGATAACAGAACCTGTTATCAACCAAAATCCCTCTCTGTGCCGACCTCAGTTTTGAAGGAGGTCCAGTGAAGCCCAGTTTGAATAACCTTTAAATTCAATCAGTGTGATTAAAGTGCTTCTACTTGCTGACTCAGTATTTAAATATGTTTGGAAATTTAAAGCTTGGAAAAAGTGAGAATGAAGCACTGCTGTGTAGGAGTTGGTCCTTTTTGACTGTGGTTACTTTAGCTAAAGTACCAACAACCGCTTTGGCAGATAAGCAGAGATTATGTGGAACAAAGGTTATCTCTGTTACACAAAAATACATTAGTCCGGTAAAATACTAAAAGGGAGTTTGGACACGTCAGGCTAATGCAGGTTCTAAAATGGTCTGTGGAAGTTGTCGTCCTGATGCTGGATGTTTCAATTCAGCCACCATGAAAAACCAGCTGAACTAACATTTCTGCAGCAGCTCAGAAAGCGTGTAGGAGTAAACGTTAAATGCTGACACCAGGGTTCATAAAATGCAAAGGGTGAGATTCAAAGTTTATCTTTATTATGGTTCCACTGCAGCTGAGACATTTGTTTCTTTATCCTGGATTTTTCTTTTGCGTACTTTGGCCTTGGAAACCTCAGCAGTGCGACTTGAAGGTCTTTAAAAAAACAACACAGTTACAAACTATTAAAGATGCAAACAGCTAGAAGTTAGAAATAATGGAAAGAAATAATCACAGCTTGACCTCTGATGTTTTATCTCTACCTGGAGGCTGAAGGTCTGGGAGGCAGTGGTGTGGGATTTGGGATTTGTAATATAACTGTGGTGTGTGTGAGGAAATCTGAGCTGTCTCAACACACAGGAGCCACAATAAGGGGAACAAAAGGCTTTGTGCCGTGTGCAGACGTCAGCAGCTCACCCCGTCATCTGTCGCCTCTTTCAGCACAACTGTCGCTCATTTTCTCGTGTCTCTTCATCTTTCTAGCAGAACTCTTGCAACATGTTTTAGAGCTGATTAGGGAGTAAAAAGCTAAACTTTTGATTGTCAAGCAGAGGTTATGTTGTCTAGTTTGTTTTCCTCACTTGTTGAACTTTTGTTTACTTCCAGCACTACATCATCTTGTCAAAGCTGCACAGACAAAGTCCAAGTCAAGCACTGAGTTAAACGTCACATGCAGGTCTCGTGGCTCTGGATCCGATTTTGAGACTCGTGACTCGGATCAAAACTGAAGCTTGTTAATCGCTGCAGCTTCTTTCTGCAGTTTGATTAGAAGACATATAATCTCTGTCACATGAGAGGAAAGAGATCTGAGTTTGGACAGATTAAGTTGTGTGAACTCAGCCTTCCTCTCTTTACCACAGCCTGAACAAGCACATCTGATAAGGAATATAATTGCAGAGTAGTATTTATGAGGTCCTTTGAGTCCAGTCTACATTAGCCGATTATCATATCCACTACATCACTGCAGCATTTTATCGTGTCTTATTACTGGCTGCACATTGAACACTGAACAGAGTGTAGTTGAATGTCAACTACAGCGCACACAGTTATTTTATCATCACTATATCAGAACAGTAAACATGCAGCAGTTTAGTTACTGGATTTGTTGCATGAAGTAAAACAATCAATCAGTGCAAGTCAAAGGTTTTTAACTGTGAAATATTGTGTGTTTCTTTACTCGTAAAAGTTTTACAGGGTCATTAAGTTGCAATCATTTTCTTGGCAAGAAAACCATATAATTTTTAGTACTCTTGTGCTTCAGGTATCTTAAGACTTTTACTCAGAGGGTACATGCACAGTGTGAAGTGAAACACAACTCAATGACCTGGCAAAGATGATTCTGAAAATGTAGTTGGAGTACTGCTCAGATCAATGACACAGCCGGGTTTCTTTAAAAGAGATGAATAATGTAGGACTTTACAGAAGTGTGTTTTATCAACATGATGTTTCCACATTTAATTTGTCTTACGATATGAGGTGGTGGACGTTTGTGTCATGCTTTTGGTCTCAGCTAACATCCCTATCCCATATCTATATATTAACCATGAAGTATTAATAGTTATTGACAGATTCACTCATATTGATGTTGTTTTTAGTACCTCTGCTAAGGTCAAAGTACTCATCACCATCATCATCATCATGTTTGTTATTAACTATAAATCTGTGTGTCCTCTTCCCTCCCCACAGTACCCGTTCACACTGGGCTTCAGCCTGGCTCTGTGCTGGTGTCTCCTGGTCTGTGTGAGCAGAATCTACATGGGAATGCACTCAGTCCTGGTGAGTCTAGTCTTTCTTACCCACACACAGACACAGGTGGTGCTGCTGTTGCCTGCAGCGGCAGTGTAGCATCTGGTCCTTTTATGATACGTGATAGCTGAAGTGTGGGAAACTGTATCTGACCCGCGGCCGCCTCAGCGCCTGAGCTGGACCAGCGTCACAATCACCTGTGTAACTGTAAACGTACAACACGAGTCCTCTGCCTGAAAAGACCAGAAACGGGAAGAAAAAGCTGTTGGTATAATTATGCTGTAGTAATAGATACACAACATGGAATTTCAGTGACCTCAGACTCTGAGCGTGGAAGTTAAGTTTTAACCTTGGGATACGTGTGAAAAAACAAACCCGACTTGAGATCTATTTAGATTAACCACATCCAGTAAGAAAGTAATGTATAGAACCGAACAGCAACATTATGTGGATTAAATGACAAAATGAATAAAGGTATGCAGAGCCCTGACTTCTTACATGGTGTTGAAGTCAACATGGATGAAGATGAATTTGTCTTAAGATAAGATAAGAGCAACAAAGAATGTGACATCGTACAACTAACTTCAGATGCTGCCAGCAGAAGACTCCTCTCTCACCGCTCCGCAGCAGGCAGCTGCAAACAGCAGGCAGACACAGTTAGAGTGCAGCCGGTGAACATGTGGTGGAGCAAGAGCTAGAACAGAAAGAAAACAAAAAACTTGAAAGGTGTTTATGTGCCAGCCTGTTCACCACTTGTTTGCAAGTGGCCCACAAATATCATTTCAGGTTTAGAGGTTTCACCCATACACATTAAGTGATATAAAGATATTCAGCTTTAAAAAAGATTTTTACTCAAAAAAAAAATCTGTCAATTAGAGTTGTTGAAAAGCACAAGCTTTGTCCTTTCTACCTGAGAAGTCATGGATCAGCTTTCACCGTTTGACATCATATTTGTGTAAGCTGCATACCTGACAGTCAGTCTTTGTGGTGTTATTTGTACAGGTTTTCAACAGTGAACATTTCTTTTAAGCAAGTTGTGATCTAATCTTCAGCCTCCAAACAATGAGCTACCTGCATTAGAAATTTAGAAAAACCGACCCATGTTTACCGGAAGGATATGGGGACTGACAGGAGGAACCTCTGTGTCTCTGTTCCACGTATCAGCTGCTTCCTAAAATGCCTTCATAGTCTAGTTTTGTTGACTGAGTGGATTTTTATTTTGAGCATTGTAATCTGTGCCCAGAACAGACTTTATGCTGTAGTGACCCCATTGTCCAGCTAAATGTACAAAAACCAGAAAGAAAGCAGGTTCTGCTTGAATTTGGTTTGTCAGGTTGACTTTCTGTCCTGTGGGACTCACAATGTCCCAGCAGTTTAATTATTAGCGTCTGGATCTTTATTTTCTTCTTATTTAGGGTTAGGGTTAGAAAACCCTTCTTTCTGTCCTCTATACCTGGTTTTGAACATACTTTCAATGTGCTCAAGCCTTGATCCATCTACACTCAGCATCACACAGTTCATACAGAAAAACTGAAGAGAAGTATTTAAATACTTGTAAATACTTGCCCTCAAGTCTTTTATTTGTTGCTCTCACATTACCGGATTATTTTGCCATCAGCAGGGCTTTGGCTGGATGAGCTCACTGCTGTTCAGACATACAGTCGGTGTACAGGTACAGTCATGAAAAACATAATCTGACACCGCTGGGTGGGTGTGTTTACCAACGCTCCACAGCCTTAAACTACTTGGTAGAGTCTGGTTTGTGAGAGACAAGTCGTCAGTAAGAGAAAGCAACTTGAACTCAACACAGCTAAAAATAAAGTTGAAACAGCTGTTGATGCCTCAAAGATACCCAGATTACAGTATATGACAAGAAAAGCCGGTGACTGGATGGATGACAACTTAGTCGACTTGTGCTTCACTAAACATAGAAATCTAACCCAATAAAATACAGGACATCAAACATGAGATCCAGCTGTGCCATCATTTACAAGACATTGACCAAAATAAAGGAAATAATAAGAATAAGGCTGATAGGTGCTGTTGTTGTTCACACACCTTGGTGTGGAGGGAAAGGGATTTACAGGCCTGAAGGGTGTGTTGAGGCTGAGTCAGCTAAAGGGAGATTTGGGATTTAACTCTGAGACTGAAGAAGCTGCCTGTAGGAGGACAGTAGGTTAGAGACCTCACATCTCCCTTCAAGGCTCCTGTTTGAGCCTCTTGGACTGGGAAGATAGAAGCTGAGAACATAGAAGCTAAGCCATGTTCCTTGAGATTATTTTGGCTCTTAAGTGTTTCAAGAAAATACGTCATAATACAAATAATCACCACGAATGTTAGTTTGGGTTCTTCTATGCACACGTCAGGCACATAGACCTTGTATGGGGTGATTTCTCTCATTGGTAAATGATGTCAGTCCTGGTGCTCTGTTAGGATCGAGCTGTGTGTTGTCGGGGCGACAGCCTCCGTGGTCATGGCTGTGTTAGGGTGACGGGTGGAGTTGTGTTGTGGTGTGGGAACAGCAGACATTACAGCACGCTGGCTGTCCTCCCAGATAAACTTAGAAGGTCCACATCAGAAACTTTCTTCGTATGGTTTTCTGCAGGTGGTGTCATGGTTAAGACCTCCTCCTCAGGAACCACACACACATCTGCCATCTCATATTTCTCACCAGAACACTCTGCTCTGTCTGTGACCATCCCAACAGAATCTTTTCCTCAAACAGACAGGATGTTAATTAAAGTCCCAACTCAGGCAGTAAATTACCAGATACAGGTCTGAGTGGTCCCGGTCCCGGCTGCTTGAGACCTGCCTGATATGTACTGGCATAGAACCAGATTCAAGTGCATCCCCAGAACTAATGAAGGACAACTGTCTGCAGAGATCAGACATTTAAAATCCCTTGGTCCTTAAATGAGTGTTACCTAAGAGGGAGGTCATTACTGTGATTACGGTTTTGACAGTGAGACAGCGCTTAAGTCCCCATAATCTCAACAAATAACATGCCCCAGAGTAATATTATTATTACAAAACAGGAATTCTGCAAAGTTGTTTAGTTTTATTTAAATTCAGACGAGCTGAAGGATAAAATCCCAAAACCTGTTACTGGGGCCATCCTGAACAGCGGAGGAGGAGCTCACATCCTCCCTGCTAATGGTTATAATGGTTTACATTCTATATAAAGATTTTTGTTTTGCAGCACTGTGTCTTAAAACAGACTCAGAGTCCTGTAGAAATGCTGTTGCTTGTATTCAGTCTCTGTTCACTGTCACTGGAAGTGATTTGTTGGTGACTGTTCTGTGCTTTTTCTGTTTCGAAGCCATAACTCCTGCGTCGAGTGAAAATACTACACGATTCTTCTTCTCTTTTTTCCTTCGGCTGGTTTTGTTACTGCAGAAATCACTAGAAACATCTGGAGTGGACACATGTTGTTTGGTCTGAAAACAGCATTTGTGAACTTCAAGCGTCACCACAGGCTGTAGCTTCATGTTTTCTGTAACCACCACACGAAGTTGATTTGTGGTATCAGAATCTCTACGTTGGAGACCTCAGAACTGGATTTGGTGCATGTGGGTCGACAGCTCATTTCCACCTGATAACACAATCTGATGTCTGCTCTGAGGGCTGCCGGCTCCACAGTCAGGCCATATGGGGACTGTTTCAGGGAACGGAGCTTGAGCACATGGTGAGCCATTAGTGTTCTGCTCTGCCAGGCCTGCCGGGCACTTAATGTGTTCTGGAAATCATCACGCCCAATGAAACCACTTCCCCCTCCTGTGTTCTGCAGGAAGAGCTCGGAGACAAAAAGCTTTTCTGTTACTGATGTTGTTGTTGTTGACATGTGTGAGTCTTGTACCAGGCTGCAAAACAAGCACATTGACTTGGTCTTAAAATGTGTTAAATCGAAATGAGATGTTTACTTTAGTGACAGTTTATTAGATACAGTAATGCTGTTGTGCTGCTGCAGACTTAATTATTTAATAATTTAGTTCTGCTTTATCGAAATGCAAAGTCAAAATGTTGGGTTTCAAATCCTGAAACTGTCTCTTAACACCATTAATTAACTGAGACTAAATGAGGAAATAAATATAAAGTTCAGGTAGAAAAAGTCTAATAAATAAAGTTGGTTTGTCTTGACTTCATATTTGTTCCATGTTATGCCCAAAATGAACTGAACGGATGCTGAAAGCAGGATCCATTAAGTCATTAAGGATCCAGATGAATGGGTCAGGCTGTATAAACTTGGCTATTAGTGGTTCTTTTTCCACCCGTAGTGACAGAGCATACACTCATTCATTTTCATTGAAAGGCACTCGGCGTGACAACAGCTTCCTCCAGGGCGCTGCGCCGTCTCCTCGTCCTCTTTCTGGACGTTTTTAGATCCTTTAGTGGTTGGAAGTGTTCACTCACCGTGTGCATGTCATTGTGACAGAAACGGGTGCTGATAAGAAGTTTGCCGCGGCAGCAGTAAAGTGATAAAGAGCAGCATCCTTCTTCCTCTCTGTTATCTCGCTGCTGATTCACCTTTAAATTGTGCAACAGTAAAATTCCATGCAGTGTACTGTGAGCAGTGTGACGCCGCCTCTGCTGACTGTGACATCATGACTTACATGTACAGTATCACACCTTGTACTTTTATCAAGTTCAACACAACGAATGAAGAACAAATAATAGTGGATATTGTAGTTATATTGGAACTTTTTATTTATTTCAGTTGCTTAAAAAATAAATAACAAGACTGAAACGCTGCAGCAACAGTTTCTCCTAATTCTTTAGTTTCTGTTCTTCAGCTCTCAGGGTTAAACCGACTCAGTCGCAGAGCAGGAAGCCAACTGTCAGTTTGCAGCTTGAGTCGATAAATAAACGGCTGCGATGACCTCTGTGTTTGAGTCCAGAGTTCAGTGACGCATTGAACTCGCTGATTTCCTGTTTCCTGTTAACTCGCCTCAGCTTCCTTCATCCTTCAGATGGAAATTTATCAACAAATATTTATTTAGAAAGTTTAACGGATTCAAATGAACAAATGATTGTTTGTTTTTGAACTTGACTGAATGACATGAACCTTTAAAATCCTTATTTCAGACCTGGTGTTTATTGTTCTTGTTTGTTGTTCAGTCGGTTTTCTTATTGTCCCCAAAAGGGAAATCTGGTTTCCAGCCACGTGACTTAAAACAGATGCAGTACAGACAGACCAGAGGAGAAACAAATACAGAAATACTTTAAACAAGACGTTACAGAAGCAACGATCGATACCGATCAGGTGTTCTGATCAGCTGGAGCACCGGGACAGTCTGGATTCAAATGTAGATACGAGCCTGTGTGCAGCTGTTGGTCCGTCTCTGTCTGGACCTCATTAGACAGTCCGACCTGCTGCCATTAGTATGTGTCCTTTCTAACCGTTTTCTCTGTCTTTCCTGCAGGACGTCATCGCCGGCGTTCTGTTCAGCAGCCTGATCCTTCTCTTCTTCCTGCCGGCGCTGGACCTGATCGACGGCTTCAACCTGACCTGCCGCTACGCCCCGATCATCATTATCTCCCTCCACCTGGGCTTAGGTCTGTTCTCCTTCACCCTGGACACCTGGAGCACTTCACGTGGCGACACCGCTCAGATCCTGGGGACCGGCGCCGGCATTGCGCTGGCCTCCCACGTCAACTACTACCTAGGCCTGATGCCAGACCCCACCCCAGACCAGCTCCCATTCATCGTGCCCCCACTCAGCTTGGGTCTGGTGGGCATGGCCCTGCTGCGGGTCGTCCTGGGCGTCCTGGTGCTGGTGGCCACGCGGGCGGTGATGAAGGCCATCGCCATCCCGCTGGTGTGCTGGGTTTCAGGCGTGCCCAGCGGGGATGTGAGGAAGGCCAGGCAGCACATGGAGGTGGAGCTGCCCTACCGCTACATCGTGTACGGGGCGGTGGGCTTCAACGTGCTCTTCCTGGTCCCTTTCCTTTTCTACCAAATGCAGCTCTCCTGATTGGTTAACTCCTTCTTTAGCTGGAGAAACCTGGTTTGGGTCTAAAGGTGAATTAAAGCCTACAACCTGACCTGGATGCTGACTTCATGAGTCTTTTCCTTCCTCCTGCTGGCTCAGAGGCAGCGTTCAGTGTGGGTGAACCAGGAGCAGCTGAAAGCTCCTCTGAAGGCCAGGACACCTGCTCGGCTTGGCCTCAAATGTTTTCACTTCTGCCTGTGGCGAGTGACGTCTCTCTGCTCTGTAGATTTATTTAAAATCAAATGGCTTCGACTGATCCCAGGAGACAGCGGAGACACATCCACTCCTCCTCCACCAGCTCAGTTCATCCTAAACGCAAAAACCATTGGAACTGTGGCTTCTGAAAGGCCACAGACGCCACTGACTGCTACTGACAGATGAACGGTGTCTTATTATTTACATCTTATTAATGTTGTTGTTATTATGAAGAATTCACACAAAGAACCGTTCTCATATGAAATTTCCCTGACATTAAATGGCGACATGTTATTTGTGTAGCTTTCGTGGTTAAAACTTTAAATTCCAATGCAACAAAACAGGAAAACGTTGAATCCTCGCACCAGAAAACTGAGTGATTTCAGTTTTTGAGCAAAAAAATAAGAATGAATCGATTATTAAATCCTCCAAAGCTCCGTTTGGTGTTCAAACTTTGTGTGGTTCTTTGTCTGAAAACTTCCTAATATTAACATTCGATCTCTCTTATCAACCCTGAAAGCAATAAGATCTCTGTGATTTTTAATCCTGTGAGTGGACGTCCCTGTGTGTAAACTTTTAATGTCTAACTGAAATCTGTTTGATCAGACGTGTACAGTATTTTCCTAAAGGGCTGTTCCCACTGATTACTTCTGTTTTTATTGACTGTTCTCTGCTCTGAGATGTTTTTGCTTTTCCACTGAGTCGATGGGAGAAAAACAGCAACCGGGCACATACTGTACGATCCAGTCCCGAAGGAAGGAAACGTACAGAGAGGTTTTTAAAGCTGATGTTTTTCTGTCCTCAGTTTTTTTTAGCACTGTAAACTTTGGCTTTCCCATTTGAAAACGCAGAGATGCTCCTGATGGGAATCAAGCATCCGTCTCCTCGTGTCAGCAGGGAGGAGGCGGCGGGAATAACGCTGCTTTCAGGAGTAGAGGTGTGTGGGTCGCTGACAGTCGAGAGACAGAGGGAGGTCAGCATGATGACAGGAGGAGGAGGAGGATGTAGCTCAGGCAACAATATGCGTTTATAAAAGTCTAGTGTTGTGTCACATTAGAGTTTTAGGGCCGGAGGTGGAAAAACAAAGACAGAAAATTTTAATAATTTAATAATTTTAGGAATAAAGTTTTATTTTTTCAACGATAACGTTGAAACCAATAATAAAAGTAATACAAATTTTACTGTGACCCTAAAACTCAGCTGTTAACAAGTTTTTATATTGTTCAGAAATTAAAATATATAATGAATGATCAAATATTGTAGCTCACATCTTCTCAAATGAGCCTTTTGTAGCCTGTGCTCATAAAGTTATAAAGGACCATCACACAGAGTCTTTCTCCAGTGGCGTCAGGTAAACGTGTCACCTGTGACTGTGACTGTGGTCGTGAGTAGTTAACAGGATTTCAAGTTTGAAAGTTTAAAAGTATAAAAGAGCCCTGACTGGGTTTCTAATCTGATTCCATGTGGAGGTCATTACACAAAGCAAAGGAACTTCCTAAAGATGTTCAGTCTTTGCTGCATGTTTTTAAATTCAAATTATTGACTTAGTTTGTTTGTGCAGTTTTTTGTGGAATGAAGTTTAAATATTTTTCATTTAACACCATAAAAATATTGAAGCACAGTCTCACAATCCGCACTGAGAACAGGTAAATATTAGCTCGTTCCACCAGTTCCTTCTCTCCACGTCAGAGCTCGTTTATGTGGCGCAGCCTGTTTTCACTTGGTGACATCAGTTCCTGAACTGATGAGCAGCTGGTGCAACTGAGGTTTTCAGCACCAACGAACCGATGGATGAACTGACGACTCAAATATTTCAGGTCACATAAGTTATAAATATGTGATCGTTAAGAGAAGCTAGAGATGTTTCTATTCTAACATTTACTGTAATAAGTGAAGATTTCTTGTCAGTCGCTGATTTAGAAATGTGTGTCGACCTGCAGCATCTTTCTCTCCTCTGTCATCCTCCCACACCGAGTCACAGCGATGATGAACCTTCTCCACATCACTATTCAATACTCGAAGCTGTTCGGCGTCTGTGAGACTGGACCAATCAGAAGCCGTTTCCTGTGCCTTCTTTACATTTTAATACAACACACAGCGTGTGGACGACGGGAGCTTCACTGTTTTAAAATGACAAGTTAGAATTTGTATTGCTTTTGTTCTGAACGTATGAATCTGCAGCACAGTTATCTGTCCACACCAAGCTCAGTCGTTAAGGTGAAAATAATCCACACTGGTTTTTACATTTCTGTCTTTGAACGTCTCACTCAGAGAAATCTGAGAATTCAAATGTTCATAAACTTCATGAAATCACAACCTTCTATATTTCTCCTGAGCTTTCGCAGCTTTGGGTTAAACGTTATGCACTGAAGTCATTTGATGCACGTATTCATTTTACAACTTTGACTACAACAATAAACAAATGATCCAGTGAACAGACTGAACAACATGTTTGTTTGTGATCTGTGGTGGACTAATGAAGACCCAGACGTGGTTTTTCTATGTGGCTGTAAATACGGAGCTTCACGTTTCTCAGTGTAAAGTCCAGGAGAACAGCAGTTTGTGGAGCTGATGATGATGATGATGATGAGTTCTTGTCACAGGAAGAAACACAAACGTAAACTCAGTAAAAATGCAGTTTCCACGTTTCTCAAACATTTCAGTGTGGAGCTGCACCGAGGCCGACTGAGACCGTAAAAACATCTGGACACTCTGAGGCAGATGTGGAGGAAGCTGCTCAGCCAGCGTTCAGGTGCTGCTGCCCCCTGCTGGTGAGACCTCTCACCTCTGAACTCCACTCAAACCTAATGAGGTCCTGAATGCGCTGTTCCCAGAATGCACTGCTCCCTGAGCAGAAACATTGAACTCAGTCACATTCAGGCTGCGTTCACACCGTAGAGAGACGCGTTAAAACCCAGGAGATCGTCTGATCAGGAGAAACTGAACCGGAAGTGAACCAGAGTTCAGAGGAAGTTTGATCCTTTAAAGGTTGATTCTGGTGGTAAAACACCAAAAGTAGCGAAGCTCCTGTTGGGAGGAGGTAAAAGAGTTTGTGGCACATATTTAGTTTTCCATATTTAAATTAAGGAGAGACACGTTTATTTATCTAGCACCTTACGATCCAGGTCTCCACCTGAGAGTTCAGTCCGGCTCCTTTTCTGTTTCGTTTTTCTGGATGTGGTTTAGCGTTGTTGCCTTTAATCGATAAAACACAGCCTCTGTTAATCCTGTGGTGGGATCATGTCCACAGATTTGAACACACTTCAGTTTCTAAAACACAGTTTAGATCTCGTCCTGTGTTAATTAAGGACGACAGTTGTTGCAGGAGAAGCTGTAACAGTTTAAACACGTTTATATCCCGACAAAAGGCACAGAGACATTGAAATATTAATTATTCATTTAACTAAATTTGATCACAAAATATTTGCCACTGACTGTAAAAAGCACTTGACGCTACACTCCCTCAGTGTTTCTCACAGTTTGCAGCATTTTACGATCCCGGAAATAAAAAGTTAAATTCTGTTTTCTTATAATGCGGTTTTTAGTTTTTTTGTTCAAATTCATAACCAAACTGTAAATATGTCACTGAATAATAAATAATAATAATAGTAAATGAATAATATAAAATATTGTAATTATATTATATTAAAACAGTGTTTGTTAAACTTCTATTTAAATTTTTTATTTTATTTTGTGAGAATCAAACATTTTATTTGTCATAATCCTGTTTCTGATTATTTGTTAGATATGTTATATATATATATATATATTCACACAAGTAATTTCTCCTAAAGTCTTTTTTTAAATCTTGCAACCCCCAAATTTTATTGTTCAGAATGTCAAAATGTTGTTTTTTTTAGTTTAGCTTTAACTCACAAACAAAAGTTGTTTTTGCTCATTCATTTTAAACAATTGCATAAATTCTAATTTTATGTCAAATTCTTGGAGACTTTCAGTGAGTACGTGGTCGCTGAGCAGCCGTCGCTGCCTTTAGTGCCTTTATTAATGTGTAGGAAGATTTTTATCATGTGACATTTACAAGTTGTGGCTCTGATGTTTTTTCTCTGTTGGGACAGAAAATAGAAATAACTGATGCTGTGATTCCATTTCTTTCAGTAAAATCCCTCCATCTTCATTCTGATCCGTATCAATCCGGTTTTTCCTTTTCCCAGTTTCAGTTTTTCAGCAGTGAAGCTTCAGAGTTTTTTTTTATCTGCAGGTTTCTGATTCAGTAAGAAACTCGATTTCTGTCTGTTTGTGTGAAATTACCTGAAATAAAAGTTCTGATTGAATATTTTACCTTCTGCTCCTCTGTTATCATTATTACTACATCTCTGGAGTGTGAATATTAATTTTGAACAGTGACTCGTTTCCATTTGCAGCTTCACCACCAACAGTGTCGAGACTCATGTCTGAGACTCCCTCTGGTCACAGATGTGGTTTCTATTCATAGTGCGATGTTCCAAATCTCTGTCTGTTAAATGATGCTCACGTTTAACAGTTTAAAACCAGATGTGTCCTGAAAGGCCCCGAACAGCTCTGTATGTTGATGATGGGAGAGAAGCCACAGCAGATCATTTGTCTCCATCTCAGTTCTCTGATTCTGCCTCTGTCCCACCAACCTCGTGTCCTTCACCATGTCCATGAACTTCCTCTTGTCCTCCCTCCATCCTCTCCTGCACATGTCCAAACAGCTGTTCCTCTTCTGTCACTTTGTGTCTGAACATGATGAAAATATCACCAACAAACAACGTATATTGTTTTTAAATTGAGTGTTGGTGCTGTTCTGTCCCCTCTGGTCACAGTCTGAACCCACTGTGAGACCATGTGAGCAGCTCCTGATGTTTCAGTGGGACCCTGAGGGTTTGGATGACGTCACCTCTGCAGTGTTTTTGTTTCTCCTCCTGCTGAGCTGCTCGTCGTCCACACGTGGTCACAGGACGTCCAGTTCCCCCCCGGCTCAGCTGAGGAGACAGACTCCAACATTAAGTGGCAGCTCAGTGAGAACCAAAGACCCCTGCTGCCGCTGATGAACGTTTAACTGGTTTGCAGGTTCTCAGTGAGACAGGTCCCACAACATTTCCTGCTCCCCCCCCCACATTTGGTGCAGAGACACAGATCAGATCATGACGGACAGCTTCTCCTCTGTTGCTTTTGTTTGCAGGATCACACACGTCCATTCTATTCAGACACTGTATTGACATAATGGCTGCTTCTGTTCTCGCGTCTTCTCGCTCCAGCAGAGTCTTGATCCTACTGAGCCTCTTCAGATGTGGATCAGCTGGACTCAGACTGAGCTGCTGCCGCCTGCTGGACGACTCAGACCTGAACACAGCTTCTCTGACTTTACATTTATAAATGAGATCTGCTGTTTCTCACATTTTAAAAGACTTTCTGCATTTCTAGTACAAAGTGGATGATCCAAAAATTCAAAACTTGTTTTATTAATTAAGACATAGATCAGTGAACTGGTTCCTCTGACTGAAGAGAGGTGAAATATATTTATCTAGTTGATGTAAATGTTTCTACTCTCCTCTAAAATTACAGTTTAATACGTTTTTTGACTAAAACATTTTAATGTTGGACTGAACGATAGTTTAATATCTTTATATTTAATAATGAATATTTGTAAAATCTAGTTTAAACTGCTAAAAGAATGACTTTAGTTAATAAGTTGGTGTAATTACACATGAGTTATTGTATTCACTTTTAAACATCACTATTAACTAAATATATATAAAATAAAACTAAAAATCTGGTTTGATTTAAAACGTTTTTTGTCATTTTACAGTCGCCGCTCGTTCGTTCAGCGGAACCATTTGTTGATGAGAGTTTCCGGACGGTTGTAAATACTGTGACACACGTCCTCCATGTGAGTTTGTGACTAAAAAGCTGTGAAAGAATCCACGTTTGTGTGAAATAATTATTAATCTACAGGTCGTTTATAACGTTTTTATAACGTTTTATAACGTTTTTATAAAGTTTTTATAACGTGAGGTGTCGTTTTGTCCAAAATGGCGACAGACGTGTTTAAATAGTTTCAAAGTTTACGATCGTTTTTCTTTCGTTTGTGGAAATTTCTACACGGTAGGTTTAAAATCGATTCTTGTAGTTTGTGTTAATAAATATAAGATAATATAGAACCTGTAATTAATGCTGACAGGTGAGAAACGTCACTCAGCATTTTGTAAATGATGTCAAATTATTCTATTTTAGTGAATATAACTGTGACATTAAAGCAAAGACACATAAAATACTTAGAATTCTGAATTGAGTCTGGTGCACGATGAAATGCAGTTTTTAAATCTGATGTTTGTCTTTCTCTAGTGAAGTAGTGACTCAGCACACTGAGCTGTCATGGAGAGTCTGGACGTGATGCTGGAAGGTCTTTGTCTCGCTCGACGGTCTCGTCCAGAAGAGCCCACCTACCTGCTGGAAGTTGACCTGCAGCCGACCGGCCTCCTGGCCGTGTCCTGCTCCAACTTCACCGTCCACCTTCACAACAAGGACACGCTGAACCTGATGGGACGGTATCGGGGCCACACTGGGCCCCTTTGTGGGGTTACTTTTGCCCACAACTCCCCTGACCTCCTCTACTCCGGATCTTCAGACGGGACGGTCCGAGGATGGGATGTCCGACGACCCGGGACAGAGGCAGCACAGGTGTTTAAAAGTGACCCATCACACAGCTACTGCAGCTTCGACCTGAGCTGCAGCGACACGCTCCTGTGTGCAGGCACCGAGCGGATCAACGAGGACAGCTTTCTGGTTTTCTGGGATGCCAGGAAACCGGGTGGTGGGCTTCTGGGGGTGTACTCTGAGTCACACAGTGATGACATCACACAGGTGCGCTTCCACCCTCGGGACAAAGACCGCCTGGCATCTGGCTCCACAGACGGCCTTGTTAACGTTTTCGACCTGAGCCGTGGAGCAGAGGAGGAGGCGCTGCTCCTCACCTGTAACAGCGACTCCTCTGCAGGGTCAGTGTGCTGGTCCGGACCAGATCACACCCAGCTGCTGTGTCTCAGCCACGACGAGGGGCTACACCTGTGGGACCTGGGTCAGCTGGACACAGAGGAGCCTCTCACCGTCTTCAGCACCTCAGACGCTCGCAGCCTGACTCCCCTGTCTGACGGAGGAGGTGTGGATTACCTGGTGGGGGGGAGGTGGCTGGACAAAGCCCAGAAGCTGCTGGTGGTCGGTGGGAACAACAGCGGGGATCTCCACCTGATGGAGTGTGATGACAGGGGGCTCCATCTGCTGAGGAGTCTGGAGGGGGGCCACTCCTCCACAGTGCGCTGCTTCCTGTGGGACGCAGAGGGGGAGGCTCTGGTGACGGGGGGAGAGGACGCTCAGCTGCTGTTATGGAAACCAGGAGGGGAGGAGCTCTCGACAGGTAAAAGGGAGTCCATGAAGAGCGAGTCAGCCCTGAGAGTCAAATCCAGACCACATAAGAAACACGGCTACCACAGAACGAAGAAGGCAACTTAACAATAACCTGTGTTGATCACATAAATAATATATTACTGTCACTGAAAGACATCCTCAAATTTTAAAATGTAAAACTACTCAGTATGAAGAATAAATGTGATGGACAGAGAGTCTAGATGAAAAGTGGCTTAATGAAATAATGGATTTAAAATAGAAACATATTGTCTTTATTACAGTGTCACCAGCATATTGAATCATAACCTCTGTGGTATGATATGTTTTATAAAGACAGATTCTTGTCAACACACAATAACAAATTCTATGGTCACAGTTTTTTGAAGAAACCGTTGTGTCCAAATGTCACCCAGTGAATTTCACTGATGTGTTTTAAATGATTTTAAATAAAAGTGACATTTGTGGACAATAGTGAAACATAGAAAATATAAAACATTAATTTTATCACTACAGTTTAAATAGCAGTGTCCTTGCAGTCGGGTTGATGTGCATTGGTACAAGTATTGTATAATGTTTTACTGTATAACTTCCTGAAAGGTAGAAAACATGAGTTAAGTGCACAAACAGAAAACCATTCATATATAACACACTGGATACGGTTTGTTTGTAGACTGAGTTGGGATTTTTCTGAGGTTTTCATTTTTAAATACAGAATTTCCCCTGAAATATGTGTCGTTATGTCATTTCGTGTTTGTGATTCCCTCCATTAAAGCTGCAGTGATTTGTTCATCCACCAAAGCCGTCGAGCACGGTGGGATCACGCTGAGAGAGCAGCTATGGGAAAAAACTGTGTGTGTGAGGGAGACTCAGGAGAAACCCTGCAGTGATTCAGGCTGCTGAGGCAAACTCACATCGACATGAGACATTAAAGTCTGTCGGTGAGTCATTGATCTTTGTGTGAAGTTTTCCATCACTGAACATATTTACAGCATTTTTTGAAAACTTACAGTTGCACAGTGATGAGTCATTTCAGGATTAAATACAGATGAACAAGCAGCTCATTTTCCAGGAGATTCCCTGCAGGAAAGATAAACTTCCTTAATCCAAATAAAATATATTGTCCTGAAACGTTTAATAAACAAATCAGAGGTAAAAGTGTTTACACTGCTATTGTTTGACTTTATCACTTTGTCAAAGTTACTTTTCATCCCTTCAAAACACAAAAAGTCACAAAGAGTTTTTCTGGGGCCGTGGCTATTTAGACATTTGAACTTTAATATTTTAACACTTGTGATTATTTGT